>NC_059337.1:96787500-97147500 GCF_018350155.1 Leopardus geoffroyi | reverse complement strand
TTCAAAGCTTTTCCCTCTAATACCACGTTCAGCCCAAGGTCATACACTACATGTAGTGTCCTTTCATCTAGGACAGTTGATCAACTGCGTTTTGTCTTTCATGACACAGATGTTGTTGAATAATATAGTCTACTTTATAGATAGTCCCTTAATTTGTCTAAAGTTTCCTCATGATTATGTTGGTGTTATGTATTCTTTTTTTTTTTTAATGCCTATTTTGAGGGAGAGGGGAGAGAGCCTGTGAGCATGGGAGGGGCAGAGAGAGAGGGAGACAATCCCAAGTATATGGGTCTTGAACTCAAAACCCGTGAGATCATGACCCGAGCCAAAATCAAGAGTCATATGCTTAACCAAGTGAGACACCCAAGCACCCCGAGGTTAGGCATTCTTAACAGTACCACAGAAGTGATGATGTGTCTTTCTCAGGGTATCACATTTGGAGGCACTAGTGTCCTTCTGCCCTTCGTGGGGGATGTTAATTTGATTATCTAACAAATGTTTGTCTGGCTTCTTACAGCATCATTTGTTTTTTTCCCATTCCAATTAACAATCAACCTGTGGGGAAATTTTGTCTTGCCTTTTATTTTTTTTTAAAGTTAATTTATTTATTTTGAGAGAGAAAGAGAGGGAGGAAGAGAGAGAGAGAGAGAGAGAGAGAGAGAGATGTCTTGTCTTTTAGACTTGCTCCTTTAAGAGCAATATCCCCTATGGATGTCCCTGCTAGGCCTGCAGCACTGAGCCTTGGGTCAGCCCAAAGACACAGCAAAAAACATGTCTATATAATATCAAGGATTTCCTTATGTTGTAAAAGGATTGGTCCTCAATCACTTCTCTGGCCACAGTCCGTATTAAATGATATAAATGATCAAGCTTGGTTGTATAATTCCCACTAAAGTATATCTCCTTAAGGAACTGGAGTGATGCCCACTTATCTATGTTCTTGATTTCATGAGTGTCTTTTGTCTGATCATTTGCTGATTGAAAGTACAATGCACATATACAACCAAGATGGGAACTTCATTCTTACCAGTCCTCAAACCCACACCAGACTTACTTGTCTTACCTAGTTTATCTCCCTCTATTTATGTTAAGAATAAAATGTAAATTGGTTTTTCATTATTTGTAAATTGGTTTTACTTAAAGTGAATGGATCCTTCCTATTCATTGGAGTTAATCCTGTTTTGCAGGCTCCAGGAGTACATGGTGGGTGGAAACCCTGGGTTCCAGTTCAGTTTATTATGTTACATTATCATAAATTTACAAAATCACAGACCTGTGGTCTGTATCCCAATTATTTCAGGATTAAGAATAATATACCTTTAGGCCTGTGCTGTGCAATGTGGTAGTTACCAGCAAAATGTGGCTATAGAGCACATGAAATGTGCCTGGTCTGAATTGAGATGCACTTTACATGTAAAATGCACACTGAATTTTGATGATATAGTATCAAAAAAATTGTAAAATATCTTAAAATTTTTATATCGCTTACATGTTGAAAGAATATTTGGCTATATTAGGTTAAATAAACATTAAAATTCTAATGTACTTTAATATACCTTTTTGAAGGCAACTAGAGAACTTAAGAATACATGTATGGCTCGTAATATATTTTGTCCAGGGGTGCCTGGGTGGCTCAGTTGGTTAAGTGTCCAACTCTTGATTTTGGTTCAGGTCATGATTGATCTCATGGTTCATGAGATAGAGCCCTCCTTGGGGCTCTGTGCTGACAGTGTGGAGCCTGCTTGGATTCCCTTCTTTTTCCCTCTCTGTCTGCCTCCCCTGAACTTGGTTTCTTTTGGTCTCAAAATGAGTAAATAAACTTAAAAAAAAATATATCTTGTTGGGACAGATCTGCTTTTGGCTCTTCATTTTACACAATGAAAAACAAGTTTTATATCTCTATAGACAAGGAAAATATGATCTCATATTTCTTATACCAGATCTCTGTAGTAATGTGCTTATTACATGAATGACTATGTAGATAAAGGGAAATCTTTCTCTATAGTTGATAGTTTGATATTCAAGCAGTGACATGTTAGTAAGGAGAAATGGTATGGTCACATTTCTTCCTTACCTTTACATTTGTGCAAAGAATATTTACAAATAATTGTCATTTACTGAGACTTTCTAAATTTCATTCCTGGCCAGATCACTTAAAAAAAAAAAAAAAAGTGGCATTAATGGGCAATAGATTATCCTTCATAATGCATATGAATAATAGTAATAAACATGACTGTTACAGGAAATTAATGAAGACTATACTTTTGATTTTGGAGTTAATTTCAAAGTAATGAGTACTCTAAAAAGTTGAGTTAGGGGTGCCTGGGTGGCTCAGTCGGTTAAGCGTCTGACTTCGGCTCAGGTCATGATCTCACCATCTGCGAGTTCGAGCTCCGCGTCGGGCTCTGTGCTGAGAGCTCAGAGCCTGGAGCCCATTTCAGATTCTGTGTCTCCCTCTCTCTCTGCCCCTCCCCTGTTCATGCTCTGTCTCTCTCTGTCTCAAAAATAAATGTTAAAAAAAAAATTAAAAAGTTGAGTTATAATTATAAGGGAAATAGATTTTAAGTTGTGATAAAATCTCCAAGGAAAATGGAAAAAAGTACTAAATGAAAAAGAAAAAGGAAAATCACTTGAATTATGAGTCCTCTCAGTTTTTGATTTTTAAGAGACTGGTAACTTTAAAACAAATTTTGGAAACCAGAAGTAGAGTCTACGGACATTAACCAAAAAAAAAAAAAAAAAAGCAATAACAACAAACTGTCATCTGTGATCGATAGTGTTTCAGAAACAAAGGGCATCCTTTCAGAATAAGGCACATTCTTTTAAATTGAATTAGGTCAGCTTTATTAAAACTCAGTATGTTGTCTTTACCCTTCTTATTTCACTATTGACCAGTGATAACTATAATGGATGGCATCATTTCCCAGAATGGAATTGAGAGCCACTGATTCAAATAGTTAAGACAATGTCTTAATGTGAGTTTTTGAATCTCATTATTTTAATTCATGAGAACTCTTTTACACCTTAAAACTTGAAAGCATGTTAAATATTTCAAAGTTATTTCAAATTTTATAATTATTTTTGGCTTATTGAGGTATGAATGTTGATACATGTTCTCAAATCTGTATCTTTATTACTCCTTTACTGTCTTTTAAAATATTCATTAGAAGCATTAAAATGTACATTAAATTTCTCTACAGTGGCTTATATATACAGACAGTTTAAAGGTTAGAAGTGCATAGTAAACAGTTCTCGAAAATGTTTGAATTTTGCTGTAATGGTATTTCTAATCTTAGTAGCCTCATGTTATTCAGAAACGTTTATTAAATTGTAGTGCTATATAACCATAATTAAAATTAAATTTGGTAAAGCAAAGAATTTTTCAAAGAAAAAAACCAAACTTCAATATTTCCTTGTAGAATAAGTTGAAATATTAAAGCTTTTCATTTGTATAATTCATAAGTTGGGTCATACCTTTAACATTATTAAGATGATGACCAACAGTGAAATCAAAAATTTAATATATGATGACTTAAAAATATTTTCCAAAAGAAAAAAAAAATTAAAAACTTTCTTGGCCTTACATTTCTAGATGGTATTTTTATTACATAAATAACTGATTGCTGGAACAAACAACAGGGGAAAAATCTAAAATGATTTATCTTCCACCATTTTTTGGTACATCTTAAAAAGTGATTTCTATTGTATTTCTTTAAAAATTAGATTTGATTTCATATAACAGGAATAAATACAGAAATTCCAGCAGCCTAAACATAAGGGTTAATTGATTCCATGAAAGATACTTGGGTATTGTTAGTCTAAGGTTACTTGTGAAAGCTTATAGGTCATCAGGAACTCTAATACCCTGCTACCTTTTTTGTGTGTCATTTTTATTTGTGGCTTCTTTCTTCAGTGACAGCTCATGGTTTAAATAGCCACTGGAGCTCCTGTCCTAATACTAGCATTTCAGGAAGTAGGAAGGAGGAAAAGGGAAGAGGAGAAAAGAAAAACAAACAAAACAAAGAAACAAAAACAACCAAGAATCTCCCTGTCAAGTACATTCCACCATAAGAAATCTTTCTGAAAGTCCTATATAACATTTCCAATTATAAGCCATTGGACAGATAATAGTCAAAGATGACACCTAGCAGTGAGGAAGGCTGGGAAAATGTTCTTGTAGTGTTTGGTTCAGGGTTAACTTGAAAAAAATCAGGGTTCTGTTTCCAAAAAAAAAACCCAAAACAAAAAAAAAGGGGGAAGATGTGGCCACTGCAGTCTTTGCCGTGTATATTATGAAATATATGCCATATATATTTCTTGTTACTAAAGTAATGAAAGTATTTAAAGAATACTTCTATTAGGGCAAAACCATTTGAAGGTGTCAATATTTGATTTTTAACTTATAAATAGGACAATTTCATATGATTTTACTTAATATTTGTGGCAGATTGGAGTTCCCAAAATTATCTGGCTAAAAAACCTTTAAAGTACTAGAGGAAATACTTTAAAAGCAAGCAGGAAAAGAAAAAAAAAGGAAAAAAAAAAGTGAAAATCTGCATTTTTGAGATAAAGTAGTCTTAAAACTGCTATATACCCTGAGGGTGTCGAAGGGGTACTTAGAGATACAAAAGTTACATCTGACTAGTACTAGGTGGTGGGGAGGCCAGGAGACAGTGGACCAAGACTTGATGCTGCATGGAGTAGAAAGCTGGTTGGGAGGCCACCTCCTCAAGAACAGTCCTCAGGGTCTATTTCCTACTATTCTCTCATCTCCCCTATTTCTCCTGCCACATGGTCTCCTTGCTGCTCTATACACAGGCAAGTGAGGTTTTTACTTTCACTATGCATTGGCTGTTCCTGCTGCCTGGTATGTTCTTCCCCTGGATGTCTGTTTGGTGCATGCCCTGTTCTCCAAGTCTACTGCCAATGCCACCTTCTCAGTGAGAACCATCTTGACTATCCTACTTAAAATTGCAAATCTGACCCCACCTCATACACTCCCAGTTCTTATCATCCTTTGTTTTTTTGGTTCCCATAGCTTTTAACACCTTCTTTATATCCTAGAATTTGCTTCGTTTATGTCTATCGTCCTCTCATCTCAAACCGAATGTAAGTTCTGCCAGGGAAGAAACTTCTGCCTGGTTCACTGCTAGGTCGCACATGTCCAGAACAATGTCTGTTACTGTGTTAGGGTGCCAACACCTATTTGTTAAATGACGGACAGTTTATTGTTGTTCCTACAGAGCTCTGTCCTATTCAATCGGAAAGTTAGGTGAATCACAGGTAGGTGAAGCCCTAACTGTCTCAGGAATGTGCTGATCTCTTTACTGGCAGGAGGTACTTGCAGGACCACATCTGGTTCACTCAGAAAACAAGTAGTTTGATTGTTTTTACCCACTAAAGTAACTTTATTCGACTCTACAAATCTAGTGATATTGTGCAGCCTTAGATTGGATTTAGGGTTCTTTTATTACGTATCCCATAATGAACAGCAGTGTTGTGTTCCTTTTTTCTACTGACTTTATGTGCCACACGAGAGAGCAATAAAGTGATTTTATTTTGAGTTTGAAATCAACGGACTTTTAAGAATAATAAAAATGCAGTTGATTGAATTTTTTCGAGGTATGACATTAAACACAAAACAAAAGTGAAGCTACTCCCAATAAGCACACTGGTGAGCAGCTTCTAGTTTTTACATGCTGATAATTTCTTAGTTACTCTCTCTCTCATTAAACCAACAATTCAGAGATTCACTGGAGATAATGTAAAATACTCCAGCGTAGTCTTGGGATAGCGCTATTACTCACCAGGCAATAAAGATACGGTACCACACATTCCGTTTCTGAGACTGCTACTGCATTTCAGCACCAGAAATCTGTTCTTTTTAGTTAACAAGAATGCTATTGAAAGACTGTGTGACACCCTCTCCTCAACACTACTTTAGAATAGTAAGTACTCTTTAGTAGAAGTTTTTGAAATAAGTTGTCAAGAAACCTTGGGCTGAATTCAGGGAGGAGAATAGGGAGGGGGAAGGATGTTGGACATCTATAAGAGCTTTCATTTGAACCAAGCGTTATTACACTTAAATATGGACCTGAGTGGGACACCTGGATGGCTCAGTAGGTTAAGCATCAGACTCTTGATTTTTGGCTCCTGGTTTATGAGTTCCAGTCCTGCTTTGGACTCTGTGCTGAAAGCATGGAGCCTGCTTGGGATTCTCTCTCTCTCTCTCTCTCTCTCTCTTCTCTCTGCCCCTCCCCCACTCTCAAATAAACTTAAAAGAATTCCTCAGGTCAATTTTTTTTTTTAACCAAAGACGGCCAAGAGATTACATTGTGCTTTCTAGTCTGTTATTTACCTTTCTAAATTAATGTCACAGTACAGTCTGTTAGAAAAGCAAGGAATCGCCTTAAAATGCTAGTTGCTTCATGTAATTTTTTTGGTAAGTATTTGTATATCTTTTGAAGAAACTACAACTGGAAACTTTTGGCCCTTTTATCAAACCTGCATATGTAAATAGACCTAATTTATTCAATGTTTATCTATTTTTTCTGGCTTTGGAGATTGCCAAGATAAAAAAAAAATAATTGAATTTTATAAGTTAACCAGAATATTTCTTTTTCTTAGTAAATAAACCAGCAATTCTTTGCAAGACCTTAACTTTTCATGAACACAAATTGTGTGTTAAATATGTAATGAAGGAGACTTTATAGCATCAAAATCATGCATACTTACAAACAGGAGTATTTTACACACAGGCTTGGATTTGTTTTTATATCATGAAATTTCACAAACAAATTGGTGTTGAGATTATGATCTAAGCACATTTCTAAGCATTTGTTAAATCCTTGAGTGACACATTGGATAACAGTGAAAATTGATGGCAATTTCTACTATCTAATGATGGTTGATAGTTCAGAAAATAAGCTCGGAATTCACACTCATAATAGGGATGTGCCACTGTCAAGTCACTTAGACATAATTATGATTTTGTAATCATAATGACTAAGTGTGTGTAATTAACAAAACAACTTGGAGAAGAAAATGCTGTGAAATGTATGTGAATGTTAAAAACAGAAAATGTGGTATCAGTTGATTCTTATTTGAAAGCCTTCTGCCTCTAGAAGAAACATCTTAAAAAAGTAAACCCAATACAAGCACACAATGCAAATGTAGTAGGTGCAATTTGTTTCAGTTAAACGTATGTCTTCAAGGTATAATATTAAGATGGCTCACAAACCTGGGATGAGGTACTGAAAAAGTGGGTTAGCTTCCAATTCTCTATATTAACATTGCTAATTTTGGCGTCTTATTTTTTGTGTACAGTCTTTATTTTTTTATTTTTGAAAGAGTGCGCGTGCAAGCACGAGAGCATGAACAAATGGGGGAGAGGCAGAGAGAGGGAGGCACAAAATCTGAAGCACGCTCAGGCTCTGAGCACAGAGCCCATTGTGGGGCTCAAACTCTAGAACAAGATCATCACCTGTGCTGAAGTTGGATGCTTAACCAACTGAGACACCCAGGTGCCCCTTGTGTACAGTCTTTGAACCCACTTGAACCTGTGTGAGTGAAGAAAAGAGGAAGAAAGAAGGATGAGTTGAGGATAACCCTCAAGTATGAGGCTCCATATTTGACCCAAGTTAATAAAATCTTGTGTTACTTGTTCCTCCAAGGGAAACAGGAAGAGCATGATGAAGGGTTTGGTTTGGTCATGTTCTTTATAGTTCAGTTATCTGATTATGATTGTTAGGAAACTGGAGTCTGCTCCTTTAACTTCCACTTGCTTTTTGTTACATTTTTATGTATGTAAGGTTTTTGACTTCTAACTATAAATTAATGTATCTGTATTTCCAGTATGTTTTTTAACTTAGGAAACAAAATTCTGAGAGTCAGAAGAAAGGCATGTGTTGCTTATTCTAATTTTTTAGATAATCCTGTAGAAAATGATCAATACACAGTCAGTGAATCTTCATTTTTATCCCCAGTTTAAATCTGGTTCCATCTGTTCTTAACCAAAAAGGCATGATATAATCCTCTTCCTAGAGTACTCATTTTCAAAGATATGTAGATATTTATGCTATATAAAATTTATTAACTGGCTAGACACATTTTCAAAGTTACTAGTAGAAATTTTCCACTTGATGAGTCAGGAGACTTCATTATATACTTACCTTTGCCCAGTAGAGTATTTAGAAGAACACACACTGCAGAAGATAATTTATCATATTTACCATCTCAGAATTCTCCCTTCTTCTCTTAGAGGGATGTTCTTGTTCTTAGGTTTTGGTAATGTAAGGATAATAAATTGTCCATTATATCTGACAACAGTATTCCTTTTAAGGAGAAGGCTATCTCTGAGGACCTAGTTCTTTAAGAAGCTTCGGCAGAACTCATGAGTGTCAGCAGGAGACCAGGCCAAGGTGACAGGAAGTGAGAGAATAATCAAATGCTGGTTCAAAGTGGCAGAGTCAAACAGTATGATACTAGCATAAAAAATGGACCTAGATCAATAAAAAGAATAAAGAGACCAGAAGTAACCACAAATACATGAACATGACATTTTTGGTCAGTTAATTTTTGTTAAGGACACCAAGAATCCATAATGGAAAAAGAATAGTTTCTTCAATATGTTGTTTTGGGAAAACTGGATAGCCACATGCAAACTAAAATTGTTTTGTGTGTAGTATATGATAGGGGTGCAATCAACTGAACATAGACTAATGAATTAGAAAGTATGACCTGAAACTTATAAAACTTCTAGGAGTAAAATAAATGCTACTTGACATGGATTGTGGCAGTGATTTTTTTGGATAGGACCACAAAAACGCAAGCAATAAAAGCAAAAAAAAAAAAAAAAATCAGTAACTGGGACTACATCAAACTAAAAAGTTCTGCATGGCAAAAGGAACCAACAAAATGAAAAGACAACTTACATAGTGGGAAAAGTATACGGAAATCCCACATGTGGTAAGGAGTTAATATCCAACGCACCTAAGAAATGCATACAACTCAATAACAAAACAAGAACAACAAAAAACCCAATTTAAAAAATGGGCCAATGACTTGAATAGGCATTTTTTTTTTTCAAAAAAGACATAAATAGGTGATGAGTATTAAGGAGGGCACTTGTTGTGATGAGCACTTGGTGTTGTTTGGAAGTCCTGAATCACTATATTGTATACCTGAAACTGATATTACACTGTTTGTTAATTGGAATTTAAAGAAAAACTCAAAAGACCTACAAATGACCAACGGGTACATGAAAAGGTGTTGAACATCACTATCAAAGGAAAGCAAATCAAACCACAATGAACTATTACCTCAGACCTGTTAGTATGTCTACTATCAAAAATACTAGAGATAAAAATCATTGTGAGGATGTGGAGAAAAGGCATTCCTTGTACACTGTTTGTGGGAATGTAAATTGATGGGTACTGCCGCTATGGAAAACAGCATAAAGGTTCATTAGGAAATTAAAACGACGATAATCTAGTAATCCCGCTTCCGCATTCATATCCAAAGGAAATGAAAACAATATATCAAAGAAATAATCTGTAGTCCCATGTTTATTATATTATTCTCAATAGCAATGATATAGAAACAACCTAAATGTCCGTAAAGAAGAGGTGGTGTATGCATATACGTGTGTGTGCGTGTGCGTAGATATATTAGAATATTATTCAGCCATGAGTAAAAGGCTATCTTATCATTTGAGATGACATGGGTAGACCTTCAGAGCATTAGGCTAAGTGAAATAAATCATGCATGAAAAGGTGAATACTACAAGGTATGACTTCTATGTGGAATCTTTAAAAAAAAATTGAACTCTTAGAGAGTAGAATTGTGATTTCCAGGAGCTAGGTAATGAGAAAAATGGGGAGAGGTTGGTAAAAGAATATAAACTTTCAGTTATAAGATGGATAAATTCTGAGGATGGAATGTGTAGCATGGTGACTGTAGTTGATGACACTATGTGGTATAATTGAAATTTGCTGAGATGTGTCAAGCATTCTCACCACCACCCTCCTCCTGTAAAAGTAAATATGTGAGATGATGGATGCGTAAATTAGCTAGTTGGGGTAATCACGTCACAATGTACATAAATCAACTCATTGCATTGTAGACTTAAAATACAATTTTATTAATTATACCTCAGTAAAGAAAGGGAGACATGTAAAAAAAAAAAAAAAGGCAGAGTCAATGTGTTAGAGTATTGGATGCCTAGATCTTTGGCCTACGGTCTTCATTTTCAATGTTAAGGACAGTTGGTGGCCAAAGAAAGCATCTTTCCCTTTTAGGCAGTTCTTGATTCACAAAGCAAACTCAGAATATAGCCTGTGTTAAGGCCCGAATGATTTTATCTAAATACAGCTCCATAAAATTTCAAATCCTTGTAAGTTTCTCCCAGATTGTGACAAGACCATGCTGGTTTCTGTTGCTGACATAGTAGTGAGTTTTGTCTTTTTTTTTTTTTTTTTTTTTGGAAATTACGTGGCATTTGGAGAAAAACTGGGAAAGGCTTATGTGAAGACTGGGAATTACAATATTTATCATCACAAAATTGCATGAGTCTATTTAAATTTGTGTGTGTGTGTGTGTGTGTGTGTGTGTGTGTATGGAGATACAGAGGAAAGGGGGAAAAAACCACTCCAAGTATAGATACCCAATGTAAACAATAGGTTTTTTTACTCTGGGTGTGGCCTTATGGCTTAGTAATAACGTATATTTTTCCCTACTTATTTTAATTAAATTTTATTTCTTTGAAACTGAGATGTTAGCATGGGTATTCCTTCTGCTAAAATCTGGATAAGATTGCTTACAGCATCCCATTCCATGCCATGTGGTTTTCCAAAGATCTCTTGGGGGTTTATATGACTCCAAGTTCTAATTTCCTCAGAATTTATTGAATTCGGGGACTGAGTCCTTCATTTGCTGCTTTATGTTACTATGAGGAGTCCAAAATAGGAATCTTGAGTCCTTACCCGATTTCCATAAAAAAAAACTATTCTCATAAGGCAGATGTACATAACAGATTATACCAGAAACTTTGGGGAGGGATACAGATTCATCATACAACAATGCAATTTCAAATTATATCAAAATTATGTATTATATATAATATACACACACACATATATATATAATATATAATTATACATATATATTATATATATTATATATATATATGTGTGTGTGTGTGTATATATATATATTTTTTTCCATGATCCTCTGAAACCTGAGATTCTTATCTGTTACCTTGCCTCATACAGATTCTGGCCACATACCATCTTGATTGCTTCTCCCTTCACACTTTCCATCTCTGCTCTCCAACTCCTTCTGTCCCTGGAGAGCACTGGTAACTCCAAACTCTTCTTATTCCTTCCTCTCTGTAAAGTAATGTACCTTTCTTCAGCTCTTAATCATAAACTTCATCAAGATGTTCAGGACAAAAGACTCCCTTTGGAAACAACTACCAGAAATTCTGGTCTCAAATAGCACTTTTTTTCCTTATGTTTCCTTAAGAAGAAGATGAGGATGGTTTTACTCTCTTTTACCAGTTTTCATCCTTCCTCAAAAGATGGATAATAGTATAGAAATTGAGAAAGCAGCCTTTTAATTTTATCCCCAGTTTCTTTTTTCTAAGTTTATTTATTTTGACAGAGGGAGAGAGGGAGAGAGAGAATGAGTGGGGGAGGGGAAGAGAGGGGAACAGAGAATCTGAAGTGGGCTGTGGGCTGATAGCAGAGAGCCTGATGTGGGGCTCGAATTCATGAACCATGAGATCATCTAGGTGCCCCTATCCCCACTTTTATTTTCAGTTTGAATTAAATAATCTAAAGACAATAGCTTTTTAGAAATGTAGGGCATATGGGAACCACCTATATGAGGACATACTGGTCAGAAAGTGGTGATGACCACATTTAGACGGATGACAATATTTTTGGATAAAAATGTAAAAGTTCATGGATGAAAGGAAAATTGGTATTTGACCTTTGGTTCTTCTAGTTGAAATTTTAGGACATTTTTACAAGATTGAACTCTTTTTAGAAATAAAGAAGTAAATCCAGGGTTTCACCCAGGTGTGGACACATACTTCATAAGTAACATTACAAGTGTAAACCTATTTCAATCATCTCTGGATGTATGACCTGGAACAGGCTCAAAATTGGATTAAGTGGATAAGAACACAAGGATTCCTTGTCAGATATTTTATTTTAAATTTTGGTTATAGGTGAGACTTCTAAAAGTTGATTTTGACTTGAGGTGGTGCCCATAGCTTTTGTTTCTGAGAGTGATTCTAATGTAACTTGCTCTTCACGGGGTGATCTTATGTGGTGGAGGAATTTGTGTGACCGATAACTCTGTGCTTTTGCTCACTACTGGTAGGCACTGGATTTGAGGAGACTCTGGGCTCCTGACCTAGGCATTCAGGATTTGATATTCTTTATGGATGGTCATGGTTTTATCCTTCAGCCTGCATTTCTCCATTCATGACTCAGAAATAACTGATAAAATTCTGCTACCCATTATTATCTTCCCTAGTATATTATTTCCCATACCTTGGTGGTAGAGTGATACTAAAAGTTCCTTTTCTCAGGTGCCTAATTAATTTGTAATTAGGATTCTGTGTAATTTGTAATTAGGATTTGTAATTTGTAATTAGTATTGTAATTAATTTGTAATTAGGATTCTGTGTCTCCCTCCTCTGTTCACACTCTCTCTCTCAAAATAAGGAAATAAACAATGAAAAAAACCCACATTTTCTGAGTCTCACGCTAGACCTATTGAGTTATGTAAGATACTCAATTTTGATATCCATCTGGACATGAAGGAGAATTCCCAAGGACCAAAATGTGGAAGAAAGTCTAGATTTAAAAAAACAACAACTCAGATATGGCCATTTCTTCACCAATTCCCTTCTCACTCTTGTACCTTTCTCTCCCCACGATGATATGTGTTGGGGAAAGGGAGACAGAGGACAAGTTGAAGACAGGAGAGTTCTCATTTGGTTGGTACAATTGTCATCTGATTTTGAAACCTTGATGAGGCAAATATTCACATTCTGGCTCTTTTTTTTTTTTTTTGAAGAGCATTAAGGCAGGGATCTGCATTTTCCTCAATTCTTCATCTGGATCTTTAACAAAAGTACTAGAGAAAGGAGAAGGTCAGATTTCTGCAGCTCAGAAAGTAACCAGCTTAGTATGAAAGGTTGACCTCTCCTTCTGATAATGTACTCAAACTTTCTGAAGCCCTCCTCACTCTCACATGGCTTGAGTTTGGAGGGTATGTAGGAAGGGGGGAATCCCTGCATTCCTCTTTAGGATATGGGAGCATTACATTATGTATTTTCAGGTTTGGACTTCAACAATAGCTATGGAATTGCAGCAAAGTTTTACTTAACATTGTGTTTTTGAAGTTGCTCTATTCTTCCTGGATTCAGAGTTACTTGTGTATATAGACATGGTTCCTAACTTTTAAAATAATTTTTTTTAGGACCTGTTGAGATTGTCATTGTTTTTTGATGTGAATAATTACAGACTGTAGGTCAAAATTTCTAATATTTCTAATTTAAGCCATATTTGATTTCTGCTAATTCATAATATTAACCAAGTATTGATTTTCCTGTATTGTGTTGCTTTGTAACATATTGTAATTAATTTGTAAGCATTTGAGCTAGTCGACTACATCTGTATTCATTGAGGAAGAGCTAGCATTCTTTTTTTTCTTGGGTTATGTTTTAATGTTTAATATCACAGTTTATTCTAGTTTTATAACTAACACATATAACACTTGTTATACGTTCTATGCTCTGAAAAAGTTCATAAAATACTAAAATTTCCTGTTCCAATTTTAGTTTGAGATTATGGTGTATCACAACAGGATTTTGAGGCCTAAGGGGACAAGAAAGTCCATCTGGTTGAGGCTGGGTCAGGATAGGCTGTTGATAAGGTGAACTTGATACCTGTCGTACCCAGGATATTACACGCCTTTTGTCCTTCCTCTACATAGCTTGATTTCAGCAGCTGCAAGTCACTTGGAAAGGATATATAGAAGCAGGTGCTCCTTTTGGATGAAAATAAAGTGTGCCTTTTCCATCCCAGGAAGAAGGATGAAAGAGCTCAAACTTTCCTTTGACACCTGGTGCTGAAAAAGTTTGAAAGATCATTTTATCCTTGCTATGTCGCTATGGTAACGTGGTCTTCTATAGCTAATTGTGTGCTTGCTTTTTTTCTTTGTTCCCAAGGAGAAGTTGTACGCATGTTCAACATTTTTAACAACAAAAGTAAGGCACCAGGAAATATGGACTGACCATTTCGTATTTATGGAAATTTGCATTTAAAAATAATTGCTAACTATATGTGGAAGAGAGGGACTGTGAGTTTGAAGGTCCTCAAAATAGAACGTTTTCTTTTCATCTGTATTGATGTCTTTGCTCTCCAGCAACTGGCTTTTGGTTTAAAAGATGAGGGCAATGTTAGGAGTTTTGTTCTTTTCTGGAGGCATCCAGCCAAGAAAGGAAGCCATGGGAGTGTGTGCTTTGAGCAAACTGCAGCTTAAGCAGTGAGAAATCCACCCTACTCCATGGCGATTGAGTATTCCTCTGGCAAGATGTGGAAGTAAATTAAGATATGCTTGTATATTAAAATTATGAGCAATTCATGCCTTCCTTCCAATGATTCTACCATAAGTAAGCTTTCTTTTGGGTATGATATAATTAAAAAAATACCTTTGCAGCATAAAACTGTTGAATATAAACATTTTCTAATGAGAATGAAACCTGTGTCTAGCTTTGCTGAAAAATAGGAAAAAACCCTAAGAAAAATGCTATCCACAAGTAGGTCTGCACATGGCTACAGAAGGCCATGAAATAATTCCATGAATTGTGGTTTGTCAATGTGGAATTATAGTTGACAAAGACACACAGTATCAGTCACTCAGCTCTTGGGATATAGCATGGCAAACATTAGTTATACCTCCAATTCTGATAAGAATGACTTACATCAATTCTCTTTGAATATAGATGGCCTTATTTATTTTAAAATTAGAGTGATGAACTAGCCTTTGGTAATTGATACAATTCAGGAAGCTAGTCATAGAGACCATCGCCATCATTATAGGTAGACTAACTGGAGATTGATGACTGTTCACAAGTTGGTTGTAGTTACATGGTTTCATGTTATAAGCTGGGTAAGGCAACCTACATCAAGCTATATATAATCTTCAGGTTAGGAGAACAATGGAAAAGGAGAATCATGTATTTAAGGTGAAGAGATGAGGTAGTTTCTTTCTTTTTTTTAATGTTTATTTTTGAGAGAGAGAGAAAATAGTAACATAGTAATATTATCATGGCTTTGTGAGCTAGGTCAAATTGAGCTCACTTTAAAATGAGTGAACTTGAGGCTAAGAAAACTTAAGTAATTTAACCAAGTTCAGAAAGATGGGAAATAGTAAACAGAGGGGGTCAAATGTCAGTCTGTTAGTCTCTAAAGTGTGTCAGTGTCTTTAATGAATGATGAAATGTATTTGATTCTGGAGAGAATGTTTCTGAAAAAAGTCCTGTTGTTCATTTTATTGTTTTAAGTCTTGAGCTTTAAGAAGAATACAACTAAAGAAAGTTGAGGCCTCAAGGTGAATTAGTTCAAGGTGTCTCTCTGTGGGCTTCTTCACTGCTCTCTGTTCCCTCCATAAAATGAGAAAGAAACAGTGATGAGTTATCCTAGTTCAGTTTATGGATGCTGCTCGATTTCTTGAAGGGGGGCTTTCAAAACAGAAGTGTGGCATATGCGGGCATAGTTGACACATTTCCCCCCCGTCTTCTAAGCCTTTAATTAATAAAGCGGAAGCGGGATTACTAGATTCTGTCTACACAAATTAGACAATAAAAATTGAAAGGTTAAAATAAATTGTGTATGGATATAACTACTTAATTCAGGGGATGTAGGGAATGAAATGGATCTCCTCTAATAAACAGAATTCTGAGGCCCTGTTAACATAGCGACTATAGCAAACAATTAAGTAGAATCACGTTGGAAGCTGCTATCCCTTAGGAAATTTGTCCAGTCTTAAATCTTTAACCACTGAGAAATTAACTGTTTGATTGAAATTTTGATCCAGAAATCTTAGCCTGTATCATGGTAGTTTGCACCTTACCTGCTCATGTCCCCCCCCCCCGCCCCCCCCCCCTCAAAACCCCCTACAATTGGACTAAACAATCTCAGGGGAAAAATTAAGAATGAAAACCAGTCCAAAACAAAGAAAACCATGATGTGAATATTTTGTGCTTTATTAAGGTTGATCTTTGTCATTAAAAATACTGATAACATTTAAGGATCTAATATGCAATATCTAAGTGCATACTTAGTATTTAATTTAATTTATAAGGATTAAGTACTTAAAGCATTTATCAGGTCCATGAGGTGATTACAAATAAAACTTGTCAAAGGTGTAAATGCGTTTCAAAATCTTGAAACGAATTTAACTAAGTTATATTAAGGACAGATTACTTAGAAAGGTTTAATTTGTTCAATGTCAGTTAATGAAACACCAGTTGAAAACAAGGAGCCAGACTGGTTGAATTTGAATCTCGATGCTGTCACTTTTTGGCTCATGATACTGTACAACTTACTTAATCACCTTGTGACTCAGTTTCCTCATTTGTAAAAAGCAGAAAATAATCGAACCTACTTCATAAGATTGTTACGAAAATTAAGAGTCATCACATGACTGACGCTCAGAGCAGAGCCTGGTACACAGTAAACCTTAAGTACTTACTCTTCTTAACCACAAAAATGTTTGTTCTCCTTCCATACCCATAACTTTTCACTTCTTTCCAGAAAGTCCTGTGTGTATTTCCACACTCAACTCCCATCAGAGGAAGCTCTTTCTCCTAAGCTGTGAGCACTCTATTACTTCATCACACTCATGGCCTTTAAATGTATTTATCAGTCATTTTGTGGAACCAACACAGTCCTAAATCCAAAAGTAATATCAGTTTTGTTTCTTAACTTTTTAATGTTTGTGTGTGTGTGTGTGTGTGTGTGTGTGTGTGAGAGAGAGAGAGAGAGAGAGAGAGAGAGAGAGACAGACAGCATGAGCATGAACAGGGGAGGGGCAGAGAGAGAGAGAGAAAGGGAGAAACAGAACCTGAAGCAGGCTCCAGGCTTTGAGCTGTCAATACAGAGCCTGATGTGGGGCTTGAACCCACAGATTGTGAGATCATGACCTGAGCTGAAGTCAGATGCTTAACTGCCTGAGCCACCCAGGTGCCCCAAAAGTAATAGTAATTTGTGAGTTGTGCTTGCTTTTCTTGAACTCCACGCTAGGGAACACATAACTGTGGAATTACTTACTAATTCATCATTTTCTTCTCAGTCTACTTCTCTCACATTCCTTAGTCTGCTTGCACCCTTTTCTCCTATACTCTTTGCCCAGCTTGAGACTGATTTTGGTCCTTTTTCCTAGGCTCATTTTTTGTCCCATAAAAGCCCAAAGGCTTGTTTTGGCAAGAGAGACCTTCTCAACAGACTGACAGGAATAGAACCTGAATGGCAAGATAAAAGTGTTTACTGAGTATTGGTCGAATACTTGAGCGGGTTTTATTGTTTCCCTTCTTAGGAATGTTGGCTGTTTTTGATTTAAAAAAATACTGAGTATTTTCATTACAGTAGGATTTACCAAATTAATATACTTGGTCTGATTAATTTATTCAAGAGAAATAACATTTTTCAAGTAATATGTAATCCCAAGTGAAGTATAATAGTATCTTCAGGGTTCAACTTGGGAAATTCTTTTTGTAGTTGAAAAGTGCTAACATTTCTTCAGGTGTATTAGGTAGCTGGATTGTTACATAAATTTAACTTAATTTTTATGTTTGCAGTGACGGGTAGGCATTATTATACCTGTTTTATAGCTTGGGAACTGAGCCTTGGGGAAGTTTAGTAACTAGCCAAAAGTTGTGAAACTCTAAGTAATAGAGCAGGAGTCTGAATCTAAGTTCAAGCATCTAAAGCTTCCAGATCCAACAACCCTGGGGATGTAGGCATGTTCCATGGAAACTTTGCCTTGCCTTGGTAAGCTCTTAGTTTGAAAATATTCTTTGTATACTGGTCTATTATCAGTGTGCAAATTACTAGGTTAATCTGAGGAAAGCTGGGATCCTAAAGAACTGTTCACTTTTAATTTTTTCAAATTTATTTTTCAGCACTGACTCTATCATCTTTGTCTTTTAAGTAACCTATATAAGGTGTTGATGAATTTCTATATGGTGAAACACCTGGGTGTCTCACTCAGTTGAGTGTCTGACTCTTGATTTTGGCTCAGGTCATGATCCCAGGGTTGTGGGATCAAGCCCTGCATTGGGCTCTGCACTGAGTATGGAGCCTGCTTCAGATTCTCTCTGTCTCCCTCTGCCCATCTCCATGCTTACTCTATCAAGAAAAAAAAAAAAAACTTAAAAAAAAGAATTACCATGTGGTAATACTCCCTGTTCACAAAAAGTTATTCAAGTTTAGCCCACTTCCAAATAGATTTTTGGGTGTAGACATAGCAGAAAACTCATGTTGAGTGAAAACACCAGTGAATAATGAAAACATCCTTGGTTATAAGTATAGGTCTGGAGATGTTAGTATGCAAATTTAATGGACATTTTATTCTTTATGCTTACAAGAATACGTTTAAGAAGGTATTCCAGATGTGCCCTCTTACCAAAGAAGAAAATCCAGAGAAATGAGGAAAGAGCATTCTCTTTTTGTTTGTATTGTTAAATAGGATCAATTCACAATTAATTCGAATAGGCTAGGCAAACTTCTCCGTTAGTAACTGAACTTTATTTTTTTAAAAAAAAATTTTTTTTTTCAACGTTTATTTATTTTTGGGACAGAGAGACAGAGCATGAACGGGGGAGGGGCAGAGAGAGAGGGAGACACAGAATCGGAAACAGGCTCCAGGCTCTGAGCCATCAGCCCAGAGCCTGACGCGGGGCTCCAACTCCCGGACCGCGAGATCGTGACCTGGCTGAAGTGGGACGCTTAACCGACTGCGCCACCCAGGCGCCCCAGTAACTGAACTTTAAAATGCTCTCCTGAAACAAGTTTTAACTGTAACAGAAAAATAACCATGTAATTGACTCTAGAGCTGAAATAAGTTAATTTGATCCAGAGACTGAGCACAATATAGACAACAGTTGGAAATGTATTGCAGCAGATTAAATATTGAGAGCTCTTTTTCTTGTGTTGGGGAAGAGGGCAGGAGAAGGAATAACTCAGAAGTGAGTGAGACGAGTCTTAATTGGAAGTCGTAGTGTGTAGTTCCTGTGACAGCCTGGTCGGACCTGAGTGGTATACAAAGGGGTACAGTGTACCAAAACCTCATTCTGAAGAATGGAAGGAGGAAGAGAGGTACATTACACAACCTCAGTAAGGTTTATTACAGAAAATGATCCTTAGAAAGATAAGCTGTATGCAGACATTATTGAGAAATTAGAAAAAAAAAATTAGGCTTATATAAATAAGCTCATTAAATAGGACTATAGATGATGAAATTTGAGAACTGGAATTTTAAAAATAATTTTACTGGCTTCTGGAAAACATGTATTTGAAACCTTAGATTTTATAGCTTTTTCTATTTTCCTTTCCAAGCTCTTACCAGTTACATGTAAGCTGTGCCAGTGAAACTGATTGGACAGTGTTATTGGCTAAAATGACAGGAGAAAAATGCATTACAATATTAAATTTCGCTGTATTGAGCTCTGTCTCTTTAGTGATCTTGAAAAAAAGATGAAATATTAAAGGTACTACCAAAAACTGGATATTACAAGTATTTTTAGAAATAGAATCTGATTGCCCTATTGCAGAAAAGAATTTTAATATTTTAAATGGGATAAATTGAGAGGTCACCAGATACTTCTATATATTCTATTTTCTTTGGTGAATTCTTAAAGTGTAAAGGCAGTGTATCTTAGGAAACTTTGGTACAGAGAACCCAGAAAAATAGTTTGTGAATTTAAATGGCTGTATCAGGCAATGTGGTGTTCTGTTTTTAATAGACTTTATTTCTCACAAATCTAAATGTATCGATATTGGTGAAATGCCCAGTCCTTTCAAAGAGTGAGTATGGCCTCTATGTATGGCTTATGTGATGGATAAAAGGGTATATTGAGGAGGAATTTAGGAAAAAAGAATCTGTGTTAATGGGAATCTATTAGAGTTGAAGGCAAGGAAGGTGTAAAAAATGACTCTAAATGTTAATTTACATAGTTGGATAATTGTTGAAAACATTTGCAACTATAAAGATAACTGCAGTGATAAAGCAGATACGAATTAGATAGAAATAGCACAAATTGGGTTTTGAACATGCTACATTTTCAGTACCTGTCAGTCATTGCAATAGGGGCTGTTAAATATTCCCTGATCCTACATGTACTGTGATGGTTGTTGAGATTAAATACAAATATTACCTTTAAGAAGCTTATATGGTATTCAAAAAAGGTTGGTAGTATTTTTGCCAATATTTACAATATAATTTACAGTAGAGCTTGTAAGTCAAGCTATATGCCTCTAGACCTAATAGAGTATGATATTGAAAAAAAAACCCCACATATTTTTAATGTTTCCTCTTTACCTGTATTCATCGATTGCCTTGATACTTCACTCAGTGAGTAAACAGTTGAAGGGTTATTTTTTTTTTTTACCATTAACATTTTTTAGTAGAATTTTAAGTAAAAAATTATATAATTGGTGTACAATGTTAGCTTCAGATATACAACAGTGATTCAACAATTTTATATGTTACTCAATGCATAGTGTCTTAAGTGTAGTCACCATCTGTCACCATACATTATTAGAATGTTATTGACTATATTCCCTATGCTGTACTTTTCATCTCCCTGACTTATTTTTTTTATAACTGGAAGTTTGTACCTCCTAATCCCCTACCCTCTCATCTCTGGCAACTACCATTTTGTTCTCTGTATTTATCAGTCTGTTTCTGTCCTTTTTGTTTGCTTTTTTTTTTTTAAACTTATTTGTTCATTTGTTTTTTGTAGATTTCATATATAAGTGAACTTAAATGGTATTTGTCTTTCTCAGTCTGACTTATTTTACTTACCATTATGCCCTCTAGGTCCATCCATGTTGTTTCAAATGGCAAGATCTCATTCTTTTTTATGGGTAATAGCCTATTTGTGTATGTGTGTGTGTGTGTGTGTGTGTGTGTGTGTGTGTGTGTGTGTATTGCATCTTTATCCATTTTTCTGTTGACATTTAGTTGCTTCCTTATCTTGGCTATTGTAAATAGTTTAATAAACGTAGGGGCACATATTTTGTTGAATTAGTGTTTTTCATTTTCCTTGGGTAAATACCCAGTAATGGAATTACTGGATTGTATGGTATTTATATTCTCAAATTTTTAAGGAAATTCCATATGGTTTTCCATAGTGACTGCATCAGTTTACATTCTCACCAACAATGCTTATGAGGGTTCCTTTTCTCCACATCTTCCCAACACTTGTTATTTCTTTTTGATACTAGCTATTCTGACAGGGGTAAGGTGATACCTTATTGTGGTTTTGATTTACATTTCCCTGATGTTTATTGATGTTGAACATCTTTTCATGTGTCTGTTTGCCATCTATATATAGTCTTGGAAAAAATGTCTGTTGATGTCCTCTGCTCATTTTATTTTTTTATTTTTTCAATATATTAAGTGTATTGTCAAATTGGTTTCCATACAACACCCAGTGCTCATCCCAAAAGGTGCCCTCCTCAATACCCATCACCCACCCTCCCCTCCCTCCCACCCCCCATCAACCCTCAGTTTGTTCTCAGTTTTTAAGAGTCTCTTATGCTTTGGCTCTCTTCCACTCTAACCTCTTTTTTTTTTTTTCCTTCCCCTCCCCCATGGGTTTCTGTTAAGTTTATCAGGATCCACATAAGAGTGAAACATGGTATCTGTCTTTCTCTGTATGGCTTATTTCACTTAGCATAACACTCTCCAGTTCCATCCATGTTGCTACAAAGGGCCATATTTCATTCTTTCTCATTGCCACGTAGTACTCCATTGTGTATATAAACCACAATTTTTTTTATCCATTCATCAGTTGATGGACATTTCGGCTCTTTCCATAATTTGGCTATTGTTGAGAGTGCTGCTATAAACATTGGGGTACAAGTGCCCCTATGCATCAGTACTCCTGTATCCCTTGGGTAAATTCCTAGCAGTGCTATTGCTGGGTCATAGGGTAGGCTTTGCTCATTTTAAAATTGGATTGTTTTTGATGAGTTGTAGAAGTTCTTGATATGATTTGGCTATTTACCCCTTTTCACATACATCATTTGTAAATGTCTTCTCCCGTTCAGTAGGTTGACTTTTCATTTTGTTAGTTTCCTTTGTTGTGTGAAAGCTTTTTGTTTTGGTGTAGTTCCAATAGTTTATTTTTGCTTTTGTTTCCCTTGTCTGAGGAGACCTACCTAGAAAAATGTTGTCTATGGCTGAGGTCAAAGTGATCACTGGCTATGTTTTCTTCTACAAGTTTTGTGATTTCAGGTCTCATGTTTAGGTCTTTAATCCATTTTGGGTTTAATTGTGTGTATGGTATAAGAAAGTGGTCCAGTTTCATTCTTTTACATGTAGCTAATTGTCCCAGCACCACTGGTTGAAGAGACTGTCTTCCCCCCATTGTATATTCTTTCCTTCTTTTTCATAGATAAATTGACCATATAAACATCAGTTTATTTCTGGGCTCTCTATTCTGTTCTGTTGATCTGTGTCTACTTTTGTGACAGTACCATATTACTTTATTATAGCTTCGTAGTATATCTTGAAGTCTGGAATTGTGATACCTCCAGCTTGGTTCTTTTTCAAGATTTCTTTGGCTATTGTGGGTCTTCTGTGGGTCCATACGAATTTTAGGATTATTTGTTCTACTGAGAAAAATACTATTGGTATTTTGACAGGAATTGCACTAGGCAATACAGATATTTTAATAATACTCATTCTTCCAATCCATAAGCATGGAATGTCTTTCCATTTGTGCTTAATTTCTTTCATTAATGTTTCATAGTTTTTACAGTACAGGTCTTTCATCACTTTAATTAAATTTATTCCTACATATTTTATTCTTTTTGGTGCAATTGTAAATGGATCATTTTCCTAATTTCTCTTTCTACTGCTTGGTTATTTAATGTAGATAAATGCAACCAATTTGTGTATTAATATTGTATCCTGAAACTTTACCAAATTCACTTACTACATTTAATAATTTTTTTGTTTTTGGTGAAATCTTTAGGGTTTTCTATGTACACTATCATGCCATCTGTAAATAGTGACAGTTTAATTTCTTTCTTACTAATTTGGATGTCTTTTATTTCTGGTTTGCTTTATGGAGCTAGGGCTTACAGTAAGAATTATATTGAATACAAGTGACAAGAGTGAACATTCTTGTCTTGTTCCTGATCTTAGAGGAAAAGCTCTCACTTTTCACCATTGAGTATGATGTTAGCTGTGAGGTTTGTTTAGCTGTGGGTTTTTCATGTATGATCTTTATTGTGTTGCGGTATGCTTCATCTAAATCCAGATTTCTAAATATCTAGATTAAGATTTTCAGTGTCAAAATTCATTAATGAATTTTCTAGAAAATTTCTAAATTTTGTTAGAATTAGGTTATTGTGAGGTTGCAACTTTCCTAATGTATTTTGGAAATTTTTTTGGGGATTAAAAATCATTGGTTGGAAGAGATGAACCACTTGGAATGTGATGAAAGTAATGCTCAGTAAAAAACAATCCTACATTTGTATCCAGTTGTGTGGATGAGTGTATAATGTATTGATACATGTATGTATGTATGTATGTATTTATGTATGTATATGTCTGTGTGTTTACATTTTCAAAATGTGTTTAGGAGCAAGTTTTTTAATGAAATCTTCTCTATGACAACTGGGTGAGGAAAGTAGAATAGCCCGAATTTTGTTACGTTCACTTCTCAGTGTAGGACACTGTGGCTCAGAGTCTGCTCCTGTAACTTTAATGGTGGAGTAAAGATGGGTGGGGCATCTCAGCACACTCAGTTCAGGTTGGCTTCCACTCTTCTGAATGGATGAACTATAGGGTGGGGCAATTATTCTAGGGAGAAATAATTGATTTTTGATAAGCTTAATAAAACAGTAATACATTAGGTCGCTTAGATCTTCTACTTGGAGTTTATAAACTCAAAAACTTAGGAGTGAAGTCACTCTGATGGTTAAGAAACAATAAATGGAGTGGGATGGGGCATCCAACAGTTACTCTTGTTCTCTGGAACTTGGAAGCAAGCATATATGCTAATGTTGTTGGCTCCATAAAGTACAATAAAGTGTCATAAAAATGATTAGCAAGGAGTGATACCAGCTAGATGGCAGGGTGGGGAGCCCTAGACCCTCCTCCCCTACAAACACATCGATTCAATCACAATTAATGGACAGATTTCCTTTATGAGAAATCCAAACTAACTGAATGGCTCCTAGACGCTGAAAAATGCAAGGTCGGATTTCCTGAAGCCTCTTGGAGGTTTTAGGACAGTCTGTCACCAAAATCCCTATCCCTGGCACAGTGCCATATAATCACGAAGAGTCCCCCAGCTATCAACTTCTTTAAGGGGAGGGAAAGAGTTGGTTCACACAACCAGTCTCCTGACTTCTGGGGACTAGCTGCTGCTTTGCCAGTCTTGGAAATCTGAAGGGTTTGGCATGCTCTAGCTGCCTGGGGGGAGAATAAAGATGTCAGCTTGGGCTGATAGATGACATAGTACCTCCCTTCAGCTCAGTACAGAATGAGTAGTCAAAAATCATGGCTGCCTTCTTCTCCCTGAGGTGGGAAAGAGTTTGTTTAGGCACCTAATATCACCAGCTCTTCTGGGAGTTGCCAAAGGATAGCCTTCTGACTTGCCTGTCCCACAGTGCTGATGGGACCTGGCAAACTCTAGCTGTCTGGAGACAATAAGAACAGAGATGGAGATTTGGGCTGGCAGTTGCCTTTGCCCCCTTCCCCTGGTTCAGCAAGAGCAAGTTGATGAAACATTCTACTTCCTGGTTTCTCTTTGAGGGAAAGAATTGGATGGAATGTCCAGAGATGGAACTTTTTTGGGGGCTGCTCAGTGCATCTGATAAAGGATGTATGATACCATAATGATGGTTACATGTCATTATTCCTTTATCCAAACCCACAGAATGTACAACACTAAGAGTGAACTGTAATGCAATCTATGGACTTTGAGTGATTATGATGTGTCAGTGTAGGTTCATCAGTTGTAACAAATGCATCTCTCTGGAGGGGGGGCTGTGGATAATGAGGGAGGCCATGCATGAGTGGGGTCAGGGCTATATGAAAAATGTCTGTAACCTCTTTTCAATTTTGCTTTAAACCTGAAAGTCCCCTAGAAATAAAGGCTTAATAAAAAATTAAACAAACCAGAAATGTAGGAAATGTCCAGGGTGACTAGAAATACTGTTTTAAGTAATGTACTTGTATTTTTATATGGACATTATATTTATTCAAATTTTAGCGGCACCTGGTTGGCTCAGTTGGATGAGCATCCGACTCTTGATTTCAGCTCAGGTCAAGATCCCAGGGTTGTGGGATGGAACCCTGTATTAGGTCTGTGCTGAGCGTGGAGCCTGCTTAAGATTCTCTCTGTCTCTGTCTCTGTCTCTCTCTCTCTCGCTCAAATAAAAACAAAAACAAAGAAAAACAACAAAGTTTAAATAGGTAAAGAGAGTTATTTTTCAGCAGATAGAGAATCCAATCAACTGACCTTTGACTTTTAAATAAAGTGCTATAATTTTGGTGACTATTAAAGAATCCTAGGTGTGTGTACTTAGGCCTAGTTTATATAAGAATAGCCATGTCACATACAGCTGTCATATATGATACTGCTTAATCATTTTAGTTTGGGTAGGGAAATTCTGCCTCTGAACTGTGAATTTCAAAATCACTTGGGAGCAAACAATTTGACACAAATGTGACATTTGAAAATGAAATTGCGTCAATAATGTGGCGACTCCTCTAGATTTCATTGGAATTGTCAATAGTGATTTGGAAGGGAGCTTGGACTGGCTGTGCACTCGCTTCAGTAGCATTGCTGCTCCTTATCAGGTGCAGTGTCAGATTAACTTCATGAAGATTTAAAGCCTTAGAGATAAGCATGCAATTGAAAATGCATTCCTATTCTGCATTTAAGGCAATGTGATACTACCTATTCTCTAAACTGAATTTTAAACAGCTAGAGCTATTGGGAACTAATTTCCTAGGTTAAATGCTAATTTTCCTGGATCATTCTTATTATGCTTCATTGTAATATTCCATTTTAAAATATAAATTTGGAATTATTTTATGGTTGGGGTTATTTGTAAGAAGCTGCAAAGTGATTTTTACAGCACGAGCTTATTAAAACCAACTTATATTGCTGGTTTTTCTACCTACAAGAGTCTTTGCCTAGCAAGACTTACACATATGAAAATAACTGCTTCTATTTGGCATGCCTTTATGGCTTAGACCCAGAGATGAGTGGTTTTCATAAGCAATCATCTGCTATGGTGCTGAAATAATGCGTGTCTCAAAATGCATTGTTCTACTTAAAAAAAAAATCAGATCATCTGCATCATGTTTCATTGGATCAGTAATCTTTTCAAGGTGATGTTGAAGGAAGAACTTGGTTGAGCAGGCTGTTGAGCCAATACGTCTGTCTTAGCTGATCACTTACTAGCTCTGTGGTTTGGGCAAATTGCCTCACTCTCCTGGACCTTACTTCCCTCCTCTGCAAATTGGTATGGTAATACCTACCTCATAGAGTTGTTCTGTGATATTTAAAAAATAATATATATTGAAACTAATTTTACAAACTACAAAGTTTTATGAGTTGGGTGAAGACTGTGGTTCTCAACCAATTTGTACCATATGGATTAGTTGGTAATGTCAGGAAGCATTTTTTTTTTGAAGTTTGTTTGTTGTCTATTTGAGAGAGGGAGGGAGGGAGGGAGGGAGGGAGAGAAAGAAAGAATCCCAAGCAGGCTCTGTACTGATAGCATGGGCCTGATGCAGAGCTCGATCTCAGCAACTGTGAGATCATGACCTGAGCCAAAATCAAGAGCCAGACACTTAAACAACTGAGCCACCCAGGTGCCCCTGTCAGGAGGCATTTATGATAGAATTTGAGGTAGAAGGTGTGCTACCAGCATCTAGTACATGGAGGACAGGGATGCTGCTGAGCATCCTATAGTTCACAAGACAGTCCCTTACAACACATAATTGCCTGGACCCAAATGTCAGTAGCACTGCTGTTGAGAAGCCTTGGGTTAAAATTTTAAAATCTCAACATTTACATAACTCAAAGGGGCTTACTATCCTAGTTTTCCAACCATTCTTTAGTGGCTATAAATGCTCTTTTTTTTTTTAACTTAAATTACACTTTAATTCCAAGTATGCTTAAAAATAATATTCACCACAGCATTATAATGTATTTATAATACATTCTAATAATATATTACTACATATATTCACTTTTTTTAAGCTTTCTATAAGGAGATATAATTGTGATTCATGAAAGTTCTTCAGTCAATTTGTTGGGTTCCTAATTTCATAGATACTTTAATCATTTAAAAAATATTGCTAATAGTTTTTATTCTAGCCTATTACAGGTCTATAATCCATCATTTAAAAATATTAAACTAAATGTGTTTCAGATTCTTTTTGGATTTTAGACCAGTAATGTAGTGACAACTTTACATAATATGTATGTTATATAAAACCCTGTCATGGTCTGGGGCAGGACACTATTCAATATTTACAGAATAAAACGTGTAAATAGTCACACTAAGTGGGTTAAAAGAGCGCATATCTGCTTAGATCATATTTTGCCACTGAATGAATTCAGGCCATATTTTGTTGCTAAATGAATTAAAAAACAAGGCTTCTAGTTTTCAGAGCCTTTGTGAATTTCAGAATTGTGGATGAAGTACTCTGGACCTATTTACATCCCTTTCTTAAGCATACTGCCTCAGGTCTATGAAGTCATGTCATATCACCAGAAGAGCAACAGAGTATATAAATGTTGTTATACCAAATAGATAGGTACGCCTCTCCCAACCATTTCAGTAATTATTGGAAAGGGCATGTATATTTGGAACACGTACTGTCTTAATTAATGTTCCAAGTTATGCCAGCCTATATAAATAAGTGTCCCAGTTAATGAGCAGTTACAACCAATTTTCACAGTTACAAGGAAAATATACTCTGCAAAATGAAAACACTCCTAGAAAGGATATAATTTATAATACAATATATTTACAAACTATAATTGGATATATCCAATCAAAGACTGAGAGTATTATTAGTGTCTATTTTAATTAATAGTGAATATGTATGTTCAGAACTTGACATAGCTTCAGAACAATGTCACCATGACCATGTGTAATTATGCATCCAATTCTCACTGTGTTCCCTTATGAATGCTTAAAATTTAAGACTTGCTTAAGGAAAGGGAGGATGGGACAAACACTTGAGAGGCTTGGGAAGTGACATAATGGATCAGAGGTGCAAGAAAATGCTTCTCAAAGACTGTGCTTTCTGCATAAGGAGTATGGACATGGATTGTGTAGAATTCTAATGAGATTTCTAAACGAGTAGCTTTTTCCCTGGCCCGTTCTTGAAGGCTCCTTCACACTGAAGCACATGATACTGAAGTGTTCAAGGGCTGTATCTCAGTAGGGTCACCCATATGCTGTGGAAGCCTTGGCCCTGCCTCCTATACTGTATTTAAGTCAAACTTCTTTGATGTAGATTTTCTTGAAGTGCACTCTGTGTTTGAAACCCTTCAAAAGGACTTTGGTTTTGAGGACTGTGGTAGTAGACAACCTAAAAATATCCCCACTGTACAATATTATACATGTATAAAATATAAAATGTATTTTAAATTCCAGAGCTTGGAAGCTAAAAAGTAAAGGCCCTTCTAGCTCCTAAAAATGAAGAAGAGAACCAATTCAGGAAGCATAGGTCTGAAACAATGGTAAATGAGGAGCCTATAATTTTAAGTCTTAGGTCGTGAGAGAGATAGGGTTTTGGATAAATAATGGGAGTTGGAACTAAGTTTCTTACAAAAAGCCAATACCTTCAAAGAACTATACTTGGATAAAATGGTAGAAAAGGAAAGAAAATTCCCACTGGCTAGGAAATGTGACAAAATAAGTTGGCCAAACTTGATTTTGACACTGGGTAGAACATAAACAGGTAAATAACTATTTCAGAAGAACTTATAGTCAGGACTGCCTTTGTATGAATTGGCTTCATATCTGTAAAATGTCTTATAATTTTGGGAAATCAACATAAAATTTTTGCTCGGGGTAACTGACAAGAGATGCCAAATGTTTCTATGGAAACCTACAGATAAAACCTTACTCAATATAAGCCAATGACCCAAAGTTACCAAACTTGGAAGGAAAAAAAATTAAGAATGACTTAGAAGACATAGCAAATACAGGGTATGGCCCATAAACATTTAAAATATCATTCATAAACCACAATGAAACATTTAAAATTATGAAAGTAATAAAGGAAAAAAATAGATTTGTAAGGACAGGATAAAAAAACAGGCAAATTTTTTAAAATGGCATAATTGCTTGCTAGAAATTAAAAATATTTTCCAGTGGGTGGGCGTAAAGTTAAAATTAGAGATACATTAAGAGGAATTCATGATTTAGAAGGCATATTTGGGGTGATTACCCAGAATGCAGCCCTGAGAGATAAAGAGATCGTAAATATGGCTAAGAAACATGGATCACTGAATGTTAACATTGAAAATTCTCTATTTGAAAGGGTTTTAGAAGGAGACATTGGGAAATTGCTGTTTTGTATTGAAATAGAAAATAGGGGCGCCTGGGTGGCGCAGTCGGTTAAGCGTCCGACTTCAGCCAGGTCACGATCTCGCGGTCCGTGAGTTTGAGCCCCGCGTCGGGCTCTGGGCTGATGGCTCAGAGCCTGGAGCCTGTTTCCGATTCTGTGTCTCCCTCTCTCTCTGCCCCTCCCCCGTTCATGCTCTGTCTCTCTCTGTCCCAAAAGTAAATAAACGTTGAAAAAAAAAATTAAAAAAAAATGAAATAGAAAATAATAGAATTTTTCAGAATCTTCCAGACTTTTCGCAGACATGACTTCTCATATTCAGGAATTACAATGAATCCCAACATAAGATCAATTAAAATAAATTCACATTTGGAACATAATAATGAAGGCAAAGAGAAGATTTTAAAAGCGCCAAAGAGTAAAGAATGATTACTGACAACCTATCAGTTCTTTGTATGTAATTTATCAATACAAATAATAGAAACCATAAAAATAGTAGAATGATCTTTAAAGTTATTAATCTGAAATTCTATATCCTTGTAAACTATAATTTTAAGACTAGGGGCACCTGGGTGGCTCAGTCATTTACGCATCTGACTTCAGCTCAGGTCATGATCTCGTGGTTCACAAATTCAAGCCCCACATCTGGTTCTGTGCTGACAGCTCAGAGCCTGGACCGTGCTTCGGATTCTGTGCCTTCCTCTCTTTCTGCCTCTCTCCTGCTCAAGCGCTCTCTCTCTCTCTCTCTCTCAAAAATAAATAAAACATTAAAAAAATTTAAGAGTGAGACAAAATAACAAATTCAGACAAAGACTGAGATAGTTTACCACTAATAGACACTAAAAAAATAATGAAAGAATATATTATGGGAATTAAAAAAAAAAATCATACCCAGAAATAGACCTGACAAGAAAACCGTGAGCAAAGAAATTATTACACAAATAGACAATTAAAATGCACATTATGGTTATATCAAACAATGGTAGTAAGTGTTCATCTGGGCCTTGTTATTGTAACATTAGCATTTTAAGAGAGGCCATTAATTCGTTTAACAAGCATTTGTGAGTCAGGAAAATACTTGAAGTGTAAGAGATACAGCAGAGAGCAAAATAGCAAAAGTTCTGCCCTCATGGAGATTTCATTCTAGAAGGGAGAGACAGGCAAGAATCAAAGTGAATCGTATACTGTCTCAGGGGATGATACATATTAAAATGAAAAGTAGCAGAGATAAAGATTCCTAAATTGGTTGAGTTGTAATTTCAAATAGGGTGTCAGAAAGGCTTCACTGAGAGGGTGATATTTGAGCAACAGTCCGGAAGAGGAAAGAGAGCAAACGTTCTGGGCAGAGGGAAGAGTAGAGGCAACGCCCCAAAGAAGGAGTTTGGCAGGTTTGAGAAGGAACAGAGTCCGAATAAAGTAGGAGAGTAATGAGGGGTGAAGCTGGAGAGGATTGGGGGCTGGATGACAGGGATTCATCAGGTGTTGAGCTTTTATCCTAAGATGAATAGGTATTGGAGGGTTTGAAACACAAGAGTGACAGAATGAGAATTATGTTTTACACAGGTTAGTCTGGATCCTACATTCGCAATTAACTGTTAAGAAGAGGGGGGAAAAAGGTAGGAAGAAGGTTTAGGAAATCGTTGCAATAATCCAGGCAAGTGATGGTGGATAAGTAGTGTCCTAAGGTCTTCCTGCTATTAGAGGAGGTAGAGAGATTGACTGATTTTAGATACGAAATCAAATGTGTATATTAAACCTATTGACTATGAAACTATGTGTTCCCAGTTTTGCAAGTAAAAGATGCTCAAATACTAGCAATTTCATACAGTTCAGTATAACAGAATCTATACCTTTTAATATAGTTAAGGAAAAAAGAAACTTAAATAGCTTAATGGAACATAGGAAAGGAAAACTAAAAATATCACGGAAAAGGAAGGTAAATTAAGAGCACAGATCGTGATGATGACAACTCTAAATGTATTCATATCAAAATAGATTGAAATGGGCTCAGCTCACGGTTAAAGAGCTTCTCACTTTGAAAAAATATAAAGTTGCTCTAAATTCTTAAATTCCTAAAACATATGCTGCAGAAAGAAGGAAAGTAAAAGTGTGAGAGAATTATATCAGGTCAGTATGAACTAAAGAGACATTGGTGAAGTTGTATTTTTTACAAAAAACATACTTTAGAGATCATAGAGGACTGGCATACAATGATTAAAAACAGGTCTCAGGAAGAGAAAGTTAAATCTCATGTTCTTAATATTGCTGTCTCAAAATATATAGAGAGAAATTGATGAAAATATGTTTAGATCAAAAAAGTTAGTCATGGGCCCCTGGATGGCTCAGTGGGTTAAGTGTCTGACTTTGGACTCAGGGCATGACCTCACAGTTCTTGAGTTTGAGCCCCACATCAGGCTCTGTGCTGACAGGTCATAGCCTAGAGCCTGCTTCAGATTCTGTGTCTCACACTCTCTCTCTCTGCCTTTCCCTCATTCACACGTCTCTGTCTCTCAAAAATAAACATACATTAAAAAATAAAAGTTAGTCATGGAGAGAGAATTGAATAAACTTCTCTTAATAATTAGATGAAGTAGGCCAAATATTTGGTTAGGTTAAAAATAATTTGTATAGCACAGTTAATAAAATTGATCTAATGACAAGTATAGAATCTTGTATAAGGAGTAAGAACTCATGTCAAAAACATAAAATATATAGAAATTGTTTTATGCTATAAACCAAGTCTCAAAAACCCCAAAAAACTGGTATCATACAGGCCATATACCCTGATCACAGTACAACTAATAACCATAAAAGGAGTAACTTAAAAGCCTCCAGATATCTGCAGATGAACACATTTTAATGGCGTGACATTTAAATATTAGAAAATAGACACTGGAAACTATTTTATATAGTTAATTTTATATAGTTTATATCAGATAGTAAAAATGCTACACCTCAAATTTGAGGGCTATAGCAAAAAGGATTTAATGGACATGGGAAGACTTAAAATCTTAAGAAAAGTTGAAAATTAGCTAAGCATCTAAATCTTATGATACAGAAGAAATGATACAGGAATGTATACAGAAATACAGGAATGTATACAGAAATACAGGAAATGATACAGAAGAAAAGGTCTAGGAAACACAACAGCAGAAATTATTAGAACATAAATGAAAGGAATAGTGGAGACGATGAACAAAACTAAAAGCTAGTATTTTGAAAATCAAGAATAAAGAAGACACAAATACTATTAGAAATAATGACATTGCAATTATAGGTGTAATAGAGAAGAAGAGGTAGGATTTTATGAAAAAATGTTATGCCAATAAATTTAAAAACTTAACTGGAATAAACTTTCTTAGAAAAGCATACCGCACTGTTGCAAGAAGAAACGGAAAACCTGACTAAATATATTAAAAATAAAAATTTAGCCTCTCCAAATCCAAGCCACAAATGTTAGGCCTAAATGGCTTTACTGGTGAGTTCTGGCAAGCATTCAAGAAACAGATGTTATCCATCTAATGCTTTGGAAGAAGGTCATTGTTAATCTCATATTTAAAAAGATGTATATCATGATGCATATGCTTTTCTATTTAATTTTAGGCACATTAAGGCTCTGAAATTCTGTATGGAGCCTTGAAAATACTAGTGTTGCTAATTCTCAATTGGTAGAAAAAGGGTTTCTGGAAAAATAAGTGCTGTTTATGAAGTACAAGGAGATAGAATTTTTATTTTAGGAATATTTTCAAAGAAGCTAGTAGATAAAAATGGAAGGTAAGATCACACACACACAAATATATGTATTTATTACCTGTTGGGAATAGAACCATGTATTAGAATTTATATTTGTTATCCTCTTGTTTTATCTTACAGCCATTTAAGTATCCTTATGTTCTTATCTGTAGAAAATCCTTTGTGAAACATTCTGGTTTTGAAAGTATAAAGTTATCTTTTGAAGAACGTAGTCCTTAATCTCAAGTCTTTGCAAACCAATTGGTGTTCATGGAAGATGACATCTGGTCTGGGGTACCTAACTCTATTCTCTGCATATATGTGAAGGAATTTTTTGTCTTTTCTTATTCTGAATACAAATGTAAGCTAATAAATTAATAGATTTAATAGATTTTTCATCTTAAAAAATGTAAAAGTGATTTTTCTCATGACGATAACATAAGTAGACCAGGATAAAATGAGAAGGCAATTTATGAGCAAAACTTTACTTGCAAATGCAAGTACTTCTAAATGCAAAAAATACTTCTAAATGCAAAATTCCTAAATTAAACATTTGGCAATTCAATTTCAGCAGATGTTAAATAATAATAAATCACCATCAGATTGGGTTTATTCTAAACATGCAAGGATAACTGACAAATCTATTAATAGATCAAGGGAGACCATCCGTATGATCTAAATAAAGAAAAAGCATTTGAAAAAATTCAACATTATTAATGACAAAATATCTTACCAAATTTTGAATAAATATAATGAATGGAATCTACCAGAACCACATTAGAATACCATTCTTGAACTCTGTTGCCTTACACACACCCACTTCAAGAATAACAGCAGAAATAGGTTGCTTAACAGTGCTCTTTGTGGTCAAATGTAATTTTTACCATTGAACATTTCTCTGAAGGTAAAACCTGGTTAAGTGCCTGGGGTTCTTCATGCAAATAGTTTCAGGCTGTGATTCACTTTGCAGTTGCCTAAGTCTAATCTTTTGATCCTGGAGCAGTTATTAATCCCCAAAGCTGTAGTTTCCAAGTATTGCTTGGTCACAAAGCAAAGTTCTGTGCCTATAATTTTATCTTAGTTTTTCTTTGTAAGATTTTATTTATTTATTTATTTATTTATTTATTTATTTATTTATTTATTTATTTATTTATTTGAGAGAGAGAGAGAGAGAGTATGCACATGCAAGCAGGGGAGAGGCAGAGAGAAAATCTCAAGCAGGTTCCATGCGATGCATGGAGGCCAGGCTGGATCTCCCCACATGAGTGGAAATCCAGAGTTGGTCGCTTAACCAACTGAGCTACCCAGGCATCCCAATCTTAGTCTGCTTTTATCTGGCTCTTAGAGATTTTCTGTACTTTGAATTGAGCTTAGAAATTACTTTGAAAGTATGTTTATTATAACTTATCCAGCATTTGAATGTTTTGTGGCAGCTGCAGGAATTTAGCACGCTCTCCCTATTATTAAAAGTTTTAGAAAAATTAGCTCTTTGTGCTAACAGTTACAGATACTTTTCATGGTTAAGTCATTTGTTGTTTGACATTAAATACAGTAATATATGGGTCAGCACATACTACAGTTTTCAACATAGAGTAGCATCCAATAAATACACTGGTTGTTTTGTAGATGACCCCTCACCCTAAAATTATATACATAAATAGAATACATCAAGAAACAGACCTAGTATGTTAGGAGAAAACAATTTATCTCATAAAATTAACAGTTCTTCCTGGATGAGTTAATTTATATGTTTAATAGGATAATAATGAAAATGGTAATGGGATATTTTTATAAACTAGAAAAAATGGATTCTAAAGTTGATATGATGGGCACCTGGGTGGCTCAGTCGGTTGAGCATCTGACTTAGGCTCAGGTCAGATATCACAGTTTGTGAGTTTGAGCCTGGCTCACAACTCAGAGCCTAGATCCTGCTTCAGATTCATTCTTTTTTTTTCTCTCTCTCTTCTCTCTTCTCTCTCTGCCTCTCCCCTGCTCATGCTGTCTCTCTGAAAAATAAACATTAAAAATAATTTTAAAAAGTAGGTAGAGAATATTTTTTTAAAAAGTTCATATGAAAAAAAATACTAGAAATGTGTGTGTGTGTGTGTGTATGTGTGTGCACACGTGCACTAGGTGTCTTACTTAAGCATGTTTTAAGTTTATGATAATTAAAAATGGCCTAACACTGGTGCTTGGAGATACATATCTATATATATAGAGATAGAGATAGATACAGATACATATAGATATAGATATATACAGATATAGATATATACATACATATACAGATAATAGAATGTAATGGAAAGTTCAGAAACAAATGTAAATGCTCATCAGAATTTAGTTTATGATAAAAAATGTCATTTGTGAACAGTAGTAAAAATGTATATTTAATAAAGGGTTTTGGGAGAATTGGTAAACGTTTGGAAAAAAATAAAATTGGATTCTGTTTTAAAATCAGAATAAACTGAAATTTATCAAAACTATTTTTGAAGGCATGAAAATATTAGAAGAAATGATGGAGCAATATTTTTATTACCTATAAGCTGAAAAGTGTGTCCTTCTTAAGTATGTTTCTAGGGGCACCTGGGTGGCTCAGTCATTTAAGTGTCTGACTCCTGATTTTGGCTCAGGTCATGATCTCGTGGGTAGTAGGATTGAGCCCTGGGTAGGGCTTCATGCTGACAGCATGGAGTCTGCTTGGGATTCTCTTTGCCTCTCTCTCTCTCTGTCCTTCCCCTGCTCACACACACTCTGTCTAAATAAAAAAATACACTTGTTAAAAATATGTTTATAAATCTAGGTATAACAAAAGAAAAACAGCTGGGAAAATACTTAAAATTCACATCATAACAAACAGTTGATTTCCTTAATATATAAAGAACTTTTATCAGGAAGAGAGGCCCAGCAGCACAATAGAAAAAGTAGCAAAAGACATGAATAGTGTCTCACGGGAAAGAAAATAGAAATAACTCTCAAATATATGAAAAGCTCATTAATATCATGCGAAAGCAAAATGCAAAGAAAACTTTCCTTTATCTTAGACCACTTAATTTTATACACAATGTGTCAAGGAATAATAAGGTATGTCTTAGTATTAGAAAAAAATCTGGGTTTTTGTGTGGATTTGTGTGGATAAAGGAGGAGGAGAGGGACAACAAAGGATGAGGAAAATCAGTTATAAGATCTTAAAATTATTCAGGTGAGAGATAATGGTGCAACAGATGACAGTTTTAGCATTTTTGATGGTGAATATTGGCCATTTATGGTGATAGAGCTGTTTGGACATGAAAAATTAGATGTGAAGAGAGATAAGAAAAGAAGAAATAAGAATGACTCCTAGTTTTTTTGTTTGTTTGTTTTGTTTTGTTTTAATCTAAGAAGCTGTACAGGTGTATACAGCTATATAAACTTGGAAGGAAATTCTGAGCTCCAGCAAGGAATAGAACTCAACTGACCTCAGATTGTATCCTTGTGAAAACTTGGCACAGGACCCAGGTACTGGCCCCAGCTGTGCTTTGCCTGGCTCCTAACCCACAGAAACTTGGAGGTAATAAATAGATTTGTGATCATTGATTTCATGGCAATAGAAAAATAATACATTTGTACACTTAAAAAAAAAAAACAACCTTATATTTGACCATTGTAGTAACAATGTTCTATAAATACCGATTAAGTCCAGCTGGTCAGTAGTGTTTTCAAATCTTCTCTTGTTCTTAGATTTTCTGTCTGCTTGTCCTAAGATAGAAGCATTTTGAAATCTCCAGTTATAATTTTGGATTATCTATTTTTCCTTTCAGATCTGTCAGTTTTTCCTTCATTTATTTTCAACCTATTAGGTACAGACACATCAATTGAAGTGATGAATTGGCTCTTACCATTTCAAAATACTTGTTTCATCCCCTAGTGATATTAATACTGATAGTCCACAGCTTTTAATTAGTATTTTCATGAGCTGTCATTTTTAATCCTTTTATTTTAATCTACCTGTACCTTTATAGCAGACTATAGTTGAGTCTTATTATTTTTAATCAACTGAAAATGTCTGCCTTTTAAGAGTGTCCAGGCCATTTACTTTTATTTTTTTAATGTTTATTTATTTTTGAGAGAAAGAGAGGCAATGAGAGAGTGAGCAGGGGAGGGGCAGAGAGAGAAAGAAAGAGACAATCCCAAGCTCTTCGGTCAGTGCAGAGCCCAGTGCGGGTCTCGAATTCATGAACTCTGAGATCATGACCTGAGCCAAAATCAAATGTCCGATGCTTAACCAACTAAGCCACCCAGGTGCCTGTCAGCCTATTGACTTTTAATGTAATTACTGATACAGGGATATTTAAGTGTACAGCATTTCTTTGTTTTCTGTTTGTCCCATATGACCTTTTCCTTCATTTCCTGTTTTTTTTTTTATTTTTTTGGTCAATTTATTATTTTTATATACATTTTATCTCTATCACTGATCTTTAAGTTATAGTTCCCTTAATTTTTAAGTGATGGTTCTAGCATTTCTGACACACATCTTTAACTTATTATTCTTTACTTTCTGATTATATTATACTACTGAATGTATAATGTAAAATTTTACATTTTCTCTTTTCTGCTATTATTATCACATATTTACCCTTCTCTCTCTAATCACCCCCAAAATGTATATGTATTCATTTTATATTGCTGCTGTAGCAAATTGCCACACATTTAGTGGCTCACACAATAAGAATTTATTATCCTGCAATTCTTTAGGTCAGAAGTATGCTGTAGTTCTCATTGGGCTAAAACCAAAGTGTTAGTGCATTGTATTTCTTTCTGGAGGCTTTAGGGAAGAATCCATTTTGCTCATTTGGATTGTCAGCCAATTCATTTCCTTGCAGTTGTAGCATCCAAGTCCCCATTCTCTTGCTGGCTATAAATTGAAGGTCATTCTAAGCTTCTAGAGAAGGCTGCACTCCTTGGATCCTGATCTTTGACAGACTCACCCCTCATTCCAAATGTCTTTGACCCTTTTCCACTATTGTATCTTTTTTTCTCACAAGAACTGAGAAAGGTTCTCTGCTTTTAAGGGCTTGTGTGATTATATCAGACATACCTGGATATTGCAGGATAATCTCCTCCTCTCAAAGTTCATAACCTTAATCACCTTTGCAAAACCCCCTTTGTCATGCAATATAGCAAAGTCATAGGTTATGGGAATCAAGCCTGGATAGCTCTGGGAGCCATTATTCTGCCTCCCAGATTGTTAATATTTTTGCTTTAAACAGTCCATTATCTTGAAATTGAATGGAAAAAAAAACACTTTGCTTTAATATTTACAACATATTTATCATTTTTAAAAAATTTTTTTTTAAGTTTATTTTTTGAGAGAGAGAGAGAGAGACAGAGTGCAAGTGGGGGAGGGGCAGAGAGAGAGGGAGACACAGAATCCGAAGCAGGCTCCAGGCTCTGAGTTGTCAGCCCAGAGCCAGACACTGGGCTCAAACTCATGAACTGTGAGATCATGACCTGAGCCAAAGTCGGAAGCTTAACAGACTGAGCCACCCAAGTGCCCCATCGTTCTTTGTTTCTTTGTTTAGAATCCAAGTCTCCATCTGCTAGAATGTTCCTTCATCCTGAAAAACTTCTTTTAGGGGCGCCTGAGTGGCTCAGTCCGTTGGACATCCGACTTTGGGTGAGGTCGTGATCTCACCGGTTTGTGGGTTTGAGCCCCGCAGTTGGGCTCTGTGCTGACAGCTCAGAGCCTGGAACCTGGAGCATGCTTCGGTTTCTGTGTCTTCCTCTCTGCTCCTCCCTGGTTCTCACTCTGTCTCTCTTTCTCCAAAAATAAATAAACATTAAAAAAAAAAAACAACAAAACTTCGTTTAAATTTTTTTTGCATGCATATCTATGAGTGACAAAATCAGGCTTTCTTTGAAAATTATTTTACACTTGTTTGGAAGGATATTTTCACTGAATATATGTACACTAGATTAATGCATTTTTCTCTCAGCACTTTAAAGATGTTGCTTCTTTGTCTTTGCTTGCAATATTTTTGATGAGAAGTCAGTAGTAATTTTCATTTTCGTATGTCTATTTTCAATTTGTCTTTATCTCTGGCTGCTTTAAAGATTTTTCACTTTTTTTCATGGGTTTTTGGTAATTTCGTTTTAACATGCTTTGGTAATATTTTGTGTTTATTACATTTGGGATTCATTGAGTTTGTATGATACATAGTTTTCACCAAATTTTAGAACGTTTCTGTTATTTATTCAAATATTTTTTTTCACTCTTTCCCTTCCTTCTTAGACTCCAGTTGGCATATTTTAGATCTTTAAAATTTTTTTTAAATGTTTTTATTCATTTTTGAGAGACAGAGACAGAGTGCTAATGGGGGAAGGGCAGAGAGAGAGGGAGATACAGAATCTGAAGCAGGCTCCAGGATCTGAGCTGTCAGCACAGAGCTGGATGTGGGGCTCAAACCCACGTGAGCTGAAGTCGGATGCTTAACCGACTGAGCCACCCAGGCGCCCCAAGCATATTTTAGATTTTTGATATTTTGTCACCTGTATCTGAGACTGTTACCTTTTAGCGTTTTTTTTTTTTTGGCTTTTTGTGTTGTTTTGTTTTTCCTCTTCTCTGTGCTTTAACTTGGATAATTTCTATTGCTGTGTCTTCAGGTTCACTACTCACAAATCTTTTATACATGTATATGTAGTTCAGCCCATCTGGTGAAATTTTTTTCTCCAGATACCGCATTTCACATCTCTAAGGGTTCTAATTGGTAATTTTTTTTTATGTACTCAATTTTTTTTCTCATTATAGTCATGCTTTAACTTAAATCCTTGAAAATATTTATAATAATGATTTTAAAGTTCCTATCACTGTATTATTTATATAATTTTTTTCCTACTGAATGACTTCTGGTTATGAATCCTGTTTTTCTGCTTCATTGAAAGCCTAATGGCTAATTGGATACTTAACATTGTCAGCATTCCATTACTATCTAGATTTTGTTTTCCTCTTTTAAAGAATGTTGCATTTTGTTTTGATAGTTATTTGAAGTTCAATTTCCTTTTTTCAAGGATTCTTCTTAAGGTTAAAAAAATTTTTTTAATTGTTTTTTTTTATTTTTGAGAGAGAGCATGAGCAGGGGAGGGGCAGAATGAGAGACAGACACATAGAATCTGAAGCAGGCTCCAGGCTCTGAACTGTCAACACAGAGCCCAGTGTGGGGCTTGAACCCGCGAACTGTGAGATCATACCCTGAAGCTGAGTCAGATGCTTAACTGACTGAGTGCCCCATGTGTAGCAGTAACTTTTGATACGGGCATCAGATTTTAAGCATTCTAGCATAGGAACCATGTGTTCTACTCTTGATGATGTTCTTCATATTAAATGCTCTGGATGGAACTCTGTATTGCCTTACTTGACAGGGGTTATTTTAACTATAAAAATAAAATCTTTTAGTTTCTAAATTCTTTTTTGTAATGTTTGCTTATTTTGAGAGAGGCCATGAGCACATGAGTAGGGGGAGGGACAGAGAGAGGAAGAGAGAAACCCAAACAGGTTCCAAGCTGTTAGCCCAGAGTCAGATGTGGGGCTCAACTTCAGGAACTGTGAGATCATGACCTGAGCCGAAATCAAGAATTGTAAGTTTAACCAACTGAGCCACTCAGGAGCCCCTAATTTCTAAATTCTTGTGTAAAATTGTACCAAATCTAAACTAATGTAACATCGTAAGAGTGAGCTACAAACCCATCCTTCCATGAAGTTAGTGCTAGTAAATAGTCTCTAAAGCTAAGAAATGAAGTATCATATAAGGCAGATTTAAAAAAAAAAAGTCGAATTTTTAACATGAATTATTCAAGAGCAGTAGGTAGACAAAAAGGCTGGAAAATTCAACATTTTTAGAAAGATAATTCAATCATGTTTATATGAGTGCATATTATAGAGCCAAGGAAAGTGGAGAGCATATTTTCCCTGAATTAGAACAAAACACACTTATCAAGAAGTGAGTATATATTTGTGCTAAGAAAAGAATGTGTGCTGACGATGTGTGAAAATGTCTTTCTCTTGAGGAGTAGATAATCCTTACAAAGTGAATATTTAGGATTTGAAGATTCAGCTGGTTCAATATCTTACCCAGTTGAAAATGGCTGAGAGGGTAGTGGGGCAATTGATTTGATTAGTCTGTGAAGGCCTTGACATTCACTTCTAAATGTGAACATGTTCTGGTGGTTTTCTTATGGTAAGGGCGCTTTCTGTACTGCAGTTCTCATCAATATAAATGCTTTGGATGTGATCAGCCATCTTGGCTAATTCTGAACTCACTGGAGCTAATAAACCAATCTATAATGAGACTTTTTCATAAGTCTTTTATATATCTTCCTCCATGGGACGCATTTAAAAGATAATTTAGTGTCGGTTGCAAATAAGCATCTATACATAAACTATTATTCACCTAGGTAGCTTAGAGCACTCTAAGACAAATGCTATTTATGAGGCAAATTAATTAATTTCCATGTGGTAGCTGACATTTTTGTTTAGACTAATAAGGACTCACATGACAAGTGGAGTTATTTGCTATGAAATAAACTACAGTTTACTCTATGGAAATGTCACTTTCCCACAGTCCATTTCTTTGTATCAGTAAAGCCTTAAAGTCTCTAAAATCTACTTGAGAATGCAAAGATTTATGTGGACAAATTTATTTCATTAAATTTTATCTCTAAGCTGATTTTTAATTTTTCCTTGTGATTTCTCATGAAATCACAATTAACATTAAAGCAAAGTATTTATTAGGATTTTCCATTCTTTACCTAAGCTTTATTTGGAAAACTATCTCAATTTTCAGTCATAAATCCTGTTGGACATCTTCTCTCTAGTTCTGGCTGGGCACAAAAGTTGTAAGATTCTCCCGATTGGTTCGTTAAAGAAGTTAGTAGAAAGTTATGGATAACTCCCACATTGAAATGTAATCTTTGATTTCCTCTCCTAGCCATTCCTTGTTCTCTGAAGTGATTATTCATGTAAAGGACCATATTCATTTATAGATACTAAAGCCATTATTCAGGCTAATGACAGTGGATCCTAAAGACTTAGAGACAGATAAACCTGATAAATCCACTGGCTATTCTGAATGGGCACTCTGGCTGCCATCATTAGTACAGCAGTCACATTCAGAGTACCACTGAAGTCATTCTTCCTGCAAGGATGTTGAAAATGGATGACATGGAGTCCTTTTTGAGGGCATTCACTGTAACAAAATCTCGTAAGTTGTGTCATCTTTACAGCGGAGTGCCATAATCATGATGGCTGATCTCTATTACTGCAGAAAGTTGAACCGATTTTTATCTGTAACACTAACAGGATATTCCTGAATGCCACTGTTTTGACTATATAAATGTGTTAAGCACTTCTGTCCTTAAGTGATAAAGGACTAGGGGTTGCATTTTTAAAGAAAAATGCCCCCATGAAAATGAGTGAGGATCTCAAAATCTCAAGGACTGTGAAACTAAACAATTATGCTTGGAAAACTCCCTGCAGGAAATATGATGGTTGGCTTTGTTCTGACATTCTCCTGTTCCTGTTGTGGTGCTATGATCTTCTGTGTTTGAAACTCAAGATGAAGTAGGCCTTCATCTTCTGTTGAAAGGCCTGACCTTCAGTTTCCTGCGATCCTTTGGTTAAAAGAAATAAAAGGACCTTTTCTTTCCAGTAAGATTGTCTAACAGGCATTGACAACCTTTTCAGTTCCTCTGTCAAGCTAGGTGGGGCGTGCTCGAGTAAGCTATGTTCCTGCTGAGTAACCTTTACCTGTGACCTGACATTTTAAGCATCTCTTATTCTATCCTCTAGGGCCCATCCCTATTTTCAGAGTAGAGGTGGAATCTGACAGAAGGAAATGGAGAATAGACATGGACGGGAAGAGGTACTAAGAGTGGATGGGTCAAGTGGCAGCTGGTTCCAGACCAGGAATCCTTCCTATTAACCTGCTATGATGTTTGCCCTGGATTTGACAAACCTGGGTTGAGAGTTAAGGGTTCTTGCATATTATTTTTATTTTACTTTTCTTAATTTGTTCTGTGGCAGTGTAAATCTCCTTGTTTGTTTCCTTGATGATATCATTCTATGATACTAAGGAAGTGGTGGTACTCCTTGCCAATTTCATTTCAGAAACACAAATCTTGTTTATGTCATTTCATTGGTTAAAAACATTTAATGTTTTCTATTGCCTGCCCTAAAGAATAAGCTCAACTCTTTAGGTGCCCAACATGAAACCTTTTATGAACAGGCTGTGGCTCACCTTCCCAACTTTTTTCCTCCCACATCTCTCAACATTTCTATGCTCCAGCCACAATGAGTTGTAAGCATACCTACTTTAGAATTAAATTTTGTGCTAAATAAATCAGAGCCAAAGTTCCTTTCCAGCATCACTCTCTGGAAGCTGCTCTTCCTTCTTAAACTTGATTCAAATCCCTTTACCTCTATGCCATATCTTGTTTCTGTCACTTAACATTTGTACGGTTGTTTCGTTTCCAGTGATGTTTACTCTGTACTTCGTACTACCTCATGATTTTTATCCTGCTTTCCTTGACCATTTACTGCAAGGTATACCTGGTTTCAGTTGGGCACTTAAATATCCACATCATCTTTTGTTTTTTAAGTGTAAGTCCAGCAATATCCTCTCTTGACAGTCGTGATGGGTTAAAGCTGTTGGTCAGAATGTAACATTAATTAAGAGAGGTCCTAGAAAAGTAAACTATTTTTCTAAGTTTATTTATTTATTTTGAGAGAGAGAGTGAGAGTGAGTGAGTGAGTGCAGGAGGGGCAGAGAGAGAGAGAATCCCAAGCAGGATCCATGCTGTCACTGCAGAGTCTGATGTGGGGCTTGAACTCACAAACTGTGAGATAATGACCTGAGCTGAAATCAAGAGTCAGATGCTTAACTGACAGAGCCACCCAGGTGCCCCAGAAAAGTAAACTCTTTATCTTGTAGGTACATCTAGTCCAGGATTATTCGATAGAGAACTCATTGGCTGAAAGTTGTTGCATGATGATATATATGATATTTATATATATATCTCCTATACACACACACACACATATACATACATTATATATATATATATATATATATATATATATATATATATATATATATATATATATATATATATATATATATATAGCTTTATTCATTTTAGTGAAGAAAATCCAGGGACAAATAGTTTATAAAACAAATATACTAGTAGTTTTATAAGATATTAGTGCTTACAGGACCATCACTAAACAGGATAACTGTGTACTTGCTATTCCATATGCCATTTCCTAGATTATTTTCTTTACCTGGAATATACCTTCTAATCATCCTCTCAACTTGATGGACTTGGTGATCATATTTCTATTTCTTAGTATTTACCTGGAATGTCATCTGAGAAACTTCTTGTTTCCCTTCCCTTACTCTTGGAGTTTCTCACACTTGTTTTTATGCTCCTATAATACTTGGAAATAACTTTATAGTAATAATTAGCCTAATGATTTTACCCCAAGTTCATGTGAATATAGTTATCAAGAATGTACTTGTATTTATAAATTATTATATGATTGTCAAAAAGCCTCTCAAAGCTGAGTGAGAAGTATTAATACATTCAAGTGCCTCTTCAAGGTGCTTCTCTTAAGCTCTTAATGACTAAGAGTTAGTTATTTTTTGGTTCCATTTCAACTTCAATGAGTTTTTCTATAAAAGTTCAAGAGTCTTCTGTTAGCCAGGTGACAGATTCAAAATATATGGAAATCTCAGCAGTTGCCCTAAAATAGGGGTGAGGAGAAATGGGGTTACATTTTAGAGGGACTCAGAATCTTAAGAAATTTTAGACATGACCTCCATAGATCATGGCAGATATCCAGCTTTGGAATCGACTTGAACTAAAGTTAAACCTCGAGGGAAATAGCAAGATGAATAAGACTTCTCATGTTCCTTGAAATACGATGATTGAAGGCTTAAAACTGCTCTTCAGTATAACAAATTTACACTTTGTATATGATTTTACATATCGATATCTCCCTTTGGGTCACAAAGAACCAGAATATTTCTAACTTTGGCAGGTATGTAAAGCTGTCACTATTCTAAGTAGATTAAGGTAGAGTTTGATCCTGCCAGAAGATAATCACAGTAGATTAAATTTTATTAGATAATTATTAGTATCCCAGGAGTGTTTTTGTTGGGTTACAGTCATATGGAGAGAAATGAGTGTTTATGAACAGTTGTTAGTTTAAGTGGGCAAAACCTGTTTATTAATCACAAATCTTCCCATTTTAAATTTGTTTTTATGAAGGGAAGTAGAAGAGAACTAGTATCTGATGAGTGCCTTCATGAGTCATTCTTGCAGAAGTTTTCCATACTATATTTCATATAAGTCTCTTGACAAAATTCTTTGGCAGATGAGGAAGTTGAGGCTCAGAGATATTAAGTAATTTAGTCAGAGTCACACAGGTCGTAACAGGTGGCCCATGTTTTGAAACCAGAAATCTCAGGCTGTAAGATGTGATACCACACTGTCTTTCAAAAATCTTTTAGTAGTCATTTTTATTGAAAAATATTTTACTTTTGAAAAATTTTTTTTTAACGTTTATTTTTTTTTGAGACAGAGAGAGGCAGAGCATGAACGGGGGAGGGTCAGAGAGAGGGAGACACAGAATCGGAAGCAGGCTCCAGGCTCTGGGCCATCATCAGCCCAGAGCCCGACGCGGGGCTCGAACTCACGGACCGTGAGATCGTGACCTGAACTGAAGTCGGACGCTTAACCGCCTCAGCCACCCAGGCGCCCCCCCCAAAAAATATTTTACTTTTGATAGTGACTCACATCTGGCAATCTCAAAGATAGAACATGTATCTGTAAATGATTATTATAAGTAATCATAAACACAAGTGGTTTTAACAGAAAAAAGTCAATGAAAAATTGCTAGTCATTAAAAAAATTGTACTCTGTGTGGTTCTGGCTCCCTTTCTAAATGTAGAGGCACTGGCAACTTGGAAAGGGGTTAAGTTTTAGATGTTTATCTAAAGCAAACTCCCAAAACTTCTAAGGAAGATTTCCCTATCACATGAGGGAAGTGTGCAGAAGGATACTTTTCATTTGGGCCTGTAGTACTTGGTAAGTACTTTTCTTCATCTGAAAATAATGTTTCAGAAGAGGTACAGTTCTGAATGCTATATTTCAAGGGCAAAATTCACTGTTTTTGGAGTTGAAAGGCCTGATTTTTGACATTAAAGTTTATTAGGTTGTGATAATTTTTTTTTTTTTATGTTTGGTGGAATGTAATCTTTAACAGATGATCTGCCAGCTCTAAATTATCTAAATGCCCCCACATACAGACTTAGACAGAAGTACCAATTTTCGTCTTCGTTTTTGTAAAGGTTATTGAGGTAAATTAAACAAGTGCTTAAAGAAGCAAGTATATTTGACACCATCAATTCTACCTTATAATGATGAGATTTCTGTAGATTTTTGACATTTAACAAGGGGTCGGCAAATACCTTTGCTTCAAGGATATTTTTTCTACAAAAAAATCCCTTAAGAATAAGATATTGGTAATTTCCTAAAATGGCTATATATGTTAGTCGCATCTTCAAATGCAAACACAGAATCATAGCCCCATTGAAATGTACATTGCTTGATATAAATTCTTGTGTATTAATGTATTTATGTAAAGTACATAGAGTCATTTGTTCATATCTCTGTGAAGCCTCCCTGTAGAAAATTAAAAGTGAGTGTAGCTTTGTTTTAGGTGCCAAGGATTTTAAAATTATTAACAGGATTTATGGTTTTTTGAGGTAGAAATTTTTTCCCCCTTTTCTGAATACCTTATATTTATTGAGTACTTTCAATGGAGATATCTACTATCCTTAATGAAAGATCCTAAGATCTTCTTTTTTTTTTTTTTTTTTTTTAATGTCTATTCATTTTGAGAAAGAGAGAGAGCAAGAGAGAGCACAAGCAGGGGCAGAGACAGAGGGAGACACAGAATCTGAAGCAGGCTCCAGGCTCTGAGCTTTCAGCACAGACCCCAACCTGGGGCTCAATCCCATGAACCTCCAGATCATGACCTGAGCCAAAGTTGGACACTCAACTGAGTGAGTCACCAGGATCCCTGAGATAATGTACTATCCTTAAAGGTTTACAGAAATAAACTTATTTAATTTGTCTACAACCTGATGAGGTAACTGCTACTATTATCTTCGTTTTGCAGTTAAGAAAATTGAAGGTCAGAGGTTGAAGAATTTGCTGAATGTTACACAGTTTTTATATGAGGAGCTGGGATTTGAGCCCCTGCAGTCTTCATAGGCCATGCCACTGTCCACTGAGGATGACTAATTCTCTTTGTTTCTGATTCTGTGGTGTGTAGCTGAGATGATGGTGGCTACATGTGGTATAAGGGGTCACTCCAAAATAAACATGACCTTGCTTATTTTGTGGAGTTATTGGGTAGCATCTTGTATAAAACTGAATGTGCAGGTGGAGGGGGAAGTAAAGGAGAGATAAAGAAAAGGAAGCAAATCTATAAGATACCAGCCATCAAGAAAATACTGAGGATTCAGTTGAAAGTGAACACCTTGGGGTGCCTGGGTAGCTCAGTCAGGCATTCAACTTCGGCTCAGGTCATGATCTTGTGGCTCATGAGTTCAAGCCCCGCGTGAGGCTGTGTTGATAGCTCAGAGACTGGAGCCTGCTTCAGATTCTTTGTCTCCCCTTCTCCCTGCCCCTCCCCCACTCTCTCTCTCTGTCTCTGTCTCTCTCTCAAAAATGAATAAGCATTAAAAAAAAAAAAAAAAACCAAGAAAGTGAATACCTTACCCCGGCAATAAGCAAAGAGAATCTGCTGAGCATAGCAGAGGGAAAACTTCATCTCAGGAAAATGGAATAAAGAATAGAGGGTATATATTTCTTGAAGGAGACAGGAGAGACCTTTTTTTAACGTCTGAGATCACTTTGTATATGAAACTGAATGAAACAGATTTAGTGAGTGCAACTTTGGATGACTTCAAATAATATAACCGTAGTGTTATATTTACTGTTAGTACTACTGGCTTCTGTATTAGACAAAAGAATCACCTTGTGATGGGTTACACTTACGGTGCTCCTGTTGTTGTTGTTGTTGTTGTTTTAATTAGCTGCTGAAAAAGTTACTTGCATTAATATGGTTGACTGACTTCCGTGTTACTATATAAAACCCATAAATATAGTGATATTACAGTAAATCCTAGCAGTCAGTTGCTGGGATGTTCTTGTGTTGATAGACTTGAGCAGATGGACTTATTAGTTTGGGCTGATTTAGGAAAGCAGAAATCACTCCAGATACTTCACCCAGAGGGAATTTAATACTGGGCAGTGTGAGAAATGGGGGATTGGTCTAGACCTAATAAGAAACAGTGGAATAGCCCAGGGTTAGCAATAGCAGGGAGCTGCCAATACCTCTAGGGCTGGAAAGACCATGGGTTATCTGGAGGGAGCTAAAACTAAGTCAGGCACAGCCAGGGCTATTTGTACAGGATCTGGAATAGGGAGCTGTGGACATTCCAGGGGGGTGCTTCCAAGGCAGAAACACAGGAAGAGAAATATCTGTGTTTCCCTTCCTTCCACTTTCCAGTAGAGCCAAACTCACTGACAAGAGAGCCTGAGAGGGGAATCAATAGGAGAAAGGCCTGGGAACATATCCGAGAGCAAACAGTCAATAGTATTTGCACATTTATACAAAATGTGTTTCAGAGAATAAGAAAATCTTTTGAGTGGGAAATAGCATGTAGGCATTTGTGAGGATAAGCTCCCGTGTTTCTCCAGGCCAGCCCTGGCCAGGGACCAGACTATGGTAACACATAATCATCTCTCTAGCACAGCCCTTAGGTGTAAACATGGGAATCCCAGTCCTAATTCTAGGTCCTCCAAGAAAGGGGTGTTTTATATGCTCAAAACCTGGTCCTCTTGCCTAAAAAATTTGCGTCCTTTCCCTCTGCCTCTCACTGACTGAGTGGCATTAAGACAAGGTGATTCTTGGGCACTCGACGCTTGTAATGTTGATTTCAGGAGTCCTTGGCCCTATCTTTCCAAGTTCTAAGTTAGGTCCTGGCTATGTTCTTCTTTTTCACATATGGACTACATGGATCTCCCCATACATATCACTGCTCTCACTGCTGCTTACAAGTTCTCAGCAGAGGATCTAGGAAACAATCTCCTTCCTTTCCAACCTGGGTCAGGCCATAAAACAGCTATATTCTCAGCATCTATGGAGACCGATTATACAGCTATTTTTTCTCAATTATGTATGTGATACATGCTCATTGAAAATAGAGAATAAGCCAAACTAGTAATCCCTACCGAGTTCTCTAATCTTGTCATGTCAATAAATATGTTTATATAATACCTTTTTAGCGACCATATATTAATTTTTTATCATATCCCAATATTTTAATCTGGCATTGTTACATAGATATTCCCTATTGCTATGTTACATAAAAAATCTCATTTTTTTGTCATTATGATTAGAATTTAGGGTGAAAAAGGGTGGTATGAGGGCATTGAAGACAGAACCCTGAATGATGTGGAATAAGTGATGAAATAGCCAATAAACCTGCTATTCTGATCAGGATCCCTTTCTGGAAAACTTGTATAACCTTTTCTTTCAGTAAATTGCTTCCAATGAGATTACTCTAGGAAGCCTTCCTTTTTTCCTTGCGTTAGTATAGATCTTCTGATAAGCTGATGCCAACACCAGATGAAATGTAATGGATTTATAAGAGAAAGTCAAGTGAGAGAAAATGGAGAGGAAGCTTGTTGAGATTAAGAGAGCTGCCAGAGAGTAATGCAGGAGGGAGAGAAGGAAGGAGGGAGGGAAGAAAAGAAGGTTGGAAAGGAGGGAAGGAAGGGTGGTTGGGTGTAAGTTTATTAGGCTGTAGAGTAGTCCTAAAAAGAGTTCAGCAAGGCCACTGGGGAGTCATGAAGCCAGTCTTCCTTTGGAGGAGTTCCACATCTCCTGAGAGCAGGCCTGTCTTAATATCTGTACCACGTTCAGTCACGGGCTGGGTGAACCCATGGCAAGAGTGGCCTGGTGCGAACATGATGATAGATGTCTGAGCACAGCAATTAAGGCCCTTGATCAGTTTGAACAAGGCCATTTGATCTCAATTGAGGCTTCCAGCACTCAGAATTTAAGAGGCTCTGGGAACCTGGGTGGCTCAGTCAGTTAAGCATCCGATTTCAGCTCAGGTCATGATCTCATGGGGTTCATGAGTTTGAGCCCTTCTTCAGGGTCCATGCTGACAGTGCAGAGCCTTCATGGGATTCTCTGTCTCTCTCTCTCTCTCTGTCTCTGTCTCTCTCTCTCTCTCTGTCTTCCCACCCCTCTATCTTCCCCTCTATCAAAAAAAAAATTAAGAGGCTCATTGTATGGTTGCTGTAACCCTCAATGCTTCCCATCCTGCCCCTTCCTTAACTCCTAGTCTGAGTGAAGTAGCTTTTCTCTGAACCCAGTCCCCTGGAATACGTTTATCATAATATTATCACCAGATCCATCCCTAAAGTTTGAGGAGCCTGGTATGAGAATACAGGTGATGGCCCATAATTCATATTGGTAGCTGACAAATGCATGTTCATAATAGCCCTGATAAGCCTGATTCACATTTAGAATTTTACCTCTCCACATTTCCAGCTGGAACACAGTGACACGGAGAAACACAGAGCTTCTGCCCTGCCCCATTTCCTTTGCCATCCCCTCACCTCATCTCTCACCTCAAGGGAACTCCCAGGCATGCATGTAAATACTGAAGTCCACATATCTAAGGCTGTTCATTTCCTCCTCCCTTCTGTCTGGGTCTAGAGGTATAGGTGATAGGCATCACAGCATAATGTAGCAAGCTATTTGTTCCCCTCACTAGATTATAAAGCCTTTTTTTTATGTTTATATATTTTTGAGGGACAGAGAGAGACAAAGCACGAGCGGGGGAGGGGCAGAGAGAGAGGGAGACACAGAATCCAAAGCAGGCTCCAGGCTCTGAGCTGTCAGCACAGAGCCCTGTGCAGGGCTTGAACCCACAAACCGTGAGATCATGACCTGAGCTGAAGTTGGATGTTTAATCAACCAAGCCAGCCAGGTGCCCTGATTATAAAGTCTTTGAGGCCGGTGCTTGGACCCATACCCACAGTAACAGAGACATAATGTATGTTACTTTACACTGCTGAATTTGCAGTAATATTTTCATGCAGCAGTGGATAACTAATACAGGAATGGACTGTGTTCCTTTGTTCACCTAAGGGTGTGCCAATAAATATTTCCTAAATGAACAAATTCACCCAATGTTTATTATATATCCACTAAGTAAGAGAGTTATTTTAAGGGTGTCCAACACAAGCAAAGGCAAGAGACAGAAATCCTATGAAAGCAAGAAGTGCAGGAGATCAGCTGTGAAGCTGGGACTGGAAGCGTGTGACAACATGTGAATGCTGTATTACCTGGGGGGCACAAAGACTAAAGTTAATTAGGTGTCTTCTGTGAAACAGGAGCAAGTTTGGATGTTTCACCTGCTGGTGTAACACATTCTGCCTATTAGCGGGTAAGAGATGGAGAAAAGGAAAAACAAAATAAAACCGAACTAGAGAGAGGGCTCCAGTTCCAGCGGGCTGGTATGGAATGTCTGCAGCTGTAGAAACCAGGAAGAGTAAACCTTCTTCCGTGTTCCTGGGGGTTTTGTGAGGGTTGTGAGATGGCTTTTGTGTGGTTGATCTTTGGTACCTATTCACTAGGAACATCTCTGTTATTGATACTTGAGAAAAACTGAGCAACCTCAAAGCTGAAAGATTTCAGCTTTGAAGGTAGAAAGTTCTTCCCCTCAAAAGGTCAGAATGCTGGGTGAGGACAATTGCTATAGAATATATTTATTAAGATGTTTAAAAATTTCCCAAGGATTAACCTGAGTGCCTTCTATTTTTATCTTTGACTTCATTTCTAATGGGATATTTTCAAGCAATTATAAGGAAATGTCTTGATTTTACAGTCCAACTTGTGTACTGATATTTCACAATTTAAGATGTTAGGTTGAAACCTTCACAGTGGCAGCTGGGTCAGAAATCTGAACTCTGAAAACTGAAGTCAGTGTTCTCACGGGGAAGAGAAATGGAAATACACTTTAGTCGCTGAAAACAGAAAGAAAAATGCATTGCTTCCTAATGGTGTGCTTGCCTTTTGTAGAGATGTCTGAAAATAACCTCCTGGGCTTTGACTCCCATTTTAAGTTCAAACATGATGCTCATAGTATAAATTAAAAGGCTTTTATTTTGTCATTTTTATGAAGGAGAATGATACATACTATGCTTTAAATTATAGCAATGACCCGCTTATTCAGAGGTGGAATTTTTGACAACCTCTACCCTTGGGAACTCAGCCCTAACTTAGAAGTAAGAAAAAAGAGCCTTGAAGGCTGACATAGTGGTTACAAAGGCATGCACTTAACTCCTAGGGTCAGAGCTTTCTTGGCTTTCTTTTAACACACAATTTTTAACAAGGATGGTTATCTGGTTTCCCAGCTCATAGCAGACAAGCAACCACTAACTGAAGAAACTGTTGGAAGAAGCCACCAAAATAGCAATGATGGCTCACAGTCTAGTGGAAGAGATAGAAACAGAAGGGAATTACCACCCTGGCCAAGAAGGGCCCTATATTCAGAAAAGGCACAGTTGTATTCAGCTTCCCCTATCTAAGAAGTCATGTGTAGTAGCGTTGAATACTTTGATATTAAACTGTGTATTTTTTCACTTCCTTATACCTCGTCAGTTCTTATCAAAACAGTGTGGGGGTCATGCAGGTTGTTATTCAGTGCGGGGTAGAGGCAGTCCAGGTATGAGAGAGTCACATACTTGACTCTTGAGCTCTTGTGCATACTTTTATGTGTTTGTAGCAGAGATTAAAGTCTTAAAAACCACAGCTTTCAATTGAAAGAGCCAGAGACTCAGGTCAGAAAAATAAATTCCATGAATTACAAAAACTTGGCTTTAAACAGTAAGGCCTAAGCCTAGAAAGCTAAATGCCTAGAATTTGGACCATCACCCGTACAGTGGGGAACATGCCTGATGACCGAATGATGTAAACACGATTTTCCTGGCCAGAGAGAATAAGAGAATTGGAGTTGGATTTGATGAGCACTCAGATATTGCTCAGGTCCCTGAGAAGGGCCCCATGCTCTCTCCTGCATTGGTGGGTCTTGGGGGAGAGGGGAGTGATTAAAATCAAATACAGAATTAGGGGGTCTGAGAGCAGGGTCTTTTGCCCAAGGCATAGAATAGGAACTCGGTGAGACTCTTAGATAAAGCATGTATCCAACACGACACCAGAATGACAAAGTAGCAATATGTCTGTGTTTCCCAGGACATAAGTCATTTAGAGTTCTTAAATATAGTGTGGGAATCCACCAAAAAAGTTTATGGCCCTCCCCCTCCCAAACTCCCCTAAAGTTTTTGAGGTGAGCCTGCACAATCAACACACTTCTTGGCGTCAGGAGACCATGCGTAGATCTGGCTGCCACAGGCTGAGGCCAGAGTGCTGAGGATGACTCAAGAGGACATTAAGTACAGGTGATGGATGGCATGTTCCTCTCCCTTGCACCCTCCTCTTTGTCCTGAACCTAATGGACACCAAGTGAGAAGAGAAGGAAGAATGTGAGGGGAGAGAGTCGCAGATGGACTGAGCAGTTGCTCAGAAGAAAGTGAATTACAAACTGGAAAGAATGAGCTACACTGAATTGGCAAAGGTGAGGTTAAGATGAAGAAAAAAGTTTTGGCATTTAGAAGAGGCTAAACTTCATTTATAAGGGCTTGCTTTTATAAAGAATCATCTCTCCTCACAACGGCATTAAAACAAATGAATCTCCACGTTCAATATAATAATGGCATTAAAAAATTTTTTTACAGTTATTATTTTTAAGAGACAGAGACAGAGCACAAGTGGGAGAGGGGCAGAGAGAGAAGGAGACACAAAATCCGAAGCAGGCTCCAGGCTCTGAGCTGTCAGCACAGAGCCCGATGCGGGGCTCGAATCCACAAACCATGAGATCACGACCTGAGCCGAAGTCAGACACCCAACCGACTGAGCCACCCAGGTGCCCCAGTAATGGCATTTTTATAGCAAACCACCCCTCCTTTTTTGTGGCAGAATCCCAGAGTACATTGCTCTTGTAAAAATTGGTTCTTTTTTTATTTTATTTTTTTATTTAAAACATTTTTAATGTTTATTTTTGAGAGAGAGAGAGGGAAAAGAGAGAGAGAGAGAGAGAGAGAATGAGCAGGGGAGGGGCAGAGAGAGAGGGAGACATAGAATCCAAAGCAGGCTCCAGGCTCTCACCTGTCAGCACAGAGCCTGACACGAGGCTCAGACTCATGAACTGTGAGATCATGACCTGAGCCCAAGTTGGATGCTTAATAGACTGAGCCACCCAGGTGCCCCTTAGAGAAGAGAAAAGTTTCCAGGCCACAAGTGGTTAAACGTGCACCATAATGTATATGACGGGAGTAGTAGGAATACTGATGATGTCCTACATGCTTGTCTCCCACCTCATCTAAAGTTGCAAGGATATGCATCTTGGCCATCTCTTCCTGCCACGTACACGTTCCAGCTAGAGAATGCATTTCCTTAGTTAAACCTAGTCCTCTCCATCCTTTTCTGTTCAGCAGCAGTTTTCTTGCATGATTAACACTCAGATAGCGTTTTCCACATTAACCTTGTGATGTCTGATAGGGCGGACAGAGATGGATACTGCCTTGCTGAAATGTGTACACATAATCCATAATGAACAAGCACAGCTCCTCAGTGACCGTAATAGGGCATCACAAGCAAAGTAAGGCCCAGGTTGAGGAAGGTACTGAGTCCAAAGGAGCAATATTTCACTATTTGGCTAAGTGTGCAATTTAAACGTCAGCAGAATTACTCTGGCCCAACACAGGCCTCTGATTCTACACCCAAGGAGACTCAGCCACAGCTGTCCTTAATACCCCTTTCCTGTGTTCATATGTTCATAATGGAGTCAAATGGACTCAAAGTGGGATGAATATTCTGTTATTAGTGTTGATATATTTAGGTAGCATTGTCCTGTTTAATATTTATTAAGAACCGTCCAATCCTAGCTCTTACCCATCACTCATTATTGGTGCATTGTGAAACCTTATAAAAGATGGAGTAAGGCATATTTCAGATTTCATTGTATGACTCACCTGTAAGTCTTGTTAAAATGCAGACTGATTCATTCATTAGGTCTTGGGTAAGCCCTGAAGTCTCACATTTCTGGCATGTTCCCAGGCAGTGGAGATGTTGTTGCTGCTGATCCATGGACTATAGCAATCTTTGCCTAGGCAAAGTCTCCCTGCCTTGGGATCTCTTTGTTCTGATTCTTGTTTCTTCAACTGATATGCACATTCACACCTACGCTACTAAAACCTTTGCCTAGATTAATAAAGCGTTACAAGTGAAACTTTAGACTTCTCAAGAGTGTAACAGAGACAAAAATGAGCATATTCAGCTCATCAAGTGTTTAGTGACTTCCTTTTTAATACAAAACTTCATAAACACCAGGCTGCAAAGATAAATAAGGATGGTAGGGCCATATTTATATAATTCTACAAATACATATCATTTATATTGATAAATGATGCATACATTTACTCAACTCAATAAAATTTATATCTGGAAATTTTTGTCTGATATTCCATGCAACAATAAATGTAGAAATACAATTTCTTAAAAAAAATTGTTACTCCTCAGCCACATGATGTGTGTTTCCTCCATTAATCCCTCATTGGCCATTGGATTTCAGGTTGAATAACTTGAGTGAGTACCCAAATTAACCCAGATTCTTTCCTCTTTAGGTAGAATGAATCTGCTCCCCTTCTCTAAAACTAGAGTTAATACAATTCTTGCAACTTAATTATCTATTCTGTGTAGGTATATGTGTTTGTGTACATGTTTATCTGCACCTTGGGGAAGTAGCATAGAAACAATACCATTCATGGGACGAATCAACCATCATATTAAGAGAATGAGGGATATGGACAGTTGAAAAAAGTTTGAAATGACTGCATGTGTTTCCTATACATTAATCCTTTGTGTGATATTTGGTAATCTCACCAACATTTTCTAATGATATCTACCATGTCATGGCAACCATGTTTATGGTTTTGAAGAACTTAAATTTGTGTGATGTCTGACATTTTCCTTGCAAAGGTAGCTTTCTGAATTAAGTTCAATTTAATGTCAAGAAATTTTTTGAACAAATATCTGCTAGATGTTTCTTCATAGAAGATATGAATTTTCTTCTCCCAAAGTGAAAGATGCAGTGATGAATAATTTTAAGATAAAATGGAAAAAATAAGAGCACTTCATACTGTGCTGTGGGATCTAGAGTTACAGAGGTGTAGGTAGCACTGGGATTACAATGGTTGATCTTATAAATTCTATAGAATTCCAATGGGAAAGTCAGGTACAGGGAGACAAGAAATGATGAAGTCTTGAATTAGGTTAGCGACAGAGAAAAAGACGGTCAGAAAAGTGAAACACATTGCAGAGGAAGAATCTATAAGGATTGAAAATTTACTGAATGGAAGAATGGAAGATAAAAAGATTCCAAGATTTTATGCAAGAATGTTTGGATGGATATTGTCATTAACAGAACCTAGGAAACCAGGAGGAAGAATTACTTATGGAAGAGTGTAGAAAACACACTTAATGTGTATATTTGGGATTTAAGTTTTATGGAAACATATCAGTGATGTCAAATAGGTGGGTTTTGCAGCTCAGGAGAGCACTATGGACAGTGCCACAATGGTAGATTTGAATGCTGTCGCATTAAACTTCTGACCAAAATTTCAAGAAGGGAGTATTAGGTAGGGCCATACTTCAGGATACGAATGCATTTTGCTTACTGCACCAAATCTACCATTAGAGTGAAGTGTTGAACACTGCCTTAGTGTCAGACTAGGTGTTTTCTGTTACATAAAAAAGAAACATGCCTAATATGGAGGCTAAATAAAATTATGCTCACGTTGTTTTATCCAAGGATAATTTGTTTTCCTTTATTTTTTGCATTTCTGGGTTTGGAACTCTAATTCTGGAGTTTTGGAGCCTCTACCTCTATAGGTGTGGATATAGTCTGTATCTTACTCTATTTTACACTGCCACATTCAACAATAATAATCCAAATATTCTCTAGGTTCTGTTGTTACCTGTATCAGTAAGAAATCTCTGCTTTGAGTATGGTGCAGTGAGTTTCTCCCTAATTTTTTTGGTTTTGGTAAAATGTATATAACTGAAAAATACCATCTTAACCAATTTTAAGTGTACAGTACAGTAGTGTTAACCGTATTGCACATTGTTGTGTAACAGATCCTTAGAGCATCTTCATGTTGCACAACTGAAACTCCATACCCATTGAACAACTCCCCTTTTTCCCTTTCTCCAGCCCCTGGCAACAAGCATTCTTCTTTCTGTTTCTGAGAGTTTGACTACTTTAGATAGATACCTCAGAGAAGTGGAATAATGCAGATTTTTTTTTATGACTGGCTCATTTGACTTAGCATAATATCCTCAAGACATAACATATGAAAGAATTCTTTCTCAAAGCAAAATAATATGCCATTGTCCGTATGTACCACATTTTCTTGATCCATTTATCTGTCAGTTGACCTCTAAGTTGATTCTACTTATTGGCTACTATGAATAATGCTTCGGTGAACAATGGTATATCTTTGAGATCCTGCTTTCAATTATTTTAGGTCTATATCCATAAGTGGAGTTGCTGAATCATATAATTCGGTTTTTAATTTTTTGAGGACCTTCTATACTGCTTTTCATAGTGGTCACACCATCTTAAATTCTTACCAACAGTGCACACTGGTTCCACTTTCTCTACATATTCACCACTACTTGATATTATCTGTTTGTTTTGATAGTGGCATCCTCATGGGCGTGAGGTCATATCTCATTGTGGTTTTGGTTTACATTTCCCTAATGATTAGGGACATTAAGCATCTTTACGTATGATAGTTGACCATTTGTATATCTTTTTTGGAGAAATGTCTGAGCAAGTCCTTTGCCACCTTTCTAATAAAGTTATTTGGTTTATTTTGTTGTTGTTGAGTTGTAAGAGGTCTTTGTATATTCTGAATATTAACTCCATATCAGATAGATGGTTTTCAAATACTTTTTCCCATTCTATAGGTTGCTTTTCACTCTGTTGGTGTCTCCTTTGCTGAGCAGATGTTTTTAAATTTGATCTAGTCTCGTTTGTTTTTACTTTCATTGCTTGTGGCTTTCTTCCATCTTAAAAGGTGGGAAAGTGGTGTTACTGACTCTAAGATGTTATTTAGACACTGTCCAAGAAAGATTACTGACGTTGAACTTCTCAGACCCACAAGACCTGGTATTTCTTACCATTTGGAATTGTGTGTTTAATTTCTCTTAATGAGAGCTAGTTTATCAGGAGTGAACTCTTTCATAGGATCCTTGGAAGGTCATTCTTCTATTTACTTGTCAACATGGGAACTATATTTCTGCTGAGGTGTATATTGTTGGGTAAGGACTGGGTCAGAAGACTGTAACTAATGTTTCTCTCAGTTGTAACACCTTCTTGTAACTATTTATACACAGCAACAAAATTCAATGAAGAAGAACTTCTTCTAAAGTCAATTAATCAGGAAAGGCAAATAGTCCAGAAATCACAGAGGAGTTGCATGTTGTCCCTCTATTGACTAGAGCTGGAAACAAAGCTGCTTAATGCAGTTTAAGAAGTTGTCATTGCAAGCAGGGTTTTGCGTTGTTTACTAAATGTATTGACTGTAGGATATAAATAAATCCCTTGCAAACACATTTAAATATATTGCAATTACAAAAACAGCCATCCATTTTTCCTTCTAATCTCAAGAGAGAGGGAGGAACAGCTGGTGCTGCCATTTGCCTTGAGGAAAGAAGCACACACAGCAACACCTCTGGTTCTCCTTCTATCCCTCCCTTTATAGCAATGCCCCTTTCACTCACCTCTTGATTGATATGAAGAGCAAGGATTACTCTGTCCTGTCAGCCACCATTTGCCTATAAAACTAATTAAAATTTCTGATGATAAACTAAAACCTTCAAATTAACCTTGTACATGATCAAGGAAGCTCCAATAACTTGGTCATCCATCCTGCTGTGTGACAAGTACACAGCAAGATGAGTCTCTATAAGCTGATTATAACCAAGCATCAGTAATGGGGTTTGAGGTAGGCTTTGAGGTTCTAGCTGAAACAAAGCCATTGCCACAGTCAGCTGTGTATCAAGAGCATGGGCTTAACTTTTTTGTTTGTTTATTTGATTTTAATTGGCCACTGAAAATATTGGTTCTGTATCTATTGATAATTTTTAAGAAAGTATATCTTTAATTGAGTTCCACTCTTGCACATCTGTAACATTCTGGCTTCAGTGACAAAGATCCTATCACTTCCATACTTTTCCTTCTACTTCTCTTGTTGTCTTAGTCCATCTGGGCTCCTATAATGAAGTACCATACACAGGGTGGCTTATAAACAACAGAAATTTATTTTTCACAGTTTTGGAGGCTGGGAAATTCAAGACCAAGGAGCCATAGATTCAGTGTCTGATGAGGGACCATTTCCTGGTTCACAGGAGGCCATCTTTTGTTATGTCTTCAAATGGAAGGAAGGTATAAGGGAGCTCTCTGGAGTCTCCTTTATAAGAGTACTAATCTCATTTATAAGGGCTCCTACTCTTATGACCTAATTGCCCCCCAAAGGGCCCACCTCCAAATACTATCACCTTAGGAGTCAGAATTTAACATATGCATTTTGGGGGACACAAACATCCAGTCTATAGGACTTGTCTCTGGTTGCTTTCATCTTTTCAATGTTGATTGGCAAATTGAAGATACGGGTGTTCTTATTCTCACTGTCTGCAAGATGGTGGGCAGTGATGTCCAGGGCATATTTAAATTGTTTAGGTTAGTAATCAAGCGCCAGCTTTTTCACAGACACTTCTCTCACACGTCCCTATTCAACAAGAAGATTAAAGAATGATTTCACAAGAAAAACTACCTGGAAATTTGAAGATACCATGTAAAGTCAAAGAGATTATGTTTTTTTTCTCATTCCAACATTAGAGCATATTAAATCAGCTTCTGTGATACAAAAGAAAATTAATATTTTACCAGAAAGATAAAGAAATGTGATCAAGAGAATATGATTTGAGGAAATGTTTAGTACTTGTTATTAAATCACATTTCTGATGATGAAAATACTTTATGAAGAACAAATGGAAGAAAATGAGAGCCGCTGCGAAATAAGAACATAGACAAATCTGCATTGAAACTCTATTAACAAGATGAAGTGTGGCCCAGGTGTCTTACAGCTGCCAACAGGGCAATTTCTCTTAGCTCTTGTAATGTTATTTGAATGCTTGTTAAACAGAAAACCCTCTAAAAGGAAGTCAGTTCGATTGGCAGTGTATGGAAATGAACCCCTGTAGGTAACAATTCATAGCCCTTTAAACCAAGGGATTGGCTGCTTGATTTGTAATGTAAGTCCCATTTTTGATTTCAGTTAAAAGTGTCCCCTGAGATATCTTTTAACTTTTTATCTTGACATAACTGTGACTCACAGGAGTTTGCAAATAAATATACAGGGAAGTTCCATGCATCCTTTCTTCAGCTTCCCCACCCCCATGTTAACATTTCGAGCAACTATCGGATGTTATCTAAGCTAAGAAACTGGCATTGGTACAATCTATAGAGCTTATTCAGATTTCACCAGTTACATGTACAGAGGTTTTCTTAGAAAATAGTTATTTTATTGTAATTGTTTAGAGGGTCTGGATCTGGACCTTTTATTTATTCATTTTATTAAGTTTATTCATTTTGAGAGAGACAGCACAAGTGGGAGAGGGACAGAGAGAATCCCAGACATGCTCTGTGCTGCCAGCGCAGGTCCCAGTGCAGGGCTTGAACCCACAAAACTGTGAGATGGTGACCTGACCCTAAACCAAGAGTCAGAGGCTTAACCGACTGAACCACCCAGGTGCCCCTGGATCTAGAGCTTTTAAACCTAAAAGCTGAATCTTGTCTAAAATAGTGAAAAGCAGAAGTTGGTGTTTGTTGTCCTGAAAGAAGGTGCACATGTAGTGTGTGTGGTAACCTCAAAGATTCTACTGCTAAATCATACTCAGAATGGACTGCCAACAAGTCTTGCCTGATGTGATCCTGAACAGTAGTGAGAAGTGTAACAGCGTCCTTTTTATTCATTAGGCTAAATTTACTTTGACTAAGAAGCATAAAGACAAGCAGTCTTTGATAGTGTTTGTACTACTGTAATAGTCATCCAGTTAAATTATTTTGGCTTTTGTTGTTTTGGGGATGCGCCCAGATGATTTTTGCTGAATGGTACAGTGTTATCTATTATAATTTGGTCTGGGTGTTTGTGTAATGATTAGAGGCTTCCTATGACCTCCTCTGTTTTTGTTCTCCTTGTTCTCAAACACTGTCAGATGTGTTCAGCCTGGCATACCGTAGGAGAGCAATAAATATTGTTGGAAATGAATCGCTCTTTTGACTTTTCTATTGGAACAAGACACTTCATTTTTCTCTTTAAGTTTGCTGTAGCCTTTGAGGTTTCTCTGACTCCTGCCCTCAAGTACTGAGGGGCTCAGAGCAGAAGCGATATCTTTAGAGGAACAAAAGAAAACACTCCTGTCGTCTTGGTTCCTATGCATACCAGCACCTTATCATACGTTTTCTACCTGATCATTTGTTAACTTAGTTGAGCAACTTCCCTTTTCTTCACTGATTAATTCCTTCTAGCTCTAATGCTAAATGTCTATGAGACTTTAGATAGCTCACTGTCCCCTTTATGGTTATTTCCTCATCTAAGGGGAAGAGTGAACCAGATAGTCTTAACTCTCTATTTTACAATTTGGTGATTTACTTGTTAATTGTAACTTCCAAGAAAAAAGTTAAGTTCTAAAAATTTTTGTCATTAATCAGATATTGTATTCATTGAGAAATTACTATATTTTAGAATATCTGTGTACATACATATATGTATATATCAAGGTAATATATACTTATTGTAAAATTTCAACAATAAATCTTTTATAAAATATTTAAATACTAATTTTGTATGTAGAAAGTGAAATTCACTTCTTCTTCAATCCTATTATCCACCTGGAAATGAGCAAAGATAACAAATAATTTTATACCATTTATATAGCAATATGTGCATGTACACAATGTATAACATGTAGTCCAATTTGTTTATAAAAAGCTAAGTTCTGCACTGTATAAATTTTTTGCAGCTTTTTAAAAACATTTTTAAAAACTTTAAAAAAGTTTTTGTTTTAATCACCTGGCACTCAGCATGACAAGGGCTCTCCATAATCCCCATTCCCTATTTCACCCATTCCCCCACCCTGGTAACCATCGGTTCTCTATAAGTAAGAGTCTGTCTCTTGGTTTCTCTCTCTCTCTCTCTCTCTCTCTCTCTCTCTCTCTCTCTTCCCCTTTGCTTATTTGTTGTTTCTTAAATTCCACATATGAGTGAAATAATATGGTATTCGTCTTTCTCTGTTTTATTTCACTTAGCATTGCACTCTCTAGCTCCATCCATGTTGCTCCAAATGATAAGATTTCATTCCTTTTTGTGGCTACATAATATTCCATTGTATGTATGTGTATATGCATCTGTATTTATATCATCAATATCCATATCTATATATCTATATCTATATCTATACACACACATCTTTATCCATTCATCAATTGATGAACACTTGGTCTGCTTCCATATCTTGCCTGTTGTAAATAATGCTGCTATAAGTTGGGGTGCATGTATCCCTTTGAATTAGTGTTTTTTTATTTTTTGGGGTAAATATGGACCCTCCATATTGTTTTCCAGAGTAGCTGTACCAGTTTGCATTCTCACCAACAGTGCAAGAGTTCCTTTTTCTCCATATTTTGCCAACATGTGTTGTTTCCTGTATGATTTTTTTTTTTTTAATTTTAGGCCACATGATGGGCGTGAGGTGGTATCTCATCATAGGTTTTGATTTGCAATTCCCTGATGATATGTGGTGATCGTCTTTTCATGTGTCTGTTGGCCATATGTATGCCTTCTTTGGAAAAATGTTTGTTCATGTCTTCTGCCCATTTTTTAAAATTGAATTATTTGTTTTTCAGGTGTTAAGTTATACAAGGTCTTTATATGTTTTGGATACTAACCCTTTCTCAGATCATTTGTAAATATCTTCTCCCATTCAATAGGTTGCCTTTTAGTTGATTATTTCCTTTGCTGTGCACAAATTTTTTATTTTGATGTAGTGCTGATAGTTTATTTTTGCTTTTGTTTCCCTTGTCTTAGGGGACCTACCTAGAAAAAAAGTTGCTGATGTCAGAGAAATTCTTGCTTGTAATCTCTTCTACAGTTTTTATGGTTTCAGGTCTCACATTTAGGTCTTTAAGCCATTTTGAATTTTTGTGTATGTGTAAGAAAGTGGTCCAAATTCCTTCCTTTGCATTTAGCTGTCCAGTTTTCCCAATACTATTTTCTCATTGTTTTTTTCCCCCATTGGATATTCTTTCCTGCTTTGATGAAGATTAACTGACCATATAGTTGTGGGTTTATTTCTGGATTTTCTATTCTGTTTAATTGATCTATACGTCTGTTTTTGTGCCAGTTCCATACTGTTTTAATTACTACAGCTTTGTAATATAACTTGAAGCCTGGAATTATGATGCCTCCAGTTTTGGCTATTTGAGGTCTTTTGTGGTTCCATATAAATTTTACGATTGTTTGTTCTCGATCTGTGAAAAATGCTTCTGGTATTTTTAATGGGGGTTGAATTAAATGTGTAGATTGCTTTAGATAGTATAGACATTTTAACAATATTTGTTCCTCCAATCCATAAGCAAGGAATGTCTTCACATTTCTTTGTGTAGTCTTCAATGTCTTTCGTCAGTGTTTTATAGTTTTCAGAATCTAGGTTTTTCACCTCTTTCATTAGACTTGCTCCTGGGTATCTTTTTATTTTTGGTGCAACTGTAAATGGGACTGTTTTCTTAATTTGTTTTTCTGCTGCCTCATTATTGGTGTATAGAAATGTAACAGATTTCTGTACATTGATTTTTGTATGCTGCAATTTTACTGAATTCATCTATCAGTTCTAGCAGTTTTTTTGGTGGAGTCTTGAGGGTTTTTTACACATAGTATCATGTCATTTGCAAATAGCAAAAGTTTTACTTTTTCCATACTGATTAGGATAGCTTTTATTTCTTTTTCTTGTCTGACTACTATGGTTAGGACTTCCACTACTATGTTGAATAAAAGTGGTGAGAATGGACATCCTTGTCTTGTTCCTGACCTTAGGAAAAAGGCTCTCAGTTTTTCCCCATTGAGGAGGATGTTAGCGGTGATTTTATCATACATGGCCTTTATTATGTTGAGGTAGGTTCCCTCTAAACCTACTTTGTTGAGGGATTTTTTTATATTAAATATAACTTATTGTCAAATTGGTTTCCATACAACACCCAGTTCTCATCCCAACAGGTGCCCTCCTCAGTGCCCATCTGTTGAGGGATTTTAACATGAATGGATATACTTTGTCAGATGCTTTTTCTTCATCTGACATGATGAAGAAATGAATGATTATACAATTCTTATCCTTTCTCTCATTGATGTGATGTGTCACATTGATTTGTGAATATTGAACCACTCTTGTAACCCAGGAATAAATCCCACATGATGGTGGCGAATGATTTTTTTTAAATATATTATTGGATTTGGTTTGCTAGTGTTTTCTTGAGAATTTTATTGCATTTATGTTCATCATAGATACTGGCCTGTAGTTCTCTCTTTTAGTGATGTTATTTGGTTTTGATATTATGGTAAAGTTGACCTCATAGAATGAATTTGGAAATTCTTCTTCCTTTCCATTTTTTGGTATAGCTTGAGAAAAATGGTACTAACTCTTCTTTAAATGTTTGGTAGAATTCACCTGTGAAGTCATCTGGTCCTGGACTTTTGTTTGTTGGGAGTTTTTGATTACTGATTCAATTTCTTTGCATGTAATCAGTCTGTTGAAATTTTCTATTTATTCCTGATTCAGTTTTTAATATGTTTCTAGGAATATAAACATTTAAGTTTTCCACTTTGTTGGCATACATAGTTTGCCATAGTATTCTCTACTAATTGTTTGTATTTCTGTGGTGCTTGTTATTATTTATCCTCTATCATTTGTGATTTAATTTATTTCAGTCCTTTCTCTTATTCTTGTTAAGTCTGACTAGAGGTTTATCAATTTTACTTATTTCTTCTAAACATCATCTCCTGACTTCATTGATCTGTTCTATTGTTTTTTTAGTTTCTATTTTATTTATTTCTGCTCTTAAGTTTATTTCCTTCCCTCTGTTAATTTTAGATTTTGTTTGTTCATTTTCTAGCTTCTTTAGGTATAAGGTTACATTGTTTGAGATTTTTCTTGCTTCTTGAGGTAAGCTTGCATTGCTATATAATTCCCTCTTAGAAGTGCTTTTGCTGTGTCCCAAAGGTTTTGAACTGTTAATTTCATTTTCATTTGTTTCCATGTGTTTTTTATTTCTTCTTTTATTTCCTGGTTAATATATTCATTGTTTAGTAGCATTTGTGGTCTCTTCAGATTTTTTCTTGTGGTTTACTTCTAGCTTCATTGTGGTGTGGTCAGAAAAGAGGCATGGTATGACTTCACTCTTTCAATTTGTTGAGGTTTGTTTTGTGGCCTAATATTTGATCTATCCTGGAGGAGGATGTTCCATGTGCACTTGAGGGTGTATTCTGCTGTTTTAGGATGGAATATTCTAACTATATCTGTTAAGTCCATCTGGTCCAGTGTGTCATTCAAAGCCATTGTTTCCTTGTTAATTTTCTGTTTAGATAATCTGTCTGTTGATGTCAGTGGGGTGCGAAGGTCCCTACTCTTATTGTGTTGTTATTGATTAGTTCCTTTATGTTTGTTATTAACAGTTTTATGTCTTTTGATTCTTCCATGCTAGGTGCATAAATATTTACAATTGCTTTATCTTTTTGTTGGATTGTCCCCTCTATTATTATATAGTGTCCTTTATTGTCTCTTGTTACAGTCTTTGTTTTAGAGTCTATTTTGTCTGATATAAATATTGTGTAGCTTGCTGTTTTCAATAACAATTTAACCATTTGTATGGATGCATGTTTGGGTTGTTTCTAGTCTTTCACCTGTTATAAGGCATGTGTTTGATAACTTTCAAATATATGAGTCTAATAGTTTTATTGTCAATGCTGTTAAGGACAGAGAATTAAAATATTGCTACTTAGGTAAGAGAAGTTGAATAAATTATTTTCTTCAGCTCTCTGCCTCTACCCAATTAACTGCTTTTACTTCTCTTTCTAATTCTACCTTTTTCCTCTTGGTCGTTTATGTATTCTGGCTCCCTCTTTCTTCTTTATCTTTCTAATATCACCTGATGGTACTCATCTAAATTGACCAAAAGTCAGGCATCCCCAAATTATGAATGACTTAATACAATAAAAGAAAATTGTGTTGTTTATTTTATTCAGTTTTTTATATTTACTAATGCCTATAGTCCCCTCCATTAAAACCCTTTCAACATTTCTAAAACTTGGAATTTGACTCAAGTTTTTTTTGCTATTCCTCTCAAAGTAAAATCTTGGTAACAATGGTCTGGGAGCGTTACAGAGTGAAATAAACCAAGAAAAGTCCGATAGTTGAATAAGCTTGATTAACCAGAATATAATCTTACCTATTGATCTCATCCTAATCTTTAATTTTTACTCACTGTTAAAAAAAAATTATCACAATGACTTGAAATAATAAAAGAATATCAACTATTGGTGAAAGGTATTTGGAGATTGTGTTTATAATACTAATTTTGTTTTGCTTCTTTTACCTCATTCCTTCTTTTCTCTCCTTCCCAAAACTTCTGGGAGGAAATACAATAAAAAGGCTAAGAATACTAGCTGGTGTATTAGGCAAGTAAACTGACCACTTAAAGGTTCAATTTCTTCATCTTTAAGTGGGAATAATACAGTTTGCCTTTTGATAGTCTGAGGATTCAAAGTAAGGTCTTAGCACAGTGATCAAAACATGATAAGTGCTGAAAGAAACAGTGTACATGCTCAATTAGTAAAGATTAAAAAATGAATGATGAAAGGCATTGCCCTTAAGGGGCTCAAAAGCTAGCAGAGGGAATACCTACCTATCTTTTTATTCATTCATCTATCTACATTGTTCCAAAAATTAATTTGAAATAAAAATATGAATGAAGTGTGATTAGAGACAAAAGAAAAAAGTTACGAATTTTGCCTAGGAAGAAAAGGAATAAATAGGGTAGACCAAGCAAAGGAAGCGATATTTACACTAGACTTTGAAAGATAATTCAATTTTTTGATAGAGAAAAATATTTGTGAGAAAGGCTGTTATATATACAGAAAGAACAATATAATATATGGGGTGAAGAAATCAGCATTCTTGTAGACTGAGAGCAAGGAGTCAACATAGAGGTACAGGTTGAGTTGGAAGGCAGACAAAATAGAATTACATCTAGAGGAGTTAAGAGAATATAAAATTTAGAAGTATAGGAAAAACGTTGGCCCTGGAAAAAAAAAAAAAAAAAAGGAAGGTCTTTCACTGAGTTGCTAGGAAAGGTAATTTAAAGGAGAAGTTCAATTTGGAAGTAGAGAAGAGGAAAACTGGTTGTTCTTGGTCATGCCAAAAATATTTTTAGCAAATTTTATAGCACATTTGTTGTGCTATAAAATGAAGGCTGTGAGGTGGTCTACTGAGGGCTTGAAGAAAGTGATGAATGTTTAGAAAAGTCATTTGGGAAGTCAACCCAGAATGAGTGAAAAGGGAACAGCAGTGAAAATTTACTTGAAGTTATAAATCTCTTCCAGGTAAGGATTATTTCTTAATGTGAAAGATTTCTCCAGTTAGTTTAGTTTTGACATCTCTTGTGAAGACCACTGCTTGAGGCAGTCATTCTTTTTACTTTTTTTAAATTTTTAAATTTTTGTTTATTTTTGAGAGAGAGAGAGAGAGAGAGAGAGAGAGAGAGACAGATAAGACAGCACATGAGCAGGAGAGAGGCAGAGAGGGAGGGAGACACAGAATCTGAAGCAGGCTCCAGGCTCCAAACTGTCAGCATAGAGTCCCACACAGGCCTTGAGCTCACGAACAGAACCGTGAGATCATGACCTGGGCTGAAGCCAGACACTTAAACAAATGAGCCACCCAGTCCCCTGGAGGCAGTCATTCTTTTAATAAATATTTATTCAGCACTTATTAACGCTAGGCACCAAAATAATACTAGCTGACATTTAGTGTGTGTTTACTGTATACTAAGCACTTTATATATGTTGCTTAATCCTCCTAAAGACCTTTGAAGTAAGTACTGTTTACTTGTCATATTTCACATAAGAAGTCATTGAAATCACACAAATCAAGGTCAGAAATTTATGAATTTGCAAAGCATGACTTGAATCCAGGCAGTCCAGCTCCAGAGCCTATGCCCCTAACTTTTATGCTATGTTTTTGCTCAATACACAATAAACAAAACTGCCCTTGGAGCTTACAGTATGGGGACAAAAAATAGGTACATAAGTGAAATAATTATAAATTTTAGTAAATGATAAAGAGGAAATGAGTAGAGTGGTAAATGAGCTGGAGATAATGGGCAGGATGGGGGAGTTGTGGGACAGGGCATCTGCTTTAGAGAGGTTTTCATGGGAGCCCAAGAGGGATAATCTAGATGAAACTTGAGAGTTGAGAAGGGGCCAGCAAGAGAAAAGCTGGGGACAGAACATTCTAGGCAGAAGAAAGAATATCTGAACGACCCAGAATGCAGAAGACCTTGGTGGTTTTGAAGTCCTGAAAGAAATATGAAGCATAATGAGAGGAGGAGCGAGAAGCGTGAGATAAGGATAGAGAGATAAGTAGACACCATATAAATTGAGGCTTTGAGGGTGATGGTAAGAAAGTAATATTCCAAGTGACTGGGAGAAATCATTGAAGGAATTTAAACAGGGAAGTGACAGTATCTCATTTATAATTTAAGTCAATATCTCTGATTTTTGAAAAGCATAGACAGGAATGAGTGAAGGTGGCAGCTGGAAGACTGGTAGGGGGCTATCATAACAGATCAGGAAAAATATGATGGTTACCTTGACTAGAGAAATGGCTAAGGAGACAGCAAAAAGCTAAATGGTTCCATATACACTGTGAAGAAGCAATCAACCAGTCTTAGGAGAAGGAGAGGGAAAAAGAGATCTCAGGGATGATGTCGAGGCTTTTGGTTTGAGCAGCTGGGTTGACAGAGATAGGGTTTTTTGATGGGGGGAGACTGGAGGTATGGAAACCTTTAGAGACAGAAATCAAGAGCTGGTTTGGTATATGCTAAATATAGGGACTCTGTGAAACATCCAAGTGGAGATAGTATGTTATTGGATATGCAAGTCTAGAACTTCCAGATAATTCATAAAATTGCTGAGTTATGCATTCTAGGAAGTGGGCAGTTGATAAATGGTTTTGGAATCATAAATCAATTTTATTAAGATCTTATTTGTGGCAGCAAAGCCATCTAGTAAGGTACATGCTTTGTTTCAATAATGAGCTCAGGGAAGACCTAGATTTCTTAATATTTTCCCATGAATCACATGACATTTTATAACTGTATCTTAGTAGTGATGACTTACTAATGAGAAATGTGGATGGAAATAGGGTCTCTTTCATGTATACAAGCAAGACCAAATCACTGACTGGCTATTTCTTGGTAGGAGTTTGAGGACATGACCCATTCTGTTGACAATTTTATTTATTTATTTTTTTTTTAATTTTTTTTTCAACGTTTATTTATTTTTGGGACAGAGAGAGACAGAGCATGAACGGGGGAGGGACAGAGAGAGAGGGAGACACAGAATCGGAAACAGGCTCCAGGCTCTGAGCCATCAGCCCAGAGCACAACGAGGGGCTCAAACTCACGGACCGCGAGATCGTGACCTGGCTGAAGTCGAACGCTTAACCGACTGCGCCACCCAGGTGCCCCTCTGTTGACAATTTTATATGCACCAGCTCTGATCATGGGGAAAGATTTTCCACATATAATTTTGGAAAATATATAGCATATAACGAGCCTGTGTGCATGTACTGTCTCAGACATTCTCAAACTGAAAAATAGACCACTGATACGGTTTTGTTGCCTCTTCACCCCCACAAAAAGTCAAACTGTACTGTATAATACTATATTTGTGCACATATAAAGCAAGCGTGAATCATTGGGCTGACAAGGACATTCATAGTCATCTGGCACAACTATCCATTTCTTGATCCTCTGTAACACTCTTGCCCAGGGGCACTCAGACAATTCTCCAATATCCCTGTGTTTTATAAATCTCCAGCTACAGGAGTCCTTTTTTTCATTGGAAAATGTGAGTCAAAATTTATCTCCTTATTACTTTTATACAACTGTCCTTCAGTTTACTGGAGACATGGAGCAAAAGTCGACTTTCTACATGAAAGTCCTTCATATGTCCCCTTTGCCTCTTTTCTTTTTTCTTTTCTTTCTTCTTCTTGTTCTTCTTCTTGTTCTTCTTCTTGTTCTTCTTCTTAAGTATAATTAACATACAGTGTTAGTAGTTTCAGGTGTACAATTAAAAATTCAAGGATTCTATATGTTTCTCAATGCTAATCAAGAAAAAGATACTCATAATCTCCTTTATTTCACCCATCCCTCCACTCATCTTCCCTCTGGCAACCAGCAGTTCTTAATGTATTAGAGTCTGTTTTGTTTTTCTGTCTTATTTTGTTTTTTAAATTCCACATTTGAGTGAAATCTCAGGGTATTTGTCTTTCTCTGAATCACTTATTTCACTTAGCATTATACTCTGTACGTCCATTCATGTTGTTGCAAATGGCAAGATCTCATTCTTTTTTATGGCTGACTAAATATCCTCATTTTTCAACATTCTTCATGTGATGCATTGTTAGTCCGTCCCTTCACTATCCTGGTTGACTAGCAAGGGCAGCATGTCTGTAACCATTACATAATTAAATATAATAATTTATGTATAGTTTCATCAGCCTAAAATAAGTTGAAATTATTACTTCCTATTTTCTAGGTACTCTACTTCTATTAATCCATCGTAAAAACGCATTAGTTTATTTAACAGATACATGATATCTTAAACTTTTAAAACAATGATAAATATGAAAATAATAACAACAAGAACATCACAGATTCAGTATGGTTATATATCAGTCTATATGCCAAGCACTTTATATTCAGTATCTTAGGCATTTGAATTTATAGTTGACCAAAACTCATGGCCTTTTTTACATGCTGATACAAACCACATCTTCCAACTCAAGCTTAAATATACAGGTTTTGGATTCAAGAGAACTTTGTATTTTTCCTTTTAAATTTAATTTTATTATATTTGGCACATACTTTCACTATAAATTTCAACTTCAATTCTTTTCATTTATAGATTTAATAAATACTACTTTTCTACTTTAATTCTATTAATGAAAAAAATTGAGCAGGAGAAGACCAAAGGTGTATTGTCAATTTCCACATCACCAAATACTTTGTAATAGTACTAATCCCTGACAAGAACCACTTGAGAACAAAATAATTTCACTCTAAATTTGTCCTGTCTCCACCCACACTTCACCAAACTTGCTCCTTCACTAGTCTTTTATCTCTGTAAATAAATTGATCATCCTCCCTGGATGCTCAAGACAACACTTAGTAGTACTCTTTAATTTCTTCTTTTCCATATCCAACCTGTCAACAAATTTTCCAAAAACATACTGTTAGTAGATTGATTTCTCCCCATCTCCATAACCATTGCCCTAGTCTAGGCCTTCCATTCTACTCCCTCTCTAGCTCTGCTCCTCCCACCCAGCAGTATCTATTTGCCATACTGCAACCAGTATATCAGATTATGTCACGGTTTGGCTTAAAATAAACAAATACATTCTCTTCTCACTCAAAATTAAACCCAAAGTCCTGACCACATCTTAAGGTCCTCTATGTTTTGGCTTTTGCCTATCTCCTTTAACTTCTTTCTCTTCCTTGAAGAAACCAAGCTTGTTCCATTTCATGTAGGTCTTTATACTTTCTTTGCTTTCTGTCCAGGATGTTCTTTTTCCTGTTCTTCACATGGATGTCTATTCATAAAATTTAAATTGTAGATCAAGTATGACTGCATCAGGGACATTTTCCTAGACTTTCTGAAATACCTGTATTCCCACACACCTTACTATTTATGTCATCATTTTGCTTGATTACTTTGTACCACTTATCACTGTCTGGAATTATTTTGTTTGTTGTTTGAATTTTCCACTAGGCTACAAGGTCTTCAAATAATGATACCTTACCTATTTTGTGCATTAATTTTTCCTAGTGCCTATAATAAATGGCACATAACAGATGCTTAGTGAATATTTGTTAGAGGAATAACAAACTAGTTTTACTAGTAGCCAATACACTTTTTTTTTCGATCATACTGTCCACAGAATATGATGAGTCTATCAAGTGTTTTGTTTAAATCAATATATGTATTGACCTTTTTTTTTTATAGATCCACTAGTTAGCAACCTTGTTAAGAAGTGGTTTCAACCAGATATGATCTTTCTTATTGGCTCATTAATCAAGTCATAAATGAAATTAAGGAGTTTTATAAACTTCCTGAAATGGCATCCAAAGTTTTTATGTGCATGTACATATTTTGGAAGGATGGATATCCATTCTATATTTCAGTTATAAATCTCTTAGGGCAATCATATTCATAACTTAAGTCAGATTCCTAAAAGGGACTACTTTTTTTTAATATGAAATTTATTGTCAAATTGGTTTCCATACAACAACCAGTGCTCATCCCAACAGGTGCCCTCCTCAATGCCCATCACCCAGCCTCCCCTCCCTCCCACTGCCCATCAACCCTCAGATTGTTCTCAGTTTTTAAATCTTTTATGGTTTGGCTCCCTCTCTCTTTTTTTCCCTTGCCCTCCCCCATGGTCTTCTGTTAAGTTTCTCAGGATCCACACAAGAGTGAAAACATATGATATCTGTCTTTCTCTGTATGACTTAATTCACTTAGCATACCATTCTCCAGTTCCATCCATGTTGCTACAAAAGGCCATATTTCATTCTTATTGCCAAGTAGTATTCCATTGTGTATATAAACCACAATTTCTTTATCCATTCATTAGTTGGATAGGCTCTTTCCATAATTTGGCTATTGTTGAGAGTGCTGCTATAAACATTGGGGTACAAGTGCCTCTATGCATCAACACTCCTGTATCCCTCGGGTAAATTCCTAGCAGTGCTACTGCTGGGTCACAGGGTAGATCTATATAAAAAGGACTTCTATCATTCATGAAAGGATACCAACCTCTGAGCTTATGATGCTCCCATCCTTTCCTTTCATAATTGGGTCCTGTGTAGAGTTTAAGTTTGTACTAAACATACCTTGCCCCCTTTGAAAAGTAGAATCACATTTACTTTCTTCATTGTTTTTTGCAAATTTGACTTTTTCTACTGATGCAATGTTGCTTACATCAATTTGTCAACGTCAAGTGAAGGTTTCTTCAGTAACCTGAAATACAATTCTCAGGTCAAAAGATCTGAACTTACTTACCCCTATAAATGTTCCCTTACAAACTTCTCTCATTTTGAACTTTAATTCCTAGATAACAAATATTTGTTGTACTCATTTAGTCTAAATGTCTTCTCCCTTGACAGTGAGTATAAAAGCAACATGAGAGTTGAGGAGTGCAATTTTCCTCTTGTCATGTATCAACAATACATGATCAACTTCAAACAGCAGGTGTACTCCTTTCGGGATGGGTTTGTTTGGAGAAGCTTCTATTTGTAGGTAGCATACTAAGAAGTGTATGAACAAGGTTAAAAGGGAGAGCAACGAAAGCCATATTGTTGTGGACAGATACGGAAGACCTCCTGGGGTAGATGATTGAAAGAAATACTGATATGTTCCTGACATAGGTCACATATATGGGACAGAAACAACATACGGCAGTGTGGGGAGCCTACAGATACAAGCATGTCACATGGCTGTCACCAGCAAGTCCCCATCAGCTATCACTACCTTTCAGATTGCAAATTACCTAGCAAACTAGGAACAAAATTTCCAAATGTTTGAGACAACTGTTCACCTTTTCCCATTCCAGTTTCTTCTTCTTGGGGGTGCATTCTGTGTTTTCTAAGTGGTATGTTTGTTTTCAATGAAATAATCTTGCCTTTATGGATAGATATATGCTATCTAATTTTTTTTTGTGGTTCCTTACCTGTTTTCTACTTTTTCTTCAGGGCCTTAGAGGAGAAAGTAGCCCTGGGGTAAGGAGTGAGGTCTAGTAAGAAGGGTAGAAGATTTGAATTGTGGGGGCAGGCAATGAGATGAATCTGAACCAAAAGTGTGAGCTCATTGTTAGTGAGACATGACAAAAAAATGTTAACTTGAGAATTTTAAGCATGTATGGGAAAATTAATTTTTACTCTCTCATCTTGTTTTAGGGTGATTAGCAATCTCAGACACTAGTAGCAATGGAAAAACTTCTGATAGTCATGAGAAGAATATGAGTGCACACATTTATCCAAGGTTTTCCTAAGCCAGGTCCATAAAGTGCCAGGAGCATAAAGATGTAGTTCAGAAATGGGTCAACCTATATTCCTGAGAGAGTGACAAAGCAGTTTGCCAGCTAGGTCTCTGTAGCTATGGATTTTCTGACAGTTTATCTGCATAAGTGGAATGTGGAAAATGGTTTCAGTATCCTGCGAGATGGGGATTGAGTGAAGGCTTGAACTATAATTTCCTTTCTCTCTCTCTCTCATTTTTAGATTTTAGATGGAACTTTTCCATGTTCTGTAATCTCACAGACGGACACATTCTTCTTCATGTCAATTAGGTCAAATCAGTAAGTTGTTGGAATCGATGCGTTGTTGCAACATAGTTTACGGTCACTCCACAGAAGGGTTTTCACTGTTCACTGGGATGTAGTATCATACTGTAATCACAGATGTATATTGCATAGTTTACTCCCTGTATTTCACAACTGTACTTGCCTTGTGGGGCTCATTCCCATCAGAGTTCACCCTCCCAATTATGATGATTCTTTAACAAAATGAGTTTACTTTCAATATGTTCTTTCCAGCATAGTTTTGCTAAATTAGTGCAGAGTCAGTTACTTATATCTGAGGAGATAAATGTGCTCCTATGAGGATTATTTCTTAAATTATCCTAACTATGGATAGAGTTAAAGACTTTAAAGACAATTTGAAGCATAAAACTTTAAGTCATGAAGATAAATGCCCCGATTTGCCATAAGCAGGCAGAAACTATCTAGCCACGTAACCAAACAAACCAACCAATAAACAAAAGAAAATGGGGAAGAGGTAAAAGAATTAGAGAAAGAAACAAAGAAAATTCATTTCACCTATGATTCTTCCCTGCTCTGTTTGGTTTTATGATGGAGGGGATTTGGTTATATGTTTAGGGGGTATTTAGACTACAGTTAATAAATATGAAGCTTGTTTGGAACCCTGGTTGATTTGGGAGCAGATAAGACCATGGTGATATCACCAGGTACACTTCTATACAAAAGTAGGAAAGACTAAAGCTATGGTAGTTGTAGGTTTGTTGAATGCTTTGGATATATGGCCCTTTGGAAGGTGAGGGACATAGAGCTATTTTGGATTTTTTTTTTGTTTATCTTGTTTGATAATATAGCAGTTTACACCCCCCCCACACACACACATACCCACACATACCCACACACACACTAACTCTTCCATTTCTTCATTTATCCTCTGGAAGCTCTGTGGTTTTTATAAATACACTTTCCCCCAAAGATCTTGAAATGAATTTTATAGGAGTTTGCAGTGGGAAACATTAACACGCTTCAGAATATGACTGAATTTGGCACCTGTAATAAATTTCCAGTGTCATTCTCTGAACCTGATAGACCTTGCTAGAATTTTAATAGCTTCTCCACATACCTGGAAATATAGCTAAAGTGTCTGTCACCTTTAGAAAATAATCATTCTGACATGCTTTATTCACTTACAACTCATTTGACACATTTTCAGTTACATTTAAATGTGAGCTTCATTTAGTCCCTCATTTCACATAGCAAAGGTTAGGTATTCATTACACAAGTTGTTTCCAGAGATAGAAAGACCCAGATCAACAGAATTAGAATGTAACGTGAACATGGTATTCTTGTTAAATCTTCTGTGTTCAAAATATATTTGCAATTAATTACAAATGTCTCTACTGGGATTTCAGGCTAATAGAAATATAAATATTGACTGTATCACTACCCATGTGTATTTTTTTCTAGAAAAGTGTCATGTCTTCTCATTAGGAAATGTTTTATACTTGATGTTCATTTTGCTGAAGGAAGGAGAGAACTGAGTCATACTCAGATCTTGCATTTGAAATCTTCAATTTGTAGTATTTTTTTCATTTCAATTTGAGAAGGCACAGAGAGATTTCACATTTTGGAGGCATGGTAGTTTATTTTAAAGCTAGAATGATTTGGCAATCTATTGAGGACACAGGTGGACCAGTAGCTCAGATTTTCCCTTTTTATTGAAAAGGAATTTGGGGCTGAGGAAAACTCATAAAGAAGACAAAAGCTCAAGAATTGGCTAGCTTTTCACTTAGTGATTAGTTTTCTGTTGCCAAACTCTAGTCTTGAGGATTAATGCTGCTTCATACTGCCAGTCCCTGAAGAATGTCTTGGCAGATGATTTGGATGTTGTAGGGCTGATGTCTACTAGGTAGGTAGCTCTGTGGCAGGGGCTTGTGCCTGATATTCAACTTATGACCTGGAGGTGGAGGCAAAGGGTGATTTCAGCTTCTTCCAGATGAAGAAAGCATGGTGTTGAAGAGGGCTCAAAATAGGATCTTGTTCCCTTGTAAGCTTAGGTAGCTGGGCTGTTTGCTAAATAGATGTGCAAATTGTTTAATTAAACAAGGAGGCCGTTAAACTGAGGTGGTTTTAAGACATTAGCAGACTATGTAAGAAATCCAAAACCTAAGCCTGTAAGTGCCTCAATGTTGAGAAATCAAAACCTAAGGGCAAGCAATAAATTATAGCCAATCATATAATTTCCTTGCTTTGCTTTTGCCTTTTTCTATGGAATCTTTCCCTAGATCCTCTACATGGAGCACTCCCAACCACCTCCGGTTTGGCACTGCCCTATTTCAATTGATTTTTGCTCAAATAAACTCTTAAAATGTTTAATATGCCTAAGTTCATCTTAAAAAATAAAACAAAACTTATCCTTTAACTGTGGCTTCAGTCAGCTCTTTACAGAAAAGGAAAGGGGGAAGGGGAAGGAAGAATGAAATGGGGTTAGGGGATGCTTAATCTTATCAATTACTCTGCAGAGAATGCCAATCAGAGCACATCAGGCCTCAGCCTGACATGGAAATGCTCTCTATATTGAATGTTTATATGATGAAAAGTTCTCCGGTAAGGAAGGGAATGATTCTTCCTCCCAGACACAGTTTACAGGAGCTTTAAGGGAGCTTAAAGGAAGAGTGTTCATTTAAAGTGGTGCATGTTCAATTACATTTGTACTGGCCTTTGGATTTTTCAAAGTGCCTTAATTTTTCATAATCCCTTTTGTCCTCTAAAACAGCCCTGTGAAGTAGTTCAGGCAAGCATTTTTCTCAGAGGCAAATGAGAACTCTGAAGTAGGCCTTCTGAAGCTTGTTTACCACATGGCTTCCCTGGAGGAGCTGTAAAAGGAGAAAGATAAAATATCCTCATCGTGAGCACAGTAGGGTCACATCATTTATTCATTTAATTCATACACTGGTTTTAGTTTCTTAGTTCAACCAGCATTATCCCCCCACCTCACTCTTCCACTCCCAGCTCCTTAGAGCAGCTTGCAGTATGGAACTGGGCATTCACATGTGAAAACAAAGCAAAAACCCTAACTCCCATAGAACCTAGCCACACAAAATTTAACCAAAATGGATCATGGGTCTAAATAAAAAATGCAAAACTATAATAATTCCAGAAGAAAATATAGGAGAAAAGTCTGTGTGACCTTGGGTTTGGAAATGAGTTTTAAGATATAATAAAATACCGAGAGCTTGTTTTAGGAAAGATGAATTTGATAAGTTAGCCATTATTTAAATTAAACTTTGCTTTATGAAACACTCTTAAAAGAATAAAACACTAAGTCACTGACTAGAAGAACATATTTACAAATCACATATCTGATAAAAGACATCCCAAACCTACAAAGCTCCTAAAATTCAAAAGTATCAAAAAAATAAGAAAATTGGCAAAAGATCTGAACAGACACCTCACCCAAGAAGGTATTGAGATGGCAAATAAATATGTGAAGAGATGCTCAACATTATTTTTGTGTTAAAAGAACAACGTGCTACCACTGCACATATATTAGAATGGTTGAAACCCAAGAGCAGACAATACCAATTTCTACCATAAATGGAGAGCAATAAGAACTCTTCCTCTTTGCTGGTGGGAGAACAAAATGGTATAGTCATTTTGGAATATCGTTTGGCAATTTCTTACAAAGCCAAACATAGTCTTGCCATACAACCTAGGAATTGTGCTAGTAGGCATTTACTCAATTGATTTGAAAACTTATGTCCATATAACAACTTGCATGTGGGTGTTCATAGCAGCTTTATTCATAATCACGCAAACCCAGAAGGAACTAGAATGTTTTTCAATAGGTGAATAGATAAAAAAAAAAACTGATACATTCATGCTATAGAAAAGTATTTAGCGATAAAAAGGAAAGGACTATCAAGCTATGCAAAAACATGGAAAAAGCTTAATTGCATATTACCAGGTGAAAGAGACAAGTCTGAAAAGTCTTGATATTGTATGACTCCATTTACAAAACATCCTGAGAAAAGTAAAACTTGGAGCTGATGGACAGATCAAGGGTTGCCAAGAATTTGGGGAAGGAAGAAGAATTAAGTGGATGAAGTGCAAGGAAGGTTTTAGGGTGAGGAAGCTATTCTATATGATACCGTTACACTGGATTCATGACACTATACATTTCTCAAGACCTAAAGAATTTAACAGCACAGAGTGAACTCTACAGCACAGAGTGAACTCTACTGTATGCAAATTAAAAAAAAATGGTTTAAGAAGGTGGGGAATTCTGGGATGGAATGCAGAATGTGATGAAATAATATAACTATATTAAAATGTAAAAAAAAATGGGGCGATTGGGTGGCTCAGTCAGTTGGGCGTCCGACTTCAGCTCAGGTCATGATCTCATGGTTTGTGCGTTTGAGCCCCATACTGGGCTCCGTGCTGACAGCTCAGAGCCTGGAGCCTGCTTCAGATTCTGTGTCTCCCTCTCTCTGCCCCTCCCCTGCCCATGCTCTCTCTCTCTCTCTCTCTCTCTCAAGAATAAATAAACATTAAAAAATTTTTTAAAAAATGTAAAAAATAATCTCACCAATGGAGGTGACAGGAGGAAAAGCTGATGACCTAAGTAACTTTGGAAATGAATGGAGAATGAAAGGTTGATGACAACTGGAAATGCATACAAGCACTGTATTCTAGTTGATAATAGTTTCCCACTGAGGTATGGGTAAAAAACCCTGGAACCACTATGCATGTATGTATTTTCAAATTGAACACTGGCTGATGTTGGGAGCAAGTTTCTTTTTACTGGTGGAATGAGAGGCTATAGACAAGCAAGGAGAGAAAGCTAGAATCATCCATAAAATTTTGAATCAGAGAAGCCTGGAATATCTTGTAGTCTTGTAGTGTTAAAAAGCATGGAAGTGCTACAAGAGGGGAAAAAAAAAAAAAACCTTCAGAGTGACACAGGAGCCAACTGAAAGCTCTTGCAATGGCCAAAGCTAGAACCATTGGAGCAATTCCATAAATAAAGCAGTATCAAATTATAAAATAAATATTCATGACTCTATAGTGATTGAAATGAGTGATTGCATAAATGGAGAAATAGATCTGTGCAGAAGAATTCCAACTAATTTATGTAGATAATGTGTCCTCAAGGAGGAGGATCATGATCATAATTCACTCCTTAAGTGTGGTATGAATAATTTTCTTCCAAAGAATACCTGCTGTATGTCAAGAGGGGAAAACAAGGGGCGCCTGGGTGGCGCAGTCGGTTAAGCGTCCGACTTCAGCCAGGTCACGATCTTGCGGTCCGTGAGTTCGAGCCCCGCGTCAGGCTCTGGGCTGATGGCTCAGAGCCTGGAGCCTGTTTCAGATTCTGTGTCTCCCTCTCTCTCTCTGCCCCTCCCCCGTTCATACTCTGTCTCTCTCTGTCCCAAAAATAAATAAACGTTGAAAAAAAAATTTTTAAAAGAGGGGAAAACAATAGCTTTACATGGAAGAAACATGATAAACCTTCAGCTTAGGGAACAAGGTTAACACCAACAGTTATAAATCATGTTGATGTGCTGTGATGTGATGAGAGTGGCACTTTGTGTTTTTTTTTTTTTTTTTTTTCTAAAACTCCATAATGCCAGTCAATCTTAAGGAGAACATCAGACAAATCCCATTTGAGGAACATTCTACCAAATACCTGACCAGTACTCCTCAAAAACATCAAGGTTATCAAAAACAAGGAAAATCTGAGAAAATTACAGCCAACATGAGCCTAAGGAGACATGATAATTAAATATAATGTGGAATCTTGGATGAGCTCCTGGAACAAAAACAGGACAAAATTAAAGAAATGTGCAAAAATTGTGAATTTGAGTAAACAATAGTGTGTTGATATATTGGTTCATAAATCATGAAAAAGCTACCACACTAATATAAGATGTTAATAATTGGGGAAACTGAGTTTGGGATACATGGGAACTCACTGTACATTTTTTTGCAACTTTTTTGTACATCTAAAAGTATTCTAAGATTAGAAAAAGAAAGAAAAACCCTTAAGAAGTCTTAAGAAAAACAGAATTGAATAAATCTTACAGGAAAGTGAGAATATTTTGAAAGTCTCCACCCATCCCCATTGGCTGCCAAGCATTTGAGAGTTATAGCAGCAGAAATGCTCAAATAATCAGAATTCTGCATGGATGATTTTTAAATTTCTTCTATTATTGTAAAACTTTGATATGCATAATAATTGCTATTCAGGGTTATTCATGAAAATCATGTACAGTGTACTTTATGCTTGATGTAAGTAAGGAAACTTCTAAGGTAATTGGATTTATGTAATTTTAGCTTTGTAGTGGCTTTGTTATTTAATCCTGGAATAAGATTCTGTTCTGCTATAACTATCTTGGTCAAGAGATTTGGATCCTTTGGTGTGGACCAGTGATAATGGTGTGTTACAGGCAAAGGATTATGATTGATCCAATTCTTTGCACTTTTTTTTTTTTTAGTAGAAGAGAAGAAAGAAAAGTAGGGAAAACCTAACAGTGCTATTCTTTTGTCCCCTTTATTTGAGTATAGTAGACTTAAAATGTTAAATTAGTTTGAGGTGTACACTTGGTGGTTTGACAAGTTTATACATTATACACCACAAGGGTATCTACCACCTGCCCTATTACATTGGTATTACAACATCATTGACTGTCTTCCTTATACTGTGCCTTTCCCCCTGACCCCCTCCCCCCCGCCATGACTTATTTCATAACTGGAAACCTGTATTTCCCTCTCCCCTTCACTTATTTTGACCATGCCCCACTCCCCACCATTCTGGAAACCATCAGTTTGTTCACTGTATTTTTTTTGTTGTTGTTCACTGTATTTATAGTTCTGATTCTGCTTTTAGTTTATTCTTTAAGTTTCCATTTGAGTGGAATCACATGGTATTTGTCTTTCTCAGTCTGACTTGCTTCACTTAGCATAATACCCTCTAGGTCCATCCATGTTGTCTCAAATGCCATGATTTCATCCATTTTATGGCTGTGTAATATTCCACTGTGTGTGTGTGTGTGTGTGTGTGTGTGTGTGTATGTATGCCACATTTTCCTTATCCATTCAGCTATTGGTAGACACTTGGGTTGTTTCCATGTCCTGGCTATTATAAATAATGCTGCTATAAACATAGGGGTACATATATCTTTTTGGGTTAGTGTTTTGTTTTCCACGGGTGAATAGCCAATAGTGGAATTATTGGATCATATGGTATTTCTATTTTTAATTTTTTGAGGAATTTCCATATTTTTTCCCCCACAGTGACTGTACCAATTTACATTCCCACTAACAGTGCACAAAGTTCCCTTTTTCTCCACATCCTCACTAACACTTAATTTCTTGTCTTTTTGATTTCAGCCAGTCTGACAGGTATGAGGAAGTATAGGTTTTGATTTGCATTTCTCTGATGATTAGTGATATCAAAAATCTTCTTATGTGTCTGTTGGCCATCTGCATGTCTTCTTTGGAAAAATATATCTTCAGGTCCTGTGCCCATTCTTTACTCAGATTTTGTTTTGGTGTTGTAGAAGTTCTTTATCTATTTTGGGTATTAACTCCTTATTGGATATATCATTTGCAAATATCTTCTTCTATTCAGTAGATTGTCTTTTTGTTTTGTTGATGGTTTCCTTTGCTTTGCAAAAGTATTTTATTTTGATGGAATCCCAATAGTTTACTTTTGCTTTTTTTTCCTTTGCCTTGGGGTGGTATCTATAAAAATATAAATATTGCTATGCTGATGTCCAAGAAATCACTGCCTGAGTTCTCTTTTAGGATTTTTATAGTTTCAGGTATCACATTTAGGTCTTTACTCCATTTTGAGCTTATTTTTGTGTATGTTGTTAGAAAGTAGTCCAGTTTCTTCTTCTACATTACATGTGGGTGTTCAGTATTCCAAGCACCATTTATTGAAAATACTTTTCTCCCCATTGTATATTCTTGCCTATTTATTATAGATTAATTGACTGTATATATGTGGGTTTATTTCTGGAGTCTCTAACCCGTTTGTGGATCTATATGTATGTGTGTGTGTGTGTGTGTGTGTGTGTGTGTGTGTGTGTGTGTGTTAGTACCCTAGTATTTTGATTATTATAGCTTTGTAGTGTATTTTAGAATGTGGAATTGTGATACCTACTTTCTTAGTGTTGACTTAACTATTCAGGGTCTTCTGTGGTTCTATATAAATTTTAAGAATTTTTTTTCTAGTTTTGCAAAAAATGCTGCTGGTATTCTAATAGGGGTTGCATTGAATTTGTAGATTGGGTAATAAGGACGTTTTGGTAATAGTAATTCTTCCAATCTATGAATGTGGAATATCTTTCCATTTGTCTCATCTTTAATTTCTTTCATCAATTTTTTATTGTTTTCAGAGTAAATATATTTACCTCTTTGGTTAAGTTTATTCCTAGGTATTTTATTTGGGGGGGGGTTACAATTATATATGGTGCTGTTTTTTAAATTTCTATTTCTGTGACTTCATTGTTAATGTATAGAAATGTTACCACTTTCTGTGTATTTATTTTGTATCCTGACACTTCACTGAATTCATTTATTACCTCTCATAGTTTTTTGGTGGGATCTTGAGGATTTTCTATGTATACAGTTATGTCATCTGCAGACAGTAAGTTTAACTTCTTTTTTACCAATATGGATGCCTCTTATTTATTTTTTTTGTCTGATTGCTGTGGCTAGGACTGCTAGTACTACATTGAATAAAAGTGGTGACAGTAGATGTCCTTATTGTATTCCAGACTTTAGAGGAAAAACTGAGTTTTTCATCATCATGGATAATGTTAGCTGTGGGGTTTTCATATGTGGCCTTTATTGTATTGAAGAATGTTCCCTCTAAACCCATTTTATTGAGAGTTTTTATCATGAATAGATGTTGAATCTTGTCAAATGTTTTTCTGCATATTGAGATGATGACATGATTTTTATGTTTAATTTTGTTGAGGTGGATATGATGTTTATTGATTTGCAAATATTAAACCATTCTTGTATCACAGAAATAAATCCCATTTCTGGGGTGAATTATCTTTTTACTGTATTGCTGTATGTGGTGTGCTAGTATTTTGTTCAGGATTTTTGTTGTATCTGTGTTCATCAGGGCTATTGCCCTGTGGTTTTATTTTATTTATTTATTGTCTTTGTAGTGGTTTGGCTTGGTTTTGGTATCTGGTAATACTGGCCTCATAGAATGTATTTGAAAGCTTTCCTCCTCCTGCTGCTGCTGCTGCTGCTGCTGCTGCTTCTTCAGAATAGTTGGAGAATAGGTATCAGATCTTCTTTAAATGTTGTTAGAATTCACTTGTGAAAGCATGCAGTCCTTCACCTTTATTTTTTATTTTTTATTTTTTATTTTTTTGATTACCTGTTCCAGTTTCTTACTTGTAATTGGTCTGTTAAGATACTCGATTTTGGGGAAACTGTGTGGCTCAGTTATTTAAGTGTCTAACTCTTGATCAGGTCACGATCTCTGTCAGGGCAGAACCTACTTGGGATTCTCTCACTCCCTCTCTTTCTCTGCCCCTCCTCTGCTTGCACTCCTTCTCTTTCTCAAAGTAAATAAATAAACATAAAAAAAGATTTTATATTTCTTTCTTATTCAGTTTTGGAAGGTTGTGTGTTTCTAGGAATTGACCCATTTCTTCTAGGTTGTCCGGTTTGTTGTCATACATTTTTTCATAGTATTCTCTTACAATCCTTTTCTATTTCTGTGACATCAATTGTTACTTCTCTATTATTTCTAATTTTACTTACTTGTTTTTTTTTCACCTTTTCTTTTGATGAGTCTGACCTAGGGTTTGCCAATTTTATCTTTACAAAGAAAAGCTTTTAGTATCATTGATTTTTTTTTTTAATCTCTACATCATTTACTTCTGCCTTTATCTTTATTATTTCCTTTCTTATACACACCATGGCCTGTGTTTGTTCGTATTTTTGTAGTTCCTTTTGGTGTATGATTAGACTGAGGTTTTATTTGTTTGTTTCTTGAGGTAGGCCTATGTTGATATACACTTCCTCCTAGAACTCCTTTCACTGTGTCCCAGAGATTTTGGAACTTTGTGTTTGGTTTTCATTTGTCTCCATGTATTTTTTAAAATTATTCTTTGATAGTTTATTGACCCACTGGTTGTTTAGTATCATGTTGTTTCGTCTCCATGTGTTTGTGAATTTTTTTGGGGGGCCAATCTTGTGATGTATTTCTAGTTTCGTACCATTGTGGTGAGTAAAAATTCATGGTATGATTTCAATATTCTTAAATTTATTGAGGCCTTTTTTTTTTTTTTAAATTTTTTTTTTTTCCAACGTTTATTTATTTTTGGGACAGAGAGACAGAGCATGAATGGGGGAGGGGCAGAGAGAGAGGGAGACACAGAATCGGAAACAGGCTCCAGGCTCTGAGCCATCAGCCCAGAGCCTGACGTGGGGCTCGAACTCACGGACTGCGAGATCGTGACCTGGCTGAAGTCGGACGCTTAACCAACTGCGCCACCCAGGCGCCCCAATTGAGGCCTTTTTAATGGCCTGATATGTGATCTGTTCTAGAGAATGTTCCTTGTGCATGTGAAAAGAATGGGTATCCTATTGTTTTTGGATGGAATGTTCTATAAATGTTATGTCTATCTGGTCCGGTATGTCATTCAAAGACCTTGTTTCCATATTGATTTTCTGTCTGGATGATCTATCCTTTGATGTAGGTGGAAGGTTAAAGTCTCTTACTATTATTGTATTACCATCAATTTATCTTTTTATGTCTGTTAATATGTCTGCTTTATATATTTAGGTGCTCCAGCATTGGGTGTATAGATATTTACAGTTGTTGCATCCTCTTGTTAGATTTATCATTGTGTAATACTATTCTTTGTCTCTTATTATAGTTTTTGTTTCAAAGTCTATTTTGTCTGATGTAAGTATTGCTGCTCCTGCTCTTTTTTTTTTTTTGCTTCAATTTTCATGGTGAGTGTTTTTCCATGCCTTCACTTTCAGTCTGTATGCGTCTTTAAGTGTGAAGTGTATCTCTTGTAGGCAGTATACAGATTTTTTTCTTTTATACATTCTGCCACTCTATGTCTTTTGATTGGAGCATTTAAGCCATTTACATTTAAAGTAATTATTGATAGGGATGTACATATTGCCATTTTAAAATTTGTTTTCTGGTTGTTTTAGTAGATCTTCTTGGTTCCTTTCTTCTCTTGCTCTCCCTTTTGGTGATCAGTGAGGATTTATAATGTTTTGTTTGGCTGTTTTTCTCTTTATGTTTTGTGTGTCTATCTTAGGTTTTGAGTTTGTGGTTACCATGAAGCTCACATATGATATCCTAAGTAAATAGCAGTCCTTATTAATTTGATGGTCATTTAAGTTCAAACACATTGTATAAAAAAGAAAAAAACAAGAAAAAAGATTTTTTTTCCTTTTCTATTTGTACTCACTTCTTCACATTTTATGTGTGTGTTGTCATATTTTACATCCTTCTATTTATATTTTTCTTATGTCTAATTATCTTTTCCACTTAACAGAATCCCTTTAACATTTCTTGTGAGGCTGGTTTAGTAGTGATAAACTCCTTTTTATTTTGTTTGAGAAATTCTTTATATCTCCTTTAAATCTGAATCATAACTTTGCTGGGTAGAGTATTCTTGGCTGTAGATTTTTTCCTTTCAGTGTTCTTAGTATATCATGCCACTCTCTTATGGCTTGCAAAGTTTCTGCTGGAAAATCCGCTCACAGTCTGACAAGTTTTTCCCCTTGTAGGTAACTTTTTATTTCTCTCTTGCTGTTTTTAAGATTCTCTCTTTATCTTTTTTTTTTTTTTTGACATTTTAATTATCATCCATCATGGTGTGGACCTCTCTTTGGGTCCATCTAGTTTGGAACTCTTTGTGCTGCTTGGACTTAGGTGTTTGTTTTTTTTTTTTTCCCCTTCTTAGGTTAGGGAAGTTTTCAGTTATTATTCCTTAAATTAAGATTTCTACCCCTTTCTCTCTCTCTCCCTTTTTTTCTTCTGGGACCCTTAAAATGCAAATATTTGTTTGCTTGATATTGTCCAAGATTCTCTTAATCTATCCTCACTTAATTTTTTTGCTTTTTCTTTTTTTTTTTCTTTTGCTCTTCAGCTTGTGTACTTTCCATTACATTGTCTTGCAGATAGCTGATACATTCTTCTGCATACTCTAATGTACTGTTGATTGTTTCTGGTGTGTTTTTTATTTCAGTTATTCTTCATCTCTGATTGATTCTTGTTAATACTTTGTATCTCTTTATTGAAGGTCGCACTGAGTTCTTCCATTCTTTTCTCTAGCCCAATGAATATATTTGTAATCATTACTTTAAATTCTTTTAAACATATGGCTTATCTCTGTTTCATTTAATTCTTTCACTTAATTCTTTCATTTAATTCTTTTGGAGCATATCCATCTGTCTTTTCATTTTGTTTGACTTCCCGTGTTTCTATGGATTAGGTGAAATGGCTACTTTTCCTAAAGTTGAAGGGAGTGGTCTTGTGTTTGGTGATTCCTATGCAGACTGCATGCGTGGTGACTTTCGCTGGCTTGCCAGAGCTGTGGCTGTATATAAACCATGGCTTTTTACAGAGAGAAGAAAAAAATAATAAAAGAAAAACTAAAAGAAAAAGAAGAATAAAAAGAACAAGAAAGAAAAAAAAAACAAAATCAAAAAGAAAAAAAATTAAAAAATTTAAGAAGTAAAAACAACAGAAACAATAACAACAAAACTTTCAAAGAAACATGGCTTGCTTTCTGTGCCCCAGCACCATGGGGTGGCTGGTGTGAGATTGTAGTCCCTGGATTCACTGAGGTTGCAAGCTCACTGTGAACTGGACCCTGCTCTGGTCTGGGCTTTTAAAGGGAAGAGGGAGAGAATGTTCCCACAGTTCTCTAGCCCTTCTAAACTATGGCTTTTCTTCTGTGTCCCAGAGGGTCTTAGGGCTGCTGTGTGTCTGTGGACTCTGGGCTTACTGAATTCACAAGCCTAGTGAATTCACAAGCATACCAGACCTACCTGCCATGGTGTCTGAACCCTCCTGTGGTCTAGGCTTCCAAGGTGGGGATGAGAACATAAACCATATCATTCTCCAGTTCCTCTAACCTAGAGAGTTTTCTTGTAGCTCCTCTGCCACTTGATAGACTTCCAGTGTTGTCTCTTTTGTACGCTAGATACTCTTTTAAACCTGAGGTGTTTTTTGGTTTGTTTGTACGTTTTGTTTTTTGTTTCTTCTGTGCTCAAAGATAGAGGAATCTGTTCCCAGTTCCTCAGTACTATCCCTTCCCACTGCTATTTGTAGTGTTGGGGGTGAGTATACTCTTTGTTACCATGTCTTTATATCTCTTACTGTACTCTTACCGTTCTGTCTTTGGTTATTCAGCCAACCTTTAGTTCCTCATGGGGAGTTGTTCTATTAATAGATATAATTTGATGTGTCCATGGAGGAGGTGAGTTTAGAGTCTTCTTACAATGTCATTTTGAACTGGAACTCTCCTCCCTGCTATTCTGTTCTTCAAGGACAAATTTAAGTGCAACCTCTGGACTTTCCTTGACCTCCGCAGTGGCATAAGCTGTTCTCTGCCTCCAAAGTTAGCAGATCTGACAACATGATAGTCACTAGCATCTGTCTCAAATGTTGAAGCATAACATCCTTGTCTGAGAGTTCTAGGTGGAGTCTCCAGGGGCAAAGCTTCCTTGTAGCTGAAGGATATGCGACATGAAGACTCGAAGAAAGTCAAGTACAGTGTGCATTACCCATTCCACATTTTCTTGGTCCATTTTCTGGGATGCCTGGAAATGAGACTGAGCTTTTACATAGAAAATATGTAATGTTCTCTTTACTTTCTTTAAAAAATATATAGATAATAAAACCTAGGCACACTTGATTTGAAAATAGAAAATTGTAATTTAGGGAAATACAAAGGAAAAGTAAGTAATAATAAAATACATTTCAGTATGTAATGCGCAGGAACATTTATACTAGAAGATCAAGAACTCCCACAAATTTCCAAAATACTTCTAAGGTGGGGCAGTAATGCCCCATTGAGGACACTGAAGAACCACATGGTCAAGGGGAACTGTAAATCTAAGTATTTTAAAAATATATCATTAAGATTTGATGCCCCTCCTGCTTATTAGAGTGTATATGGGACTTTTAGAAATCTTGATATAAGGTCATTCTGTTTAAGTTCATTCCACAAAGTCTAAGCTTGATCACATTTAACTTACCTTAAAAAACCCCAGGTTAGTCCTGGGCAAAGTTAATAAGTGAAACCTTCTTTTGTCCTTCCTTTTTATTAATTGGTGCTCATCCTGGGCCTGTCCTATAGAGCCAAGTGGATCTTTCTCTGCATTTTCCTAAGCTTCCCCACTTTCACCAGAGTTAGCTGTCCTTTTCCTCATTTGTGAGGGCTGTGCTGGGTATCTGACTGGTCTATCTCAATCTTCCTGGATGCAGAGCTGAAAAGGACGTTTGTTTATTCATTCAGTAAACCAATTATTTTAGGTCCTGTTAGGTGTTGTGCTAAGTGTTGGGGCTACAAAGATGAATGAAAGATGGTTTTTTACTTGAAAGGCTTTTATAGTCATGGATTGCAGCACAACATGGTAAATGCTTGGGGTAGGTGAGTGCGAAAGGCTTCTTGCAGAAGACATTGTTTGAGCTAAATTTGAAAGGTAAGTAGGACTAGAAAATTAAAAAAAAAAAAGCCAAAATGTCATTATGTGTGTTCACTACACACCTGTGTCCCCCAGGAGCGTGGTTTGGATGGGAAAACCTTTGGTACCACAGAATTCACACTGTGCCTTGTACTGTTTTCTTAAATATGAGTATAACAATTTCATAGAGGATGCTATGCTCAGTCAGGGTTTTCCGAAGGATCCTGACTCATTGCTGAAATGATCCTGCTCAGCTGTGCTGTGGAATGCTGACGCCTGAGTACCTGGGCTCTGAGCCCAACCAGCAGCCCTGGGCTGACTCCATCCTGCAGGCTAAAAATAGTCATAATGATGCTACTGTTTGTTTTGCCTGTAGCATTTCCTTGGCCTGCAGCTGTTACTGTAAACTTGTGCAGGGACAGGGATGCATTATGATCAGTGATGTTTTAGATAAATCCTTTGAAAGCCTAGAATGTGGCAGTTCATTGGGGTTAATTGTAATTCCTGGGGAGCATTTGTGTGGGTTTTTCTGGGCTGCTGTGAATCCTGAGTCTTCCTTCTCATTTTTGAAATGGGGAAATTCTATGCTGTCTAGTGCCAATGCTTTCACCAGGTTATCAGGTCATACTTCTGAAAGTGGGTTTCATGGGGATTCTGGTTAATACTGCCCATTTATTTAATGTTGTCGCCACAGACCACACACGCAAAGTTGAGTAACCTGAGGAAAGTAGCAAATCCTCTCTGTTAAAAGCAAAAACATCATATATGCCTAAGCTATACAGTCCCTCCGATCTGAAATGAGGATGTTCTAGATAAAAGTATTGTCATCTTTTAAGTAATGAAAAGTGGAGGGGAGTCAGGGAAGTGGCCATTAGCTAAAAGGACTGACAGAAGACTGGAGCATTTCTGAAATGTATAGGAAAGTTACATTTTTTTGGTGATTTAGAATTGTTTCTGTTTCACATACATTGCAGTTTTTGAACACTTGTGGGGTAAAATGACTTGATTAATTATTATGATAATGACACATGAGTCAAATTATGAGTTTAATTATAATTACCATCTTTATACAGAGTTAGTTAATCATAAAAGAGTACATTATATAATCTTTCCATTTAATGAAATTCATTATAGAGGCTCCCAAAGGCCTAAATATAGTTTCAAACAAATTAAACCTGTAACTAGGGTTAAGGCTATTAATGCAAATGTGGTCTGGATTCGTCACTAAGAAGGACTGAATAAGACATTAGGCCCCCAAAGTGTTAAAGTATCAGACCCTGATGATGTATCCTCTTTCTCTGGTAAGCAGAACACATAATTTACTGACTTTCTGAGTAGTCTTAAAATTTCATGATAAAGCTGAAACCGTATAATTTAGCAGAGATGATACAAATGGCTGTGTTCAACACCTTTGTGAGTAAAGAGCTACATTTTAAAGAGTTGGAGTCAGTTACACGTATTGAAGAGGAATCTATGGAGGATATAAGCGTTGCACCACTGACTATAAAATGCTCACATTCAGAGCAGCAGTAAATGAGAGTAATGTACATAGAATATGTGGGCACTGAGACAGAATATGTTTGAAGAATAAAAGAAAAAGAAGATATAGGCCTACGTTTTTGACAGAAGTCAACACGGCTGATCTGTGCACACAGGAAATCCTGCGTTTTCAGAAGTTCCTAATCAGGATTTGTGCTATTATATTTCTTTGTGTAGCTGAAAAATTAGCCCTGGACCCAGGGTTGATATGAAATGAATCACAGCTAGAAGAAATCAGGCCATGGATGATGCAAGAGCATAATGGGTAGACCCTAGTGAGACCATGGGAAACTGTTCCAAAACAGACTTGCAAGGGGTGAAATCTTGTCAAATCTTTGTTCTCTGGTTTGGCCTGACCTCTATTTTTCTGGGTAGATCCTTTTTTATTGCTGTATTTTAGGACTGTTCCACTGATAGGTTTGCTTACTTATATGCGTGGTTACATATCTTATATTGTTGTTTTGCTTTTTAAGTCATATTTTATGATTTGGATACTTACCTATTTTGTAGTGACTTCATGGGCTTTCTGTTATTAAAAATGTCATAATAACCTTTATTTTGATTATAAAAGGAAGTCACTCTAGAAAAAAACAGAAAAATAAGGACGAGCAAAAAACAAATGATACTTATAACACCAGTATTTGCATACTGTGGTTTCAGGTGCTGTTTCTAAGGGCTATATATCTATTCTAACTCATTTATTCTATGACGTTCAAAAAGTTTAAAAGTGACCTTTAATCCAGTTACCCATTTTTTATATATTTATTCATATATATTTTTATATATATACACACATACACATACACACACACACTTTTATTACAAAAGTGGGACCATACTGGGAGAGGGAGGAAGGGGAGTTATGATCAAATAGGTACAGAGTTTATGTTTGGGATGATGAAAAAATTCTGGAAATGGATAGTGGGGATGGTTGTACAACATTGTAAATGTACCTAGGGCCACTGAATTGAACACTTAAAAATATCTAAAAATAGTACATTTTATATTAAATATATATTTACCACAATAAAAAGGCTAAAACATTGGGACCATAGTATACATTCCATTTGGTAACATATCTTTTCTAAAAAAAATTTGCAGGTTTTAACTTATACCAAGGTCAATAAATGAATGTGATAAATGACAGACGAATATCTATAATGGCTATCCTTTGTTTGTTTGTTTGTTTGTTTGTTTTAAGGCACTCTTAAATGAGTGTTTTCTTTAGGTAGTGGTTTTCATACAGTCAGGAGAAGGTGGGTGTTGCTGTTAGAGCCACATAAGTAATTCTGATCTAAGAGATGGGATCATTTTAACTCAATTTTCTCTGACATTGCCATGTCCCAATTTTTGGACTTTTCCTGGCCTTTGGGAAAAACACAAAAAATTTAAGTGATGTTGATACTCTGGAACTGAGGGTTCACTGCCCCATGTAAAGGACATTTAATGTTGGTGCTGCAATGCTCTGAAACATCAGGAAAGTGCAGGAGTAACCATCAGAGAGAATTTTCAAAGGTTTTCTCATGGAAAGATATAAAGTTGAAGAGAAAAGAACTGAAGATTCTCTTTCCATTTATTTTGATAACATCTCCTTGCCTCTTAGTTTGGCTGATCTATTCCTATGGCCTGTTTGTGTCTCCCGATACCCCCAAAATTCATATATTGAAATCCTAACCCCTAAGGCGATAGTATTAGGAGATGGGACTTTGGGAGGTGATTAGTCAGGAGGGTGATCCCTCATGAATGGGATTATTGCCCTTATAAAAGAGGCCGACAGAACTTCCTTCTTCCTTTTACCATGTGGGGACATAGCAAAAAGACTCCATCTATGAATCAGGAAGTGGGCTCTCACCAGACACCAAATCCAGTGATACCATGATCTTGGCTTTCTCAAACACCAGAACTAAGACATGTCTGTCATTTATAAGTTACCCAGTTTATGGTATTTTGTTATAGCAGCCAGAGTAGACTGAGATATCCACATACCCAGAGTATAGGCTGAGTCTCCCTGCTTATTGTAAATGCAGAAATAAGGGGCATAGGTTGTCATGGTGCTGGATGAGTAATGGAAGGATTTGTAAAGTAGGCAGGGTTTTAAGCTATGAAAGTTTCTATAAATCTAGATGTGAAACATGGCTTTACCTAAATGGCGATATTGGTGAGAGATAAAAGGTTAATAAAACATTCTAAAGATTCAGCCAGTCAGAATTAGGGAGTAAATGTATAAATGTTAGTAACATTCTACAATCCTGGTATTTGAGAATTTACTAAGCAGGTCACCTGCTGTATGAGTTTCTGAGGGTTGCTGCAACAAATGACCACAAACTAGATGTCTTAGAGCAACAGAAATGAATTGTTTCACAGTTCTGGAGGCTATAAGTCCAAAATAAAGGAGTTGGCAGGGTCAGGCTTCCTCTGATGTCATTAGGGGAAAATCCTTCTTTACCTCTTCTAGTTTCTGATATTTGCTGGCAAACTGTAGCATTTCTTGACTTTACATGCATCACTCCAGTCTCTGCCTCCATCTCATGGCTATCTTTTCCCTGTGTGTTTCTGTCTCTGTGTCCTTTGTCTTTTCATAAGGACACCAATTATATTGGATTAGGGGCTCACCCTATTCAGTGTGGTTTCCTCTTAACTATATCTGGTCACATTCTGAGGTATTGGGGGTTAGAATTTCATATCTTTTGGGGGACACAATTCAACACGTAACACATAGTGGTTCTTAAATTCGAGATTATATATTTTCAGTTGAGATAACCAAAACTTACAGAGGTAATCTTTTACAAAGGATGAATTGAGACATGGAGAACTGAAGTAAAGCACTAAGGCCATACTCAGAGATAGCTGTGTTCTTCCTTGAGACACAGTGTATTTGATCTTCAACACTGGCAAGTGAGAAGGCTCTGACCATAAACTCCTGTGTGTGAATTCATATGTGTAAACATCTACGCATGTGAGTGTAGGAGTATATATATGTGCATATTAAAGGAGAATGTTTACCTCTATCAAATCTAACAAGATGACTTTCAGACAGTAAAGTTCCCTAGCCTCCTATTTCAGACTAACAGCCGTGTGGTTCAGTGGGAAGTAGTGGTTGGGAGCAAGGAACCATGAGTTTGGACTTTGCTATGTTACTAATTTGCCAAATGATAGAGGTATAGTAACCACAACATTTCTTATGCAAACTGGGGGAATTTTTGAAAGTGGAAGAGGGTACCATTAATAATGATGCCACTAGGGTAATAGAAATAAATGGGGACTGTCCAGGCAAACTACAATGTGGGGTCATATAAGAGAAGTTAATCAACTTCTGTGGGCCTTAGTTTTCATCTCTATAATTATCATTAATTCCAATCTTGATTATAAGTTTCAGTGAGCCCAAGTGTTAATGGAGTTTGGGTTTTTGATGGGAATTAAACTAAAGCGTTTTTCCCCCATCATCAGATTTATGGATGTAGAATTTAAATATAATAAAATTAAATTATTTTCAATGAGTCTTAACAAAAATATACACAGTTGTCTAAGTTACCAAAATGATGTGGAACATTTCTGTCACCCTCCTGGTTTCTCTGTGTGCCTTTGCAGTCAGTCCCCAACCCTACTCCTGGCCTGTGCAAACCTCTGATTTGCTTTCTGTAACTATAGCTTTGTCTTTTCTGGAATTTAACTTAAATGGAATAAAAAAGAAGATAGCCATTTGTATCTGGATTGTTTTCTTTAGCATAGTGTTTTAAAACTTTACCTATATTATTGTATACATGAGCACTTTTTCCCTCTTTATTACTGAATTGTATTCCATCATATGGGTATAACAGCTTGTTTATATAGCCATAAAACAATAGACATTTGGAAAGTGTCCTGTATTTTGTCTAATATGAATAATATTTTTTTTTGTATATTCAAGTACAAATCTTGCGCAGACAAATGTTTTCGTTTCTTTTCGGTAAATACCTAGGAGTGGGGTGTCTGGATTGCATGTAAGTGAATGTTAAACATTATACAACACTGTCAAACTGCTTTCCAAAGTTGTACAATTTTGCATTCATGCCAGAAATGTGTGAGCATTTACGATAGCTTCGTGTTTTTACCAAAATTTGATTATTGTCAGTATTGGTAATTTAAAAGTGGTATTTACTGGGTGTTTAGTGGTATCTTACTGTGGTTTTAATTTGTATTTCCTTAATGACTATAGATGTTACTTTTTTTTTCTATATTTGATGATCATTTGTATATCTTCTATGATGAAGTGTCTATCAGAATCTTTTATTCATTTTTTAAAAAGCTGGGTTTTTTGTCTTATATTTTGGTTACAAATCCTTTATGTAATAATTATTTTTAAAATATATTCTTACAGGCATGGCTTGCTTTCTTTGTTGTTTCTGAAGAGTGTCTTCTGAAGAGAAAAAGTTTAAGTTTTGGTGAAGCCCAATATATCCAAAGTTTTAAGTTTTGATGAAGTCCAATATATTCTTTGACAATTCATGCTTTTAGTGTCCTGAAATTTAATTTGTCTGATATTAATATAGCCACTCAAAAAAAAAATTACTGTATACATAGAACATTATTTTCTATTCTTTAACTTTTAACTGTGTCTTTATGTTTAAAGCAGGCTTTTTGTTGAGAATATATATCAGAGTCTTTCTTTTTATCCAATCTTTCAATGTACCTTTTAATTGGAATATGTGGATTTTTTATATATAGGCTCCATGCTTAGTGTAAAACCTAACACGGGACTTGAACTCATGTCTGTGAGATCAAGACCTGAGCTGAGATCAAGAGTTGGATGTTTAACTGACTGAGTCACTCAGGTGCCCCGAGATCATATTTATTTATTTATTTATTTATTTATTTATTTACTTACTTACTTATTTCCCTATTACATCCATTTTATTTATTTATTTTTTCAATATATGAAGTTTATTGTCAAATTGGTTTCCATACAACACCCAGTGCTCATCCCAAAAGGTGCCCTCCTCAATCTTGACATTGGTTTTTCATTTGTCCCATTTTTTTTGTTGTATTTTCCCCCTTACCTTTTTGGGTTAATTTTTATGCTCCCAATTTCATTTCTACTCTTGGTTTAAAATCTATACCATTTTATTTACTTGTTTTCTAAGTTTTAAAATTCGCATCTTTGGCTTACTATACTCTATCTTCAAATATTATGCTATATTACCTGGAATATAAGAATCTTAAAACTATGTAGCTCCCTTTCTTTTCCTGTCCTTGTGCTATTGTTGGCATAGATTTTACTTATACATGTGCAATAAATGTTCAAATGTGTTGTTATTTCTGCTTTGAACAGTCAGTTATCACTTATAGGTTTTAAAGTGAGAAATACATGCCTTTTATGTTTACTGGTATGTTCACCATTTCTGTCACTTGTCGCATTTCCATCTGATATCATTATACTTCTGCCTTGACTTATTATTATAATCACCTTAGTATAGGTGATTTACATTTATGTAGGTTAAGCTTTATTTAGGTTAAGCTTCTGCTTAAGTAAGATATTTAGTTTGCATTTTATTTCTAAAAGATATTTTCCTTGATAAAAATTTATTTAGGTTAAACTTCTGCTTAAATAAGATAATATTTAGTTGGCATTTTATTTCTAAAAGATATTTTCCTTGATAAAAATTTCCAAGTTGACTTTTTTTCTTACAACTATTTTAAACTAACAGTGTTTTTGCTTGTATTGCTCTGATAAGAATTCTGCTACCATTCTTAGATTTGACCTCTGTATACAATGGTGTGTTGGGTCTAGCTTATACCACCTTGTGAAAGCTGATTGTGTCCCTCACTTGTAAATTCAGCATTCATGGACATCAGATTGATAGGCTGAAATAGGCCAAGTGTGAGTATTTATATGTTAGGAATCAGCAAATACTACAAGTTGTATTTGTTTTTCTTTCTCAAGAGCACATGTTGTTAAACATTTGGCAGCATCTCATTAATTTTTATAATCTTTCTCTCTTTCAATTTTTTTTTTTTCAACGTTTATTTATTTTTGGGACAGAGAGAGACAGAGCATGAATGGGGGAGGGGTAGAGAGAGAGGGAGACACAGAATAGGAAACAGGCTCCAGGCTCTGAGCCATCAGCCCAGAGCCCGACGCGGGGCTCGAACTCACGGGCCGCGAGATCGTGACCTGGCTGAAGTCGGACGCTTAACCGACTGCGCCACCCAGGCGCCCCATCTTTCTCTCTTTCTTAGGCTGCTTTTGAGATTTTTCTCTTACCTCTGGTCTTCAGCAATTTTAATATGATGTGGCTGTGTGTGTGCGTGTGTGTGTTGTATTATTATTTTTTTTTACTACAGGTTTGCTGATATTCTTAGATCTGAGGTTTTATATTTTCCATCAGATTTAGAGTTTTTTAAGATCTTATTTCTTCAAATATGTTTTAGTGTGTTCTTCTCCTTCTGTGATTCTAATTACAAGTATGTTAGCTTTGAACTCATCCCATGAATAATTGATGCTCTGTTCACTTTTTCCTCTCTGTGCTTTATTTTTAACAGTTTCTGTTGCTGTCTTCAAGTTCACTCATCTTTTTTTCTTTATTTATTCTGGTATGAATCTCTGAAAAGAGCCCTAGATGAGATCGTTATGTTATCTCTGGAAGTTCAATATGCACTTATTGTATCATCCATTTCTCTCATCTCTTTATTTGTTTCTGTTTCTATTGACTGATAATTCTTATAGTCATAAGTTCCTTTTTCTCTCCATACCTAATAGTGTTTTTATTGAATTGTACTTACTGTAAATTATATGTTCTTGGCTGTTACACTCTTTTAAATTGTATTGGGCTTTATTCTAGCATAAAGTTATGTTATTTGAAATCAATTGAGTCATTTGAAGCTTTATTTTAAACTTTGTTAGGCAGAGGAGGCTTAATATAGGGCTAATTTAGCCTCTCTACTAAGGAGATATCTTTCTCAGGACTTGATATAATGCCCTTTGTATTATGAGATATTTCTAATCTGTCTGCTAAAAAATATGAATGATTTATAGCCCTGTGTTAACTTTGCCTACCACTTGTCAGTGGTTATTGTCCTGGTCTTGGGTAGTTTCTTTGTATATATGAGCAGATCAATAGTTAGCTAAAGACTCTAGAACTGTCTCTATGCAGTGCCCTCCTCTGCAGTATGCAAGGTAGCAAATTCGAGCTGCCTTTGCCTCCTCAGACTCTGTTCTCTTTCTTGAACTTGGGACTTTGGACTCTGGTTGGGTTCTGCTCCTTGTATTGTGGCCTTGCAACAGATTCCAGGCAATAGACTGGTACAGTCACAGAGATCCCATTGCTTTTTCCCGTTGTTCAGAGATCACAGCCATGTGCTGCCTGTTGTCCAGTTTTATAGTTGTAAATCCAATACTTCTTATTTCATCACAGTTGGAACAAGAAGCTAAAGATTGTTTTTAATTTAGCTATAAACATTATGAAGCCAATAATTTTTATTGTATGTTTACCCTTGATTATAGATTGTAGACTGTAAACAGTCTCTTAATTGTTGGTCCCTGTCGAAAACACTAAGCAATTCAGTGTTAAGTTCTTACCTACTTGTTCTTCAGGGCCTACCTTCATCCTGAATCACTTTAATAAACACTTATGCAGTGCCTCGAGTATGCTCAGAGCAATTTCCAGTGGATTTAAGCAACATAGTATTTATTCATAGTATGTTTTCTAAAGAGTATTGTGGACACTTTTTATAAAGAAACCTGAAACTGAGATTTCTTTTTCTGTTTAAATCCCAAACTTTCATTTTACTTTCTTACTCATTCTTTTCTCATACACAAGAACTATCATTTCTGCCCTCTGAAAGGGGTAAAAACAGAGGTGATCATTAATGTGAATTTCTACTATCTTTGGAAAGTGGGGTATAAACTATGGAGAAATCTATTTCCACCTATGATTGTAAAAATTGGATGGCAGTGTAAAAGATATATTGTTAAACAGACACATTCTGATTTTTTATCTTGCGAAAAAACACAGAAAGCATCATGAGTCACATAAAGGAAGGAAACAACATTGGCATGACTGGCCAAGGCAGGAAAATCTATCAAATCTTTGGAAATAATAATTTCTTTTTGTAGGTAGTAAGTCAAGCTTTCTGTCCTTGGGCACTTTGTAGTAAGTGGAAATAGGTAATGTGAAATATAGCTCTTCCTTCTATAATATAACTTTATATTTCTCTTTATTACCCTAACAAATAGGCTCCATCTCTTGGCCCTTTTGCTTTTTAGTTCTCTCACTACTTTCTATTCTTGGAAATTATTTTTTCTTCACTGATAAAATTTGTCTACCTCCCTTCAAAATGAGTGTTAAGACCTTATCTCTTCAGGAAGCCTTCCTGGGGCATGTTCACTTGACTCTACTTCCATTGATTTAAGGTCTCTTGTTGAGAATAACTGATTTTAAAAAATTACATGGAGTTGAAATGACTGAATGAATCATATTTGACTACATATGTAGGCATGGAATCTCAAAAGTGTACTTATGCTAGGCAGTATTTCTTTGACAAAATAAATAACAATGAAGAGGATATAAGTTTTGAGTTGTATCCCTAGGATTGAAGAATAAATAAAAATCACTACACTACTTAGTCTGACATTCCTGGTTTTCCAAGATTTGATGTCTACCCTTTCCATGCTTCTGTTTAACCACCTCCTTACACATACCAACAGTATAGTTAACTTTTACTTCGTGTTTGCCCAACTCTGAGCCCTTCTTCCTTTTTCTTTGAAGACCACTTTCACCTACTTTTATCTTTTAAGGAGCAGCTCCAAAACAATATTGTTCTTGAAGCCTTCCTGGTATCTTTCTCATTAGTCAAAATTTCTCAAAATTATGGGCAGCAACTTTAAAATTATAATTGTGATGTTTTTCCATATCTTGGGACAGAGTTTTTCTAAGCCTCAAACTCTCATTTAAATCATGTAAGTTTTAAATAACTTTCAGTGAGTTTTACTTTATCCATTGAAGATTATTTTCCTTGGAGAAGAGATGAGCAAAATAGGGGTCTTTTTGCTTTGTTTTGTCCTAAGCCTAAAGTCTGGAGATGTAAGCCTCAACCATGAACTCCTATAGCACTAATTTTTTTCTTGTTAAAATTAAACTTATAGATCCTGTTATTTCTGCAAGATAAAATTGTAGTAAGGCAAAGAAAGACTATAGCAGACACTTAAATTTTACAGTTTTATTACCAACTGAGGGGATAGTCGGTAGGCTTGTTGCCATTTTCTGTTTTTTACCTTGTGAAAAACAATTTAAAAACCTATACATTTCTTTTATACAGTGACTATTTATTGAGTGAGGTCTCATTTAGTAAGAGAAATAATGTACAAACACACTAAGCAATTTTTCCCCATTTGTTGTGTGTAACACTAACTCCATAGTCTACCTGAAGCATTTATCTGCCTGAAAAAGATTAAGATGATGGTAACAGAAATGACCCGCAGCTCTGAGAACCTGGATTCTAAACAGCAATCCCGGAGGCAGAAACCATTACCCTAGAAACCAAAGGAACGAGAGCACACCCTCACAACTCTTTTGCCTCTGGATTACATAAACTATGCCTATCTTCCTGAGCTATACCCTGAAGCCATCTTAAGAACAACCAGGAGTTGGGGACAGAAATGTGAAACTGAGAAGTTTTGCCTTAAAGTTTGCTTTCTCTAAAAAGAGACATTTCATCATATTGATTTTATCCAAGTCAGCATTTAGTATCTTTTGTTTTCTGATTTTGTGGTTGTTGTTTGATACACTTTGCAGTTGGGATGGTGAGGAAAAGATTAATTAGGGAAAAAATTAAGGAGCTGGATTTTTTCTGCATTGAAGTATGGACAATTTTTTGACTGTGTCCTACATACTGTGTACCAGGCCTTCTGCTAAACACTTGGACTACAGTAGGAAAGGGGCATAATGATTACCCTTATGAAACTTAGAGTCTCATGGGTTAGGAGGACAACAAACAAGACAATAAACACATGATTGCAAATCATGATGAATTTCATATAGAGGTCATGATGTGAGATGGAGTCAGGCAGAACTTTAACTGATATCTGAAGAGTGAGCAGGTACCAGGCAGGGTAATGGAATTTGCACTCCAGGAAGAAAGAACAGCATGTGCCAAGACACCAGCCTTCTGTTAAAAGACCAGGAGGGCTACAGTGTCTTAAGAGTGGTGTGAGACATGACAGGAGAGGTAGATAGATGTCAAATCAGGACAGGCAGTAAAGGCCGTGGAGATGATTTTAGATTTCAGTTCCAGTGCAATGGAATGGTTTTGTGAAGATGATTGAAAGAGATGACTAACATTTTAAGAAGAAACTGGGTAGGTTGAGGGTTGGGGCCAGGGAAGAAATGAGTGTCAAATTATTTGAGAGGCTTTGCCAGTAGTTTAGGCCAAGGATGACAGTTGCTTGGACCAAGATGATGACAATGGGGAAAAAGAGTAGGAGACATACATTCAGAAAATTCTTCTGCTCTATTCTTGAAACCCTAATTGCTGTTACATCTTCTCTGTCAACTTTGGTCTTTCCCCATAGCTTTCTCCTATTAGTAGATGCTACTCTTTTCTTTTCTTGGTGTGTAATAGAGGTGGGAAGGGAAAGGATCAGTGTCATTTTAAGAACTGCTTAAAATTGAATATCTGATGTCATAGTTCTGAAGGACCTTTGGTTATTTGGTCATGAGGGCTCCTTTGCTGATATCCTTCTCCTGAGGTTCCACTCTGCTGACTGTTCCAGGGGATTTTCTTCGTCTTAACAGCTCTCATCCTACACTAGGCTCTGATGGCTACCTTTGATGAGCACTAAAAATGACCCGTTACTGAACTTTCTTAACCTAAATTCTATCTACTCCAGAGAGGAATGTCAAAGATAGCCTAAAACAAAGAAACAAGCTGTTGCAGTAATTTAAAACCATTTTCCCACTAACATAACATAAAATGGGAGCAGATAATACTTATCCAGCAGACTTGTTGTTAGAACGAAAGGTTATGTGAGCAACAGTAGCTTGAGGAGGAGGATGCCATGCTAATAAATTGCCACATTCTGTGATTGCAGGACCTGGGGAGGCTCAGATGTGTCTTGTACAGTTGTCTCCATTTGGGTGAGATGCCTTTATAATTGCAAGAACCCCACAAAAGACCAAGTAACCTTGCGTTCCTGAACTGGAATGAAAATTTGTGGGTGGCTAGTTCTGCCATTCTTCCTATTAAGGATCCCCAACCAATTTGCCCATCAAGACAGGGCACTGTGATAGGAAAGAACTTGCTTTATTCTGATGCTTATGAGACAATACATTCTCTTGCTGGGAAGCTACTGAACTGTTCACAATACCCAAAAACATTATGGTTTTTTATTCCTTTCTGGCTTGCTTATCCATCTCTTTTGCCTAGAACGCCCTTCCCATATATAAGACACCAAAATTTCTGCCAGCTCATCTCAGCTCAAGTACTGCCTGCCCTTTCCTGACTCACCAATTCCTGTCTTATCTGCGGCACTCCATAGTGGGCATATTTCCCCTCTACTCTCTGTCTTATAAATATTCCCATCATATTACTTTATGCTGTAATTGGCTGTTTTGTCGTTCTGCTAAATTATAAACTCTCCAAAGGCAGTCTTGGTACTTTTGAATCCCCAGCACTTCACATAATGCTTAACAGTCACTGGGCACTCAAAAATTACTGAATGAATAAAGGAAATAAATAGGCAGTTCAAACTGGAATTCTTACAGTGTGTCTGACCATGATAGATTAAGTTCATAAGGTTTTTATTAACGGGGCCCTAGATAATCTGTTTCCCCTCTATTCCTTCCCCCTTTTTGATGCTGCTGTCTTGCTATTCTCCTCCTGGCTCAGTTTGCTCAGCCACACTGTCTTTGCTGTACTTCAAGCATACCAGGCCTGCTCCTCCCTCAGGGCCTCTCTGCCAGGAATGCGTTTCGCTTATGTATCTGAATACCTTGTTCCTCACCTCTTTCAGGTCTCTGGTCCTATGTCACCATTCACTGATGGTAATCCTTTCACCACTCCCTGCACTACTGATCTGCTTACACTTTCATTTTTTTTAATTAAAAAATTTTTTTAAATGTTTTAATTTATTTTTGAGACAGAGGCAGAGTATGAGCAGGGGAGGGGCAGAGAGAGAGGGAGACACAGAATCTGAAGCAGGCTCCAGGGTCTGAGCTGTCAGCACAGAACCTGACCCGGGCTCGAACTCGTGGACTGTGAGATTTTGACCTGAGCTGAAGTTGGATGCTTAACCCACTGAGCCACCCAGGTGCCCCTATACTGTTTCATTTTAAAAAAATTTTGCCCATAATACTAACTGCCTTTTAATATATGTCATTCTTTTACTATATGAATACATTTCTATTTATTGTCTATCTTATTCCTAGAATGTAAACTCCAGATCATTGTCTGCTTTCTTCACTTACATTTTTCACTGATGTACTCGTTTGTTTTTTAAATGTTTATTTATTTTTGAAATTGAGACAGAGCTCAAGGGAGAGAGAGAGGAAGGGGCAGAGAGAGAGGGAGACACAGAATCCAAAGCAGGCTTCAGGGACAGTTCAGAGCCCATCATGGGGCTTGAACTCATAAACGGCAAGATCATGACCTTAGCAGAAGTCAGACAATTAACTGACTGAGCCACCCAGATGCCCCTCACTGATGTACTCTTAATGATCTAGACTAGAACAATGTTTAGAACATTGGAGACACTCAATGAGTATTTGTTGAAGAATGAATATATTCATATTCAAATATGTTTCTTAGAGGATTCTTTATGAAGCTATTAATGATGTCTTAGTCTGGACTGCTGTAACAAGATGCCATCGACTGGGTGGATGACAAACAACAGAAATTTTTTTGGGAAATAATTTTCTTGGGCTGGGAAGTCCAAGATTATGGTGCTGGCAGATTCTGTGTTTGGTGAGGCTCACTTCCTAGATAGGGCCTTTTTGCTATGCCTTCACACAGTAGAAGAGGGCCAGAGAGTTCTGTGGGGTCTATTTTTTTTGTGGGGTCTATTTTCTAAGAGTATTTATACTACTCATGAGAGTGCTGCCCTCATGACCTGTTTGCTTCTCTCCAACTCTATCTCCTAATACCATTGCCTTTGGGAGTTAGGATTTTAACATATAAATATTGAGAGGACACAACCATTCAAGCTATAGCAAATAGCACAGTGTAAATTAGTTCATTTGCTTTCCTAATGGATATCTAGGACCAGAGTAAATGAGATACAGGGAGGACATTTCAATGGAATGAGAAATGGAAAGGTTTGAACACTGCCTGTGTTGGGAATGGGTAAGCTCAGGGAAGGTTTCTCTTGTGAGAATCCATGCGTGGCCCACGGATAGCTGTAGAGTATAATCATGAGGATATAGAACAAAGGAGGTGGTGAATGCTAAGAGTAACATTTTTTGCATTTGTAAAACAAATAGGCCTTTGTAAAAAAAAGTTTGCTAGGGTAAATCCTACTTAAAATAATTGCTTACATCATAATTTTACTTTGAATAGGTTAGCTGAATTTTTAATACTAGTATTTTAGACAGATAACCAGGATGGTCATTCCCACTCATGACAGCCCTGAATGGAAAACTCTATTTACTAGCTTGATGAATTTACAGAGTATTCCAGAGCAAACGGACACTCTGTAGTAAAGAAGCCTTTAGGTCATGTAAAAATAAGACTCAAGGTTTTTGACCAAACTCTACTTAAGTTATACAAAGTTGAGGTGAAATAATTTATAATATGTAACACCTATTGCATAAAGATGAAACATGATTAAAACCTATTGCGTTTGTGTGTGTGTATATGTGTATACTATTCACTATTATATTGGCATGGAGAATTAAAACTACCTCAATATGTCAACATTTTCTCTTGTTCTTGAGTCCATTTTTTTTTTTTTTTTTTTGTAATTCTTTGCCTTTATAAGAACTGAACAAAGATTTAGTATTTAACATTCAGGAGTCTTTCCTTGTCACCCATGCTATTTCAGCATAGGACACAGAAAACCATATTTGAGATATGAAATTGACTAGCATTCACATCCAAGATAAATGGAGGGGAGATATATCAAAATATATTTCAATAAGCTGCACCATGTGTTGATCTATGATGTTTTGACTTCCAGAAGAAAATCATATCTTTATCCTACGGGTTTGTGAACTGTATTAATACTGCAGGTTTCAGAGTCATGATACAGTACAATCTCCCTTAGATTATCTTTGCTAATATGTCTTTTTCTAGTCTAAACAACAATAATGCTACATGTTTTTCATCACCATTGCAGAGGTAAAGATTAATATTATGACATTACAGAAGCAAGCATTGTATCTTGGAATGCTGAAAGTTCTTATTTATTTTTTCTCTTGTTAATAAAAAGAAGCACTTTGGAAAAATTTATCTTTATACTCCAGGTCATAAACTGATGACATAATAAAGACATGAGGAAACATTTTCCTCTGAGGTATAGTGCTAAACCTTTGAACAGGTACATCAAATACACTTCCTTTTCTATCTTCTTAAGTATTGATTGTAGAGACCACATTTGTAAAATGCATGCAGAGTCCATAAGAGAATAAATCTAGGACCACAATTTTCTCATTCTGTGGAAGAGTTAAACCAGGGTTTGGGAATTCTTTTATTCGTAGTCAGAGTTTACATTTATGTCAGATGGTGGCTGTTATAATGTCCATAATCTACTTTATAATACTTCAGTAAACAGTGTGATGTAAATGTGCATTAGTTACCTTTAATCTGCATGGAGGGGCAGTCAGTTGCCCCAATCCAATATTCACACTCCAAGGGTGGTCAACAAGCATTTAATTAGCAAGGTCACACTCCCGAGGCACTGTGATAAGTGCTTAGTTTCCTTTATCCCTAGCACCAAAGATTAGCTAATTAGCAAATTTAGCAATGGGTTTTCATTGACAGAATTAATGGCTTATTAATTAGCATAATGGATGTAAATGAAATATGGTGGTGAAAGTAGTGGTTTAAAAATATTAGATTGACTAACATATTTTTGAAGCATTCCTCACATTGCCAAAGCAGAATGTAAAACTAGTGAGCTGTTTGCCCTTCGTCTTTAAGAATGGCACTGGAGGCTTACCGCTGAACTAGCCTGGTGTATTGTCATGACTTTGGAAGATTCTAATTGTCTAAAGTCCACTATTAGGTTTAGTGAATTCTGCCTTTGAATATGTTCAAAAATGCTCCCTCCATCCAAGAGAAGTTTATACCGTGTATGGTTAAAGCACTTAAAATGTCATAGTTAGGATTAAAACTTACAGGTTTTAAGAAAATGTGATGCCTGCTTACTAATAAATGCATATATCTCTATGTTTGGAAGTATTTACTTTCTTTAGGATCTGGCTGTGAGTGTTAAAAATATGTCTAAGGCATCCTTCCATTTACTAATTTGGTCACTCAGTTAATACTTCAACAAACAATTATTAAACATCTATGTATTAGCATTGTGCTTTTTGCTATGACATAAAAATGGAAAAGATGAAGCCTTTGTAAAGAGTTCATGTTTAGTGGGAAATACACAAACATACACAGATACTTAAGTGCAGAGTGTTACCTTTGGAGCATTACAGAGGGCACTTTAGCCAATTTGAAGGAATCAGGGACTTTTGGGGAAAGTGATAATTAGGCTGATTTACTGGATAGGTTGGACTTGGTTTGTTGAGAGAATAGGAATGACCTAGGTAGAGAAAGATATGAGCCGAAGATTAGAGATGAGAGACAACACAATGTGTATAGGGCAAAATTTTGAGACCAAAGGCTGTAGAGAGGGGCTAGGACCTCTTTGTGGAGGCCTGTCTGCTGTCCATGTCAGGAAGGCTTTGTCCTCTGATTCTGTGGAGCATCTGAAGAGCTTTAAGCTCTGGAGTGACATGTTAGATTTTCACCTCAGATAGATACTTGACAGCTGTGTGAAGGGGGACTCCCAGGATGGCACTGATTTACGAAGCTGTAGCAATGATTGAGGTAAGAAATTATAGTAGGAATTAACATGAGAGGGTGAACTTGGGAAATATGTAAGAGAGAAAATTTGTGATTTGGGGTTAGCGAAGGAATGAGAAGAACCATTGAGGATACATAACGGGTGGTAACCAAAGCCATGAGATGGTCAAGTTTTCCCAGGAGGTCTTGAGTAAAGAGAGTGGTGGGTAAAAGAATACCTGTTAAGGACTCCTACGTTTAAGAAGAGCAAGGGATGAGGGGAAAGCACCACACAGAGGGATCAGTGTGGACCTAACATTTCCCCTAGCATGGCTAAACTTGAGATAGATTTCTTCCTTGACTATAGACTGCTAACCTTCCTTTTCTTCCATTTACAAAAACTTGCAATTGTACCTTTTCTTTTCTGTCATTTTGAAATGCAAATCTCCCAACCACCTTGACAGTTTTATAACTCAGGAATACCTTTCTCAAAAGCTTGGGGCATTCTTTCAAATGCAATCATCAAGAAAGATAGTGTCCCTATCTCCCAGTCTGTGGGAGAAATAGGAGCCTAACTTTCATAAACCCCAATTAGCAAATACAATTGGCCTTATCACATTGACTAATCGCCCCACCTAAATTCCTCCAGTACCCTTCCATTAGCTCACTCCAGTGTTTAAATATCTTGCTTTTCAGTGGAGTTCAGTCTCTCTCCTCTATTGCAGTAGTCTTGAGTAAAGTCTTCTTTGCCTGTTTAACTCCATCCAGTGCAATTTGTCTTTGAGACTAGGTAGAAAGAAAACTTTAAAAACCAGGATGTTAACATGTGGAATGAAAATTGATGAAGTGATAAACACTCCAAAACAGCAGAGAAAGTCCAGAAAGAGACAGACTGAGAAATGTTTATGGATTTGACAATTAAGTGTTAGGTGATTAGGTATGGGCTAACTGCCAGGCATTAGGGAGCATGTTGTCAGTTTTGCTGATTATATGTAATATTGAATTAGTGAATGGGAGGTGAGGAGGTGGAAATATAATGTGTGCAGATTCCTTTTTAAAGAAACTCGGATAAGACCTGGAAAAATTATCTGGGCAGGATATAGAGATGAATGAAAGGCACAAGGAAACATTTTTTTTTTTTTTTCCCTGATAGACTTGAGTTTGTTTTCAGATGAAGGGAAGGACATGGTAGATTAGAAAAGAAGTTGTGTATAAAAGAATCTGAACTGTCATCACAAAGTAAGCAAAATGCTGAAGGAGGAGGAGAAAGGAACAAGATTTAAGCAGGAAATTTGGCCTTGAGCAGGAACAGGACCATTTAGTCTTCTGAGAATAGAATTAAAGAAGGATGTATGTAAATAGGAAGGTTCCAGGTTGAGAGTGATCTTATGTGTTGCCCTTTTCTTAGGTTGACTGCTCTGAGAGATGTGGCTTTGAACGGTTGATCGTTTCTTAGATGGAGTACTTTTTGGTGATCACATGATCCTTGGTGTTGCCTTGAGAAGAAGACACTGAAAGTGAACCAAAATGATGATTGTTGGAGGAAAGGTAGTTTAGAAATTATAAGATGAGGTTTTTGGAGGTTTCATGGAAGTTAAATTTTCATAGGATTATAATAAATATAAGGTGGAAAATTAGATTGTAGTAAGTTAAATTGAAATTTAGTTTAAATTTAATGATAGGGGTGCCTGGCTGGCTCATTCGATTGAGTGTCAGACTTGAGTCAGACACCAGTCATGATCTTGAGGCTTGTGAGTTTGAGCCCCACATCTGGCTTGCTGCTGTCAGCACAGAGCCCACTTTGGGTCCTCTGTCCTCCTCTCTCTGCCCCTCCCTGCTTGTGTGCTCTCAAAAATGAATAAAACATTAAAAATATTTAAATAAATTTAATGATAAATGAAATTTTATGGAAGTTAAATTGTCCTGGGTTTATCATAACTATAAGTTGGAAAATAAAACTTTGAAAGAATCTGAAGAGCCCCATCAATGAGGAGGCTAAAACTGTCTATAACAGATGGATAAATCTAAGTGAAGAAATTCTCATAGTAGTAATGGCTAATATTTAGAGTATGCCAGAGAGTCCACTAAGTGCTTGATTGCCCTTAACTCATCATTTACAACTTTACAAAGCAAGCACATTATTATCTCCATTTTTTCAGATGAGGAAACAGTCTGGAGCAGTTATATAACTTAGTTCAGATTACACAGGTAGCATATGGTGGAGCTGGAATTTGAACCCCAGTTACAGTCTGGCTCCTAGTTTCTTGTTACTTTGTTATTTTCTGTTCACAAGAATGGAGAGGTAAAAAAGTCTAAAAGTCCTGAGACTCTACCATCAACCCCCTGGAACTTAAACAGCTTCTCCTGGGGAGTTAAGCATAGTAGTGGAGACTAGTCTGTGTAAAGGCTGAGCATATCGGAGGGGTTATTTGTAACAGAAAAGGGATTCTGGAAAGGCTGAAGGAGAAGGGGTAGAGTTTCAACAATAAGACATTGATTAGAATCTCAATGTCTGCAGCCAGACATTGGTTACATGAACGATGGTATATTACATAGTAGAGAATGATGCAGTCATGAAAATATAGAATAATTAACAACATAGACTGTCTCAAGATGTATTCATTGAAAAAGTTGGTCACAAAACAAAATACTATAACATTTATACACATAACTGGTTATGCATATATCATAGTAACAATGACAGAAGAATAAAAGCTGAATAAGAAGGGTGGGGAGTTATTGTAAGATACAAAGAGCAGTTTTGCAGATCACGGATTGGTTAAATTATTGCCATGAGTCATGGGAATCAATGCTGAGTAGCTACTGGGGGTTGATGTCCTAATCTCTATGCCTCTCAAGGACTGTATGTTCTCTCTTATTTCTAGCTTCTGTGTCTTTCTGTCTCCTCCATCCCTCTTTATCTGCCTACATAACACATGAATATCAGTAGTAACTACCATTATTGTCATCAGCCTCCCTGGATCTTAACTCAGATTTTTGAGACAGAGTGTGAAGAGAGTGAAACCGATTTTTTGGCCAATCAAGAATTGCCCTCCTGATCTAATCAGTTGTGACCAGGAGCATAGGGTCATGTGGTAAAGCAAGACCTCTGGTTCTGCCCCATGGGTTGGGGCTATGGACAGGGGAAGTTTCTAGAAGATGTGACTCTGGATGAGGCAAACAATGTTATAATGTATGTATATGTATATATATATGTGTGTGTGTATATATACATATACACACATACATATGTATGTATGTAAATAGGAATATACATACACATACATATGTGTATATACATATGTATGTATATGTGTATGTGAATATGTATATATACATACATACATACATATATATTTATCCATGTATCAGTGTATCTGGATGTTGGTATCTGTGTGGATATCGGTATTCCAATATTCCTATGGATGATTTTGTTCTACTTTTAAAATATTTTCTAAGTTGCCTGCAACAAACATTTTTTCGTGATAAAATTTTATCAAAAGAAAAATAGAGTAAATAGGAGAGAAAAAATGCAGAGTAGTAAGGAAATGTGACCAAGAGTGTTGGAGGTGAAGACGAATTAAAGACAACTGGCTTCATGTATGTTTGATAACATTTGTTTGTAAGCATTAGACTGAGGAACCCTGGTGAGGTATGTGTGGCTGAATCTCAGGGGGCTGATGAGGCTGTCTTGGGATTTCTAAAAAATGACCGGGGCTCTACTTGGGGGGGGGGGTTTACAAGATTTTGGAGGAAGGTGCTCTCCTTATATTTTACTAGAAAATATCATTTGTCCCATGCAGATTGCTATAAAGTTACTTAAACTAATAATACAAGGCTAGCCTGTGAATGTACATCCTTGTATTCTCATTTTAAGGCATTTTATTTTATATCCTTGTAAATAAAATATTTAAAAAATCAAATACATGTTTCTGCAAAATAAGAAAAAAGACTGGAAAATCTGAGCATTTTTCAGCAAGATCCCTAATGATGTACCATCTGGAGGCATAGATGTTTCCATTCCAGCTACATCTTTTGTTTACTTATTTCTGCTATGGTGATTATGCAGAATCAGTTGCGATGTTCCTATGTGGGAAACATCTCGCAGGAGAGAAAGGATTGTGAGGAGTAAAGTGGAGACTGTCTTAATCAATTGAGCAGAATAATTGCAGGATCATACCTTAGTTAAGAATTTGAGAAGAAATGGTAAAGTCCTGGTGTGACTAGGAAAAGATGTGTTTGGAACCATAACAAATGCTATTTAACAAAGGGCAAAGCATTCTTAAACTAAGATTAATTTGTTTTTTATTTTATCTTTGCACATTGCCATTTAAAGGGAGAATGTAAAGTTATTCTTTCATCTCAAAGAATAAATACAAGTACCAAATCCTGTGTAATAATTTGGATCAGCAATGTTGATTATTTATATACAATATTCTCCTTTGGGATGAATACTCAGAGTTCCTATGCAGCAGAATTTTATAGATTCATCTGGGTAATTGGATCTCTATCTGATCTTTGTTTCATGTTTCAGTATTACTGCTTCTAAATAAGTCAGGCCTCTGCTTCACCATCCAGAAACATTTATTACACCATTTATTTATTTATTTATTTATTTATTTCACCAAACATTTATTAATTCACCATCCAGAAACATTTATTACACCTTGTAATATGTGTAATATGTAATATGTGTAATACTTACACCTTGTAAGTATGTGCTTTGTGCTTGGTACTCAAAATGCAAAGATGCATCTTTGATTTCTTGGACATGTGAACCTAGTGGGGGGAAATAGCTATGATAAGGATGCCCACAAAACTTTGTGAAATTGCTAATAGAGGAACATTCCAAGTACTCTGGGAGCACAGAAGAGAGAGAAACTGACTTATCTGGGGAAAGTTTAGAAAATGTTAAAAAGTCTTCAGTGTGGACTCTTAAGTAAAGTAGTCATATTTCCTGATTTACCTCAACAGTCTGTTTTGTGCTTGTTTTCCCAGTGTAATTATTAAAACTCCTTCTTTCACAAAGGTATTCTAATGGGCACCTCACACCCACTGGTCCTCTCACCCTTAAAGGATAAAACTAAAAATCTTAGGTGGATCCAGGTTCTAAAACACACGTACACCCAAGTGAGCAGTTTTGCTTGTATCCTGTAGGTCTGGGGATCCTGCATTTCAGCAGGAAGTGATGTTTTCGAAAGATGACCCAGATGGCAAGTGTGGAGGATAGACTGGAGAAGAATGCTTGAAGAACACAGTTTAGGTGGTTTTTGCAATTGCCCATGGGTAAGCAAACAAGATCCTGAATTCAGCCATGAACCTGGGTCTAGAAGAAAGGAAATCAAGAGCATAACACACTTGAGATAAACAGTCCTTTGTTAGTTATAAGATTACATTAATATGTGTAGCTTATTGTGGTTTAGAATGGATACTTTTGCTTTCCTTAGTTATAATTAATATTATATACAATCATCACTTTTTAACAGTATACTTGACACACAATGTTATTTACATTAGTTTTAGGTATACAACACAGTGAGTCAATATCTGTATATGTTATACTATGTATCACTTACATTTCTGTCGTTATTTGAGGCACTTGGTGGAGCATGGCTGGCTGAAAGTAGCTTTGCTGGTTTGTTTTGCAGGAGACCAAATTCAACTCAACCCAACAACTGAGAAAAAAATATACATAGAAGCTTTATGATTTTTTAACTCTTATAATAAACTGGTGGTTTAAAATTATTTTTGGTCATTCATTAATACAATATTTAATCTGTGTCTTAAAAGGTAAAGATTTATCAATTTATTCATTTTCCTTTCCACTTACTTGTATGTAAAAGTATCACCATTTACCACTCTCAATAGTCTTCATTGGCACTGTGTAGGCAGCTGTTTAACACATTTATGGGAGTCATAAATCCAGCTGTTTTCATTTTCCATCACCCAAGTTCCTATAGTAACCAGTGACATTCAGTGCTGACTTAATGATTCACACTGCACTGAAACTGCTTTTGCTTTTCCTCAGATGAGTTTCAATTGCTTAATACCCTATAATTTCCTACCTTTTACATCTTTTCATTCCATACCCATCCTGTCCCAATCCATCCCCCAACGTGTTTCTAAGCTTGAAAATGCAGCAATCAGTTTTTTTTTTCCTCAGTGCAATCACCTAATTCAAATACAGTGTTGAAATTCACCTAGCAGATGAGTGCATCTTAGAGACTCCAGATTCCAACAGGTTAACCCGAAGAAATTCTCATTATATAAATGATACCCTAGGGTTTTAATACATCTCTTTTAACTTGAATCACAGAAAATTTAATTGAGCTCTGTTGTGAGCTAGATGATCCTATGTCACATTTGAACATTTCCTTATTTATTTTGGAATATAATTTGAACTTCCTTAGGCATGACCTCTTATTATTTCATCAATATAGTGAAATAGCTTTTGCAATGGCCGAATTTGAGTGTCAAGAATGTGATACCAGTGTTATGTGTAGCAGTACAAAAATCACTAACCTATATGGTCTCTCACTTTTATACTGTCTTAGAGCAATTTCAGCCTACACTTTCTAACCCATTTGGTAGGGGGTGAAACTCAATAAAATGACAGAATCTTTTTCTCTTAATCTAGTGAAATAGGCTTAGTCAGACAGGCATGGTTTGAATATGGACTCTGCCACTTACCACCCATGCAAATAGAGCAAGTGACAATCTTTAAAGGAGAGAAAATGAAACCATGGCCCATAAGGCCCAACATGACCTGGCTTTTCCTCACCTCTAAGACATCATCCAATGGCATCCCTACTCCCCAGAACTCTTTTGCCTGTTCCCTCCTGTCCTGCACTGAAGCCTTCTGCCTATTTCTTGAATATGCCAGACTCATTTGGCAGTTTTTACTTTTAACTCTCCCTCCATCTGGAATGCTCCTTTCCTGGTCCTGCAAGTCAGGTTTTTTTTCATGACTCATGTTTATCTCAAATGTTTTCTCTTAGGAGAGGCCTTTCCTAAAATAGCCTCCTTACATGATTACACAGCTACATTAAGCCTATTTTTTTTTTTCTCTATACTTATCACTAGCCAAAATTATCTTATCTACTTGTTAATGTCTTCCTCCTCCCATGAAATTTCCATGAAGGAAAAGGCGGTGACTGCTTTGTTCACAGCTGTATCTCCAGGGCTTAAACAATGCCTGGCAAATGGTAGGGACTCATTGAATTTATACTGAATGAATGAATGAATACCTACCTATTTTTCTAAAAGTGTTGTTAGTGAAGTGCTTGACCCAGGGTAGATACTTAAATGGTGGTGTTTATTAGTAACTATACAAGTAATATTGGCTCTTGAAAGCCGTCAAGTGGTTATTTAAGTGTAGAAACTAGGTTACTCAGAACTGAATGATCTTTGTCAATCAACTCCCCACACATTAGCTTACTTGGAATATACCATCTGTTTCTTTGTGTAATCCTGATTGATACATCCTCTTTGTACACTGGATAAAAGATTGCTTATTATTTTTAACATTTAGCATTGTTTTTTCTGGAATAAATTTTCAGGAGTCCTCTTTAATTCAGGTAGGAATAACTACCCTCTTCCTTGTTTCCATGTTTATTATATATATTCATCATAGCCCAGTACACTAGTATATCTTGGTGCTAAAGGGTCGGTAATCTTTACTAGACCATTTCCCTGAGGAGAGGACTTGTGTCTTATCTGCCTGGGTATCTATAATGCCAAGTACAATGTTGAACCTCTTAGAAGTTTCTCAGTCATTGCTGTGGAATAAATGGCCCTGAAGAATATCAAGTATCATATGCATTCTGGGAGTTGGTATTTTTATCACGATCGCCAAGACTTCAAATCCAGGCTCACAATGCTGATGTTAGAATTTAAGTGGAGTAGCACTTAATCTGAGACGGTGATAATGGACACAGCTCACTGCTACAGTATAGCTACAGAGAGCACAGAAAATAGGTTGTGCTAGTTCCGTGATTCCCAACTGTGGGATTAATATTCAGTGGGTTGGTTAATAACAAGGAAGAAGTTATATAGGAAAGAGATAGGAAAGAAGATATAGGAAAGAGTTTGAATTGATAACAGTATTTAAAATTTCCATCCCAAATGACTTTTAATAAATACATACAGTTCTTTTAAATTAGTGGGACAAGGGGTGCCTGGGCAGCTCAGTCTGTTAAGCATTCGGCTCTTGGTTTCAGCTCAGGTCATGATCTTGCGGTTCATGAGTTTGAGCCCCACATTGGGCTCTGCACTCCCAGTGCAGAGGGATTCTCTCTGTCCCTCCCTCTCTCTTTGTCCCTCCTCTGTTTGTGTTCTCTCTCTCATCTCTCAAAATAAATTTAAAAAAAGATAATAGAGTGGAACACAACTGACTTATGATTAACAAAGTTTTATGTTAAAATATTGGTCTTGCAGATTCAGAGTTAGATTTCAGTACCTTTTAGAAGGTTTAAGGTTTGTCTTGAAATTTGTGTCTACTTTTTTTTTTCCCTTTACAGTTGAAACCTCAAAGGACAAACAACCATGGTAGACTGTGTTTTATAAGGGCAATATGTTAAGGGTGATTAGAAATTATGCCCTAGTTTTATATTAAGTACTGTTAGATATTTTAGAAAGACTTAAATCTTTATTATACATAAGCAAGCTAGCAACATTTTAGATATACTCTAGATATGTAATTAATAACTTAATGGCCCTAATGTTAGTATTAGCAGGAATATGTATTGTTCTTCATTGCTTTTGTAATGATATTAAAAGAGTAAATTAAAATTCACCCACATGGCAGAAGAAGAAAAAAGCAGTTCTATTACTCGTTTAAATGTCTCTTAAGACAAATTTACATAACATAATTCAAATAACCTCACTTAGTCATACCAAGCTTTCAGTGAAAGTCTTGTTACGGGCTTCAAATCTTCCAGGCTTGGTATGCATTAACCTGCATAGATTATTTTATTCCTTCTTCAGGGAGAGAAGACTACACTGAAGTCCAGTAAGCATTTAATGACTTTCATAGTTATTTGGTGAAAGGTTTTAGAGTCAGTATTTTACAGAACTTGGGATTTCAGATCTGGGTCTTTGGAACCTCAAAAGGCTAATTTGTGAGAGTAGAGCTGGCCCTAGGCATGGGAAAGTAGGAAGCCACCTGTGGTGTGTGCTTTGAGGGGAAAAAAGAAAGGTCTGCCTGCCAACACAGGTCTACCTATTAACCTAAGCTGATGCCTACAGTTTCTCATTAATATCACTTATTTGGAATCAAAAGAATCCCTCCTAATAACTGCCTTAATATAAACATTCAAGCCCTGATAGTGAATTCCTATTCATCAACAAGCATTGGTCAGCTCTTAAACACTGATGAGTTCAGAAGTGAAAGTGATGCCCTCCCCTCACTAGAATTCCATCCTCCTTTCTTTCCACTCCAATTCTCATTCGTGAGCATTCTTTGTCCTATCTGCAAAAATATTAGCATTTTCCAAAGGTGTCCTGCACTTCCATCAGGACCATTTACCTCCATCAAGATCACTTCTGGGGTTTGCTGATGTGCAAACTACTAGTGCACTTGACGGGCCTGCTGTACCAGCAACGCTAGCGGCAAGATCATAGAATACGCACTGAAAGATTTTAGGCTTCTAAGGAATCACTGACCTATTTGTTGATGGCTCTTATCTATATCTTGGGGTCCTACCTCTTTCTTTTTTAAAAAATTAAGATATAATTCACATACCATACAATTCACCGTTTTTTTTTTTGTTTTTTTTTTTATTAAATTTTTTTTTTTCAACGTTTATTTTGGGGACAGAGAGAGACAGAGCATGAACGGGGGAGGGGCAGAGAGAGAGGGAGACACAGAATCGGAAACAGGCTCCAGGCTCTGAGCCATCAGCCCAGAGCCTGACGTGGGGCTCAAACTCACGGACCGCGAGATCGTGACCTGGCTGAAGTCGGACGCTTAACCGACTGCGCCACCCAGGCGCCCCTAATTCACCGTTTTAAAGACTCTGCAGTTCAGTTGCTTTTAGTATATTCACAAGGCTGTATAACCATCACCATTAACTGGAAAAGTTTTGAGGCAAATGCTGTGGAGAATTCAGGTATGTGGGAGAGTCAATAAGAAAGGAACTGAAAGGATTGGATATGTTGATTAAATGTTACAGATGCTCAGGTTAGATATTGCATGTTTTTGTCACTTTGAATAGTAGCATTCAAGATGTCTCTGGGGAAATGGTACACAGCGCTGGGAGTGGGGACAGAGCACAAGGATGGTTCTCAGTTTAAAACACGAGTCATCCATCAGCGTAGTGTCTTTGTCGTGTATGTGTGTGGCTTTTACATAGGAGAGCATGAAAGGAACAATTCATCCCAAGCAATACGCTTCTCATGGTGGTCCCTGTGGCTCCTCAGGTGAAAGAGCTGCTTTGGGCCCTTTCCTTTTTGCAATCCTTAATACAAACTGTGTAGAGGTCTGCTCTGTGCATTGTCGGAGGGGAGACTCAGCCTTATTAGGCTCAGTGTCTCCAGTGCTCGCCATAGTCTCTACAGGCAGGTGTAAGACATTAGCTCATGGCCTCCTCACTGACTGGAACTGAACTCCCATAAATACGAACTCTAAAAACACAGTACAATGCTGTTCTGAGTCACAGGCATTAAAAATGAAATTCTTACCCTCCACCCTCAATGATAAGAGTTTATATTTTTTAGTTGAGATTTAAGAATAGTGCGCGTGTGCGCGCGCACACACACACACACACACACACACATATATGTATATATATATAGGATTGTCTACTTAGTATCTGCAAAATATATGTGGATTTTCTTAGTAATTTCATTTTATGAAGTCTCTCTCTCTCTCTTTTTTCATGTTTATTTGTTTTGAGAGGGGTGAGGGGCAGAGGGAGAGAGAGAGAGAGAGAGAGAGAGACAATCCCAAGCAGGCTCTGTGCTGTCCACGTGGGGCTCGACGTGGGGCTCTATCTCAGAAACACTGAGATGATGGCCTGAGCTGAAGTCAAGAATCAGATGCTTACCTGACTGACCCACCCAGATGCCCCTGAAATTTCTCTTTTTAAACACTGCAGCAACACGTGGGTCAGGTCAGTATAATGGGGAAGTCAAAGTGATGCCTGTAAGCCACTAATAGCTTAGGGTTTTTAAAAATTTAGTTGAAATGTAATGGTCATTTCTTTATGGCACAAATTAACGTGAAGACTTTGGTATGGTCTGAATTAGATTAATTCATGGATGGATGACTTGTGTTTAATGAAAGCTGATATTTAGGAGCCCAGATGCTTTTTTTGTGGGCCAAGTGTTGATACACCAGTCAGAGATTTGACTCTATTCCAAGCTACTGTGTGAGTGAGGGTCTACAACCATGCTCACTTTGAAAAACAGTAAAGCCAAGTGAGTTAAGCTAAATTCCAAATTTATAAGTCATCTTTTCCAATCAATTACTTGACTAAATTAAAAATATGTTTACCAGACTGATCTGGATATAGAAGAATTTAAGTATCAAAAACATTTCCATGTCTGAGTGGCAAATAACGTATTTACCTTTGGTATTTTAATGAAGCCTTGTAGAATTTTCTTATGCCCTCAACTAGTACTTGATGTGTTTAGACCCAGGTTGCAAATTCCAGGCTGAAGTGAAGGTTCCTTTATTCTACCCTCTCCCAAACTTGCAAGTGTCTCACGAGGGAAGATTTTAATGAAAGTGCCTTCTCAGCCTTTGCTATTGCATCTAGCCAGACACTGGAATACTTGTTATTGGCAAGTTGAAAAATTTTAAATCATGAAAGATTTACATGAATGATATAAGGTTTGAAATGGTTTATAGCATGTTCATTCACACTAAATCAGCCTTTGCCTTTTTAGGCTTTTCTTTCAAGACACTTATGCAAATCCAAAATGACAAGAATGGGTTTAAAGTGATTTTCAGCATCTGAAGATTAGCACAAGATGACAGACTCATAAAGTGCTGGGCTTTTTTTTTTGAGGCTGAAAACTTCCAGACATGGTAAGATGAAGCAGACTGGAATGAGAATAGATAAACAGATTAGAGCTATTAATTTCATCTTTGTTATTAAAGCAGCTCAATTCCTTACTCTCGGGATGCATTCACGGTCCTTCCATGGGCATCGGGAGGCAATACTATCCTTGGCATACACACTTCTCTGCCCAAAGGTTATCTTCTGTGTTCTCCTTGTTGTGTTACATTGAATTAAGCATAGAAGAGTTTTGAATATTATGCAAAAGCTTTATGGCAAAGGGCTGAATTTGACCCAGTTCTCCACAGAAGTTGATTTTTCTCATAAAAGCAAAAAACAATTTTACTATGTACTTTTTAGACATTTTAAAATGTGATTAATTGCACATCAGTCAGTAGAATTTGATTGCTAATTGATTTTCAGACATTTGTTTTCATTTCCTCACACTACCTCCATCAATAGGGTCAAGGAGAGTGAAGAGCAAAGTGTTGGTGTTTAGTCACTCAATCATCTAATAGTCTCGTGAAGAATATAGAGAAGTGGATAGGAGTTAGAGTTGAACGCTGTTCGTGCTATGGAGGCAAAATTAAAGTTGTGGTGTATTTTCCAAAGGTAGTAGCACCAATATCATCCATCCTGCCTGCTCTTTTGGAATGTGGCCTTGACCACCCCCATCAAGAGCTGGAGTCTAATTCTCCTTCCCTTGCTTCTGGTCTGCCCACAGTCATACTCTTGTTTCCAATAAAATGAGACAGAAATAATGCTGTTGTATTTCTGAGGCTAGGTTGGAAGTGTGACAGCTGCCTTGGACTCTTGGAATCTCCCTTTCTAGATGATCATAGAATGTTCCTTCTCTGAAACCAGCATTCTGTACCTCCCTTTGACCTGGGCAAGTGAGGCTGCTCCAAGCTTTGTGATTCAGGGTGTTGTTACACTTTGGAATGCCTTCCTTGGAATTTTCTAAGACCTGTCTGGTGCCTAGGACTGGTTGGGGCTGGCAATGCTATCTGGACAAGATACTTCAGGCCAGACTGAACCATGTGTGGACCCTCATGCTTGTTTCTCCACTCCTCTACTCCACACATGGTGTCGACCAGAAAAACAAGAGGATTTGTGACCATGGAGTTGTCTAGAGGCTCTGTGGCTGGGTCCAGTTTCCAAAGGGCAACTGGATGAGCAATTTGCTCCTGATAGCTTGTGATATATTTATTTTGTGTGATCATGTCAGAGTGGTGCTGACATGCTGACTTGGGTTGACTCAGTCTCACACTGGGCATAAAGGAGTCTAAGAGCTCAGGACTAATGACAGTCTATCAGTGACTCCTGGGGTCCAGGTGTCATCCATGTGGCAACTGCAGTGCAGACTTCAGCCTATGGCGCTGTGAGCCCTCAGCTCTGCTGGATGAATATATAACTAATTATACGTAACTTACACCAATGGAAATGCTCCTTTCCCTTTGCTTACACACTTACTAGAAAATGATAACAGATAGACACACATACACACACACATACACACATAGAAAAAAAAAATCCCCAAACCATGGTCAAATGATAACCTGCAGAACAAGACTCGGGTCTCTACAGGTTGAATGTTGAACAAAGCATAAATAAGTAATTGAAAGAGAGAGCTAGAGGAAGACATGGAACTTAGACAAATGTTTGCATCTATTATTTCAGTATCAAGGGATGTGAAACATTAGACTGTGGGCATGGACCTGAATGGCTGAAAAAAGAGTGGGGTGAAAGTCACTGAAGTTTCCAAAGAAATGGAGGGACTCACAGTAGTGGCTTTAAATGTAAGAAAGAACATTTAAAATATAAACCAAAATTAATGATACATAACTAGATCTTTATATATGTTCTTAATGCCAGATTAAGGATGTTTCTAGTGTATGAATTTTATTTTATTTTTTTTTTCAACGTTTATTTATTTTTGGGACAGAGAGAGACAGAGCATGAATGGGGGAGGGGCAGAGAGAGAGGGAGACACAGAATCGGAAACAGGCTCCAGGCTCCGAGCCATCAGCCCAGAGCCTGACGCGGGGCTCGAACTCACGGACCGCGAGATCGTGACCTGGCTGAAGTCGGACGCTTAACCGACTGCGCCACCCAGGCGCCCTCTAGTGTATGAATTTTAAAAGAAATTTAAGGGAAACGAAATTATTAATTTCATTAATAGATATTGATAATTTCATAACTAGAATCCTGATATTCAGGAGGAATAAAAAAAAGCTTTAAAAGGATTTTATTTGAGGATCAATAAATATAAAATGTGTCAGCTATGTTTTCTTATTTCTTATTATTTTTTTCAGCTTTTTAATGTTTATTTTTATTTTTGAGAGAGAGAGAGAGAGAGAGAGAGAGGGAGAGAGAGAGAGAGAGAGAGAGAGAGAGAGAGAGAGAGACACCGAGCATGAGCAGAGGGGCAGAGAGAGAGGGAGGCACAGAATCCAAAGCAGGCTTCAGGCTCTGAGCTTTCAGCACAGAGCCTGACATGGGGCTTGAACTCACGAACTGTGAGATCAAGACCTGAGCTGAAGTCAGACGTTTAACTCACTGAGCTACCCAGGCACCCATCAGCTATATTTTACTTAAATAATAGTGTCTGTATTTAGAAACGAAAATAATTTTAGGAATTATGTTTTAGTCTCAATGATTTTTCCAGTTTGTATCCTAACAATATACTTTGCAACAAAAAAGCTCCTCTCTGCTGATAACTTCCATGACAAGGTCAATGTAACATTTTAATTCATAAGTAAACCACTATTTGTCTTCAGCAACTTTTAATAACTGAAAGGGAGCTTAACGTTTTTAAATAAGTTTTTACAATGAATGTCCATGTGTTGTTACAATATTTTTATTAAGAAAAAAATAATCATTGTAAGCAGCAACTTCACTTGGCAGCTAATAATAAGTAATCAAGGACAATTTGGAGACTAATAAAAATTTCAGTTCTACCATTGTCCAATTTCTCATTTTCCTCTTGTGTAATGTGGTGATAACAGTACCTTTATATGTTAGAAAATTGACAGAAACAACAATAAAAATAACCTAATTTGGCTCCTTCACCTAGAAAGTACTCAGACATGTAACTTATTCCATCCAGGAAGGCATAGTTCCTGTCTTTTATGACCTAATGGCTGATAATTCCGTGACTAACAGCTCAGAGATGGGAATAATTGAAAGTGCTCTCTGCACATTAGAGAAATGATCCATTAAAACCAAGATACATTGTTTTAGGAAAAATTCCGAGACCAACAACTATGAAGTAAAGACTTTTTAAACCCAAGTATAGGGGCGCCTGGGTGGCGCAGTCGGTTAAGCGTCCGACTTCAGCCAGGTCACGATCTCGTGGTCCGTGAGTTCGAGCCCCGCGTCAGGCTCTGGGCTGATGGCTCGGAGCCTGGAGCCTGTTTCCGATTCTGTGTCTCCCTCTCTCTCTGCCCCTCCCCCGTTCATGCTCTGTCTCTCTCTGTCCCAAAAATAAATAAACGTTGAAAAAAAAATTAATTAAACCCAAGTATAGTATAAACATACTTAGGAATTGTAATGAGATACAAATTGTAAATGAGTCCAGCAAAAGGAGCTTGTATACCAAAAAGCAGAGAGGATACAATTAATTCTGAAGAGAATGGTAATCCTTTGGCCTTACAAATGAACACATTCTTACTGATTATTAGAAAGTCAGGATTTGATTTCTGTGTTTTCAATAGGATTTAAATAAAAACTAGTGGGCTAGACAAAAGGTCAAAGAAGAGGTTTAAATTTAGGGTGACCTACTCCCCACTTTATATTCTAACACAACTATTTGTGAATGCTACATTACATGGTTGCCCCATTTCTTACCCATTTTCCAGTAGATGAACATGATTATGAAGAAGATATTCAGCAGCTTTTTTCCCCCATCACCCCAGTACCTAAAGGAAGAAGCTGAGAAAGAGATAGAATTTTCTGGTCTTACCATATGGCACTTCTTTTTCTAATATCCCTCAATGGCTTCATATTTACCCCTAAAGTTCAAAATGTGCACTGTGGATCACAGGCTATTCATAACCTGGTACCTGGTTATCTTCCCAGGCTCACCTTTTTCTACTTCTTTCTTTAATCTGAACTCCTCAGTCACACTAAACTTCTTGGGATTTGTATTTGTATTTTTATTTTTCAAACCAACACTCTCTTGCTTTTGCTTGGGTCCTCTCACTTGTCTGTTTCATTTCATGCTTCCCATCCTGTGCTTCTCTTTATGAACTCCCAGTTGCCCTAGCATCCTCAGTTCAGGTGTAACTTCCCCCAGAAAGCAGTTCCTGGACCACTAACACCTGGGTCAGGTGCCATCTAGTCTAAGTGCTTCTGTAGCACTTTGTGGTTACTGCAGTCATGACACTTGTCCCAATGTGTTTTACATCTCTGTTTACTGTATGCCTCATTTGATTGAACATTACACAAAGACAGGGCCTGTTGTATAGTCAGGGGGTAGTCCAGTGCTTAGCCCTTAAAATGACTATATACTGAATTGGTTTGTTGAATTAAAGACACTCTCTAGCATTAAGACTTTCTGAGTTTACAATAACTGGTCAGGTTGGAACGAAAATAAATTTGAGCTATAATCTATAATTCAGCCTTGAATAATCATAGAAGCTTGTGGGATTGGTCAAATCTATCTCCCTTTTTCCAGCCTGAACCATAAGTGCCCAGATGATGTTTGCCTTGTTTATCTTTAAATCTCTAGGGGTGGGCAGAGCACAACTCCTTTGGCAAGGTTACTGCATTATTATAAGAATAATGGATATTGAGGACTTTACAAGAAGTAATTTAAAAACAATTTTTTTTTTTAATTTTTTTTTTTCAACGTTTATTCATTTTTGGGACAGAGAGAGACAGAGTATGAACGGGGGAGGGGCAGAGAGAGGGAGACACAGAATCGGAAACAGGCTCCAGGCTCTGAGCCATCAGCCCAGAGCCTGACGCGGGGCTCGAACTCACGGACCGCGAGATCGTGACCTGGCTGAAGTCGGACGCTTAACCGACTGCGCCACCCAGGCGCCCCTAAAAACAATTTTTAAAATATTTATTTATTTTTGAGAGAGACAGAGACGGCACGTGAGTGGAGGGGAAGAGAGAGAGGGAGACACAGAATCTGAAGCAGGCTCCAGGCTCTGAGCTGTCAGCACAGAACCTGACATGCAGCTCGAACTCAGGGACTGTGAGATCGTGACCTGAGCCAAAGTTGGAAGCTTAACCAACTGAGCCACCCTGGTGCCCTGAGAAGTAATTTTTTAAAAGTACAAGGTCTTAATACTTTGTGTATTAGACCTCTTTTCCCCTTCAGAAATGCAGATGGTTTTTAGTACAGCCATACATTTGTTATTAGAAAAGGGCTATTTTTGTATGCAAAACGGATGTCAGAATACTGAAGCATATGTGTTGGCATGTATATCCAACAATGTCTTATTCCATGGGGAACTAACTCTAGCAAGCATTACTGTTTCTTTTTTTAAAAATTAAAACAAATTTTAATGATTATTGTTGAGAGAGAGAGAGAAAGAGACAGAGCATGAGCGGGGGGGGGGGGGGGCAGAAAGAGAGGCTATTAATGTTACGAGGTTAAATATAAATATTTCTATTAATAGGCTAGAAGTGGAACAAATCATCTGAATATGGTCAACTAATCTATGATATTAAATATGGAAAACTTAGTTTGAAAAATCAGATTCCATGGGATGGTGAATGAGGCTCACACGTTGAAGCAGGAGACCTACACGTAAGGCTGGTAGACCTTAGAGATGGAATCAAATGGAGCACCTCCAAATACATGTTTATTCATCCATCAATCCATTAATTTAATAAAATATTCATAAAACTCTATCACCTAGTTCTTGTGAGTGGTAATAATAAGCACTTTGAAAAAAAGAAAATATAAAATAGGACCTTTTCCCATAGTCCCTACTAAAAAAAAATGAGCAAACATGTTTTTACGAAACAACAAACATATTTTAAGTATGAAAAAAAAACATAAGTGCCTTAAGGTATCACTGAAATTTTGCTTTAATATTGGAATGATGAAACTGATAACATAGATAAGTCTTAAAAGGTACAGGACAGAGTAAGCATGCCTCTGTGAGGTACTTACTAGAGATGAATACAGCTACGCTGGTGATTTTTAGGCTTGCTTAAGAACCATGGATATCTTGAAATTTTTTTTGTTTTGTGTCACATTCTACAACTATGTTGTTAATTTTTTTGTTGGGGGGGTATCCATTCCTTTGGTAGTCTATTCAAATACATGTTCCTAAAATACGCAGAGCAGAAATGAGATATAGTATGGTGAGTGTTGTGAGATGAATTGTATTCATTCAAAATTCATATTTTGAAATCCTAACTCCTAGTATCTCAGAATATAACATTATTTGGAAATAGACCTGCTTTAGATGTCGTTAGTAAAGCTGAGGTCATACTGAAGTAGAGTGGACCTTTATCCAACATGAACTCGAGTCCTTATGGAAGGGACTCACACACAGAATACCTTGTGAATATTGGAGTTAATGCTGCCACAAGCTAAGGGATTACCTAGAAAGGCCTGGAACAGATCTTTCCTTAGCGCCTTTGGAGAGAGCATGGCTCTGCTGATACCTTGGTCTTAGACTTGTAGTTTCCAGAATATTGAGACAATTTCTGTTGTTTAAGCTACTCAGTTGGTGATCCTTTGTTATGGCCATCTTGGCAAACTAATACAGTGGGGAAGGAAAATAATCTTGTCCAAAATTCTTGATTAAGCCTTTAGATTATTATTAAATAAAAATAATAGGTATGTTAGGGTTTTGTTGCCTAGAAATATTCTGGAAGTGGAGGGATAATTGGGAAGTAAGTTAATGGTTAAGGGAAACAATATTGTTTATGGAAAATGGGCTTTTGCATCAGAACGACCTTGGTCCAAAATCGAGCTCTGCTGTTATTAGCTGTGTCACCTACAACAACATTAACCTACCGAGTGTTCTTATCGGTGGAGGGGTAATGATAGTAAATGTCTGCCTCATGTAGTTAAGGAGATGAAAAAAGATAATATCTGAAAATAAGACATCTTAAAACAGTTCTATGTACTATGCAAGTATTCAAAGAATGAAAACTCTCATTAGTATCTGTTATTATTATTATCCTTTATTAGTTTAAGCTTTTAAGAATTTTGCCTCAGAAAGAGAGCAAAACTAGTATCATTATTACTTTTCCCCCTTTATATTAGATGTGCAACTTTATTGGTTTGATGGGTAGAAGAGAATTATGGATGTATCATTATGAACCTCACCAGGCAATTTATCTGTAGATAGAATTTATAGTTTTATAAAGTAATTTAACTTTTAAATAAATAGTTTATCTATAACCTAATGTAGCACTGACTCATCCCTGAAGAAACAGGTTTACTGAATCAAACATTTTCAGCCTAGGATGATCTACTTACATAATATTTTTTTTGTGTCCCAGGACATTTTACTTCATACATGCAAATGAATGCACTAGGAGAGCAGTCAACTTAAGAATGTTATTTTTTGATAATAAAGGTAATATTATTTTATGTTAGAAATATAGCAAATATAAAGAAGAAAATAAAAGTCACTCTTCACTATAGTAGCTATAAATAAAAATCTCACTAACTTCCTGATGTATGTCCATATATGTGTGTATTTTTTATGTATATAACATATATACATATGTGTGTGAATAAAAATGGATAAATAGGTCTGTTGAAATTATTTTATAATTTTTATTTTTTTAAAAAAACTTTTATATTTCAAACATGAAATATGTTCAAACAAGGCCACTTTAAATATGCTTCCGTATATTTGTATATTCCAAAATTGAGTAACCAGTCCCATATCTTACACATTTACATTATCTTAAAACATTAAAAATCATTGGTATGACTATTATTCTTCGTGAATGTCTCTGATTATTTCCTTAGGGTAAATTCCTGAAAGTTTGAGTTGTTTACAGATTATATGAACCTTGCTTTCTGGTGACTGATCTCTAAAAAACACAGCAAAACCAAAAAACAATCTAAGAAATCTGACTTGGGATGCATTTTCACAAAAAGCCTGTTAAGACTAAATGCAGTGAAAAATAAAGTTGTGGTTAAATAGCCAATAGATTAGTGACGTATGAAAATCAAATTATCAGGCTTTTTGTTTTAGTGTTCTATACACATGGTCTTTGGTTATCTGGACCCCAAATTGGTCAGAAAATGTCATTTTCTCATCATTGCCATCATCATTGTTATAATAGGTAACATTCTTGAAACTGCAGTAGGTGCTTTCTGTCTTATTTTAATCTTTTCTGTAACACAATGTAGAAGGTATTACCATGCCCATTTTGGATAGGAGAAAGCAGTCTAAAAAATATTAAGTAACTTTATAACATCTCACAATAAACAGCATAGTAGTTGAAAGTCAAGCCCAGGGCTGTCTGACTTTAGAGCACAGGACCTTATGCATTATGTCCTAAGACCTAGCCAAATCTCAGAAATTCCCGGAATTCTCAAACTTATTCACAGTTTGAATAAGTTGTAATCTCTCTTAATTAAGCATCTCTTATACTTTTATTCATGTTTATCCCACCTCAAAATTGTGTTTCTACTTTCAGGATGGTGCTAGATCCTGTGAAATAGCTAAGCTCTGGTAGTATGTTTCAGAGCATTTGAGAAGGGTAGACCATGGCAAACCTTGCCTATGTCCCATGCTCCTGATGTTTCCTAGCAAAGACAATGTGTTCTGTACCCTCTCAGTCTATAACCTTAGGATGAATCCAGAAATTATGTAATTAAAATATATTTTAAAATCCAGAAATTATGTAATTAAAATATATTTTAAAAACATTATTGATGATGCCAGGGATGGAAAATGAAGGTTTTTATTTTTGCCTTAGTATGAGGAACATATGTAGCTGTTAAAATCTTGTAAACTTGATATTGACATCCAACCTTGTTATAATTCTCAGCAACATCAAAAGGAAATGTTTAAATATCACACATATTGCACAAAAATAATCTCTGTACGTTGACTAAAGGCAAAGTAAAAAAATGCATACATTTAGAGAAAAGAATTTACATAATGTTTTGAAAGTTTAAGAAATGTTATGAGAGCTATGGATAAGTCTAAGCGATGCTAACACCACAAATGAGGTTGTTCAAATTTGATTATAAAATTAGGTAGAGAATTTGGACAATTAGTCTTCCTTTCAAATAGTTATTTCAGTATTATTAGATTGATCTAAATTCATTTATTGAGAACTATATTTTATCCTGGACTTAGAAAATAGACTAAAAGGAATAAAGTACAAAGGTTTGTAGTCATCTTTAAACTATTTGACCCTGGCCCTATCTGTATAGTTTATGTTCTTGACAATCCAGTAGGCTGCCTCTCTAAATTTATTCCGATTTGAAATGTAAAAGTTAAGCTTTACAGGAGTAGTTTGTATTTCTAAGAAAATGAAAGCAGATGGATTTTCAGAGTTCCCATTGATGTATTTATCACAATATAAAGATGAGAGAGAGGAAAAAAATGAATGAATGAATATGAATTCCTTCCATCTTTTATTTTTGGCTCTTCTTTGTGAGAATGTTGGAAAACCAGAAAGATGATACATGGCTAACCTTTGGTTGTTCTCTAATATCTAATGAAAATTCAAATCTGCTTGAGCCACAGGCTTTGCATTGTGGGATGGAGGAGTGATATTTTGGTTTTGCTAAATCTAAGGTTCTGCATAATATCCAGATTTATATGTCGAATAGGGGGTTTGGAGAGAGTTGTTAGACCATTAAGAGAAGAGTGCTCATTACAATGCCCAGCACAGAAGATGACACTCAGTAAGTGCTTTCTTTTTCCCTTTTAGGCAGTAAGAATAGAGGGAAAAGTTCTGGGGAAATAATTTAGGATAAAGAGCAGAATTGAAGCTGATGAAAGACATTAAATGTACTTTGTCTTGTCTTTCTCCATATCACAAACCAATTCTTGTGATATCCAGAATTTCTATCAAAAAGGGACTGATATCTGACATTGTTTGGTTAAGTAACAAAATTAGTGTTTTGTATAAGTGTATCTCAGGCTTTTAAAAAATAATACATGAAAATGAACATTTTGGTGAATTACCTTAGTCTTACATGCTTAACAGGATTCCTATAATGGTAGGCCTAATGTAGTGTTGGGAGACAATTCTCCAAGGTCTGTCACATTTCTAAACATTTTGTGAGTGTGGCACTAATGGGTCTTTATTCTAGACTGTCTTATGAAGGATGTCTGAATAGTGAACAGCCTTGAAAAATAGTCTTCGTCCAGAGGAAAGAGCAGGCATGATTACCGCATACTTAAAAGATTCAGTTTCTCTAAGATCTGAGTTTCTTCTAATGCAATTCACTGTGCATGTAAGCATTTGGGGGCATCTGTATCACCTCCACAGGACTTGGGGGAAAGGGGAACTGCTGCGCTGCAAATATGATGATGTTCCTGCTGCTTGCTGTGCCATAAATAATGAAAGTCCTTTGTTTCTGACCGGGGAGTCTCATGTCTTCTGCCAGCATCAATGAAACTGGCAAGCTAACTTGCTATTTTGGGAATATGGTGAGCTCAGACCCTTCAGTTATTATTGATAGGTTTTCAACAAACACCAGCTGAAGAACTGAACAGTTTTTCTGGTAAAGTAAAAATAGAACTTAATTTATAAAGTTGAATTACAATTAAAAAAATGTGTATACTGGATATATCTTTACTGACTAGATACAAGGTGTATTTTTGCTGACTGGATTCAGGATTGTCTTTCAGAACTGAAAAGAAAAAAAAACATTCTGACATTTGTTAAAATGGTAAGGAAAACTTAATTCAAGACTCTTGCATTGGGGATATTGCAAGGGGAATGAAATTGGGCTCAACTCCAAACAGAGCAAAGACAGCTGAGAATTTACAGACAATGAACAGAGTGGAGGAGGTCAGTGGATGAGAAAATGAGTAACATCAAAGATGGGAGAATTTTTCCTAAACTAATTTGATGGGATTCTTCCTGAAGGTAGGCTCAGGACTTAGTCTTCAAGAGTAATGGATAAGAATTTGATCAGATGCCAAGTGTGAGGGAATTGTCACTAAACTGACATAGAAGGATTCTTCCTAAGATGGGGGTAGGCAATCCAAGACAGGATGGGAGCCAAGACAGGCCTAGTTGATAAGAAAGTTCAGAGGGGCCTGACTAAAATTTGGTCAAGGGAGAGTCTTTGTCAGAGTTTAAAGGTCAAGTGAGGAAAAATTCTTATTTGTGTAGATGGCAGTGTGCACTGTATGGTTCCTCCATAGGAAAATGTATCTGTATTATTTGATATTGCTTCGTTATCTAGGGTTTCTGCTGGCTTTACAGAGAGTAAATGATCATGATTGCAGCTCAGATGATAATTCAACTAGAAAACATTTCTAGAACAACCAATTCAGAAATATTTATTGCTTCCAAGAATACTTGCAGCACTCTGTTTCTGAATCTCAAGTTTGGGAACTCAAAACTTATTGCTGTATGCTGGTATCTGGTACATGACTGCTAATTTGTATTACATAAAATTTTATCCTCCCAAGACTCAAAATTCATCGTAGTTTTTAGCCATTATCTGACTCATATATGTAATCCCAACAACAGCTGGCAAACATTCACACAATTGTTTAGCGAAAACAGTATAAAACTCCCATTCTACCCCTCTCCCTCCCTTTTTGCTTCTCCTTCTTCTCCTCCTCCTCCTCCACCTCTTTCTTTTTCTTCTCTCTCTCTCTCTCTGCTAACATTTCAATACACTATGTACAAGAAAACCAGGATGGATGATGGCTATTGCAATAATCGTATTTAGTATATCACATGGCAAGAACTAGCAAGAGATTATAAAATTCTAAAAGGCATATCTTGATGAAAAGTTTGTTTTTTTGTATTAGCAGCTAATGTTTGAATTATCTTTTATATTTCCAAAGCAGCTGAGTGCAGTCTCATGTGAATTAATCACAAAGGGAATTTGATTTCAGTTTTTACTGTTTTAGCTTTGTTTAAAATGTTTGTTTTTCCTGAACCATAGTCTGTCAGGATTGATTTCTAGTATCTTGAGGATAAGGTTGTGTTTTGTTTGTTTGTTTGTTTGTTTTTTAAATATCAGCATAACTCATGATGTTCATTGAGTCCTTTCCCAATTGATGTTTGATCAGTAAAAATGGAAGTTTTTAATTATTTTATGAATAGTGAATGATAATTTTTATTTGGTTATAGCAAATAAATAATCATTGTATAAAATTTTGGGAGTAAAAATACTATATATATACACAACAAAATAAAGAGTATCCACAAACCTAATATCAAGATAATTAATTTTAACATGTTAAAATATCTTTATTTCTTATATTCATTTCAGAACTTTTATTAGTACACATATTTAAAAAAACAAAATCCTGTGTAGGCTGTTTGGTAATGCAATTTGTAATCCGTTAATAGTATATTCTGAAAACTTCTCTGTGACATTAAATATTTATTAGTTTCTTGGCTGCATAGAATTCTGCTTTATGGATGTAGTATACTTTTGTGAATCAATTATGTACTTTGAAAATTTAATTTATTTCTAATTTACTGGTTGTTGAAAATACTATTTTAAAGAACATCATTACTGAGAAAATTTGTGTATATCCATTATTATTACCTAAAATGGAACTGTAGAAATGAAATTTCTGTATCAAATATATGTACTTATTAGGTTCCAGAAAAAAGATGCTGATTTAAATTATTAGCAGTGATAACTGCTAGCAAATAAGTTGTTAACATTTTAAATACATATGTACAGACAGTAATGAAAAATAACATGCTGGGGCACCTGGGTGGCTCAGTCCGTTAAGCGTCTGACTTTGGCTCAGGTCATGATCTCTCACTCTATGAGTTCGAGCCCCGCGATGGGCTCTGTGCTGGCAGCTCCGAGCCCAGAGCCTGCTTCGGATTCTGTGTCTCCTTCTCTCTGCCCCTCCCCTGAGTATGCTCTGTCTTTCTCTGTCTCTCAAAAATGAGTAAATGTAAAAAAAATAAAATAAAAAAAAATAACATGCTGTCAAATTATGATATTAGATTCATCTGCCTACTCCTTGCCAAAACTTACAACAAACATATTTCTTATTTTATACGTGAATATTAGCCTAACCATTTATGTTATTAAAAAGGGCCTGAATATAACTTATTAAATGTTTTTTAAAATATCAGTATTTAATAAGCGATATTTCATAAGACATTTAGGTTAATCAGCTCTGGTTTAAAATAATTTCAAGAGAATTGTATTCTTTGATTTTGATGGGAATAAGGGTATCCAAATAGGTTAAAAGTGAAAATACAAGTGAGTTCAAATTAAGGGATGGATCAAACAATGTTAACAGGAAACAAAACTATGTGTATTTTTAACTTTAAACATATTGAGTGAAAAGACAAGTACATAATTTTAGATTCACTTTATAAGAAAATGTGATCATATGTACAAAGGAAAATCTCAAAGGAACAACATTAAAATGTTAGTATCTGTGCAAATATACGTATGTGTATATAAATATATGTGTGTGTGTGTATATATATATATTTGCACACACATATATTTATATATACACACACAAACACTAAGCAAAGTAAAGTAGTTGTATTATCAGAAGAATTATATTTTAGAGGTGAGAATATTATAAAAAAATATTTCGTAATAACAAAGGGATCATTTAGTGAAAAGCACATGTAATCCTAAACAATCTTGTATCTAATAACAGAGTTTCAAAACAGCTTCAAAGAAGCAGACACTGCGAACTGAAAGGTAAGAGAGACAAATCTTTGATTATGTCAGATATTTCAATGCCGTTCAATAAGTGCTATAACAATTAGCAAAAGATAAGTAAGAACTTGGAATCAAACAACACGTAAATTGGCATTTTAAGAACACCACCCCTTACAACAGAACATAAGTTCTTTTCAAGTGTATGTGAAACATTTACCAAAATAGACCATAATGTGGGTCATAAAATAAGTCTCAATAAATTTAAAAGGTTTAAACCATAGAACGTATGTTTGATTGTAGTGAAATTAACCTAGACATCAATAAAAGAATGGTTCCTGGAAAATCCTCAATTATTTGGAAAATAACAAACTTCTAAATGACCTGTGGGTCAAATGTAAGTCAAAAAGGAAATTAGAAAGTATTTTCAATTTTATGAGAATTAAAGTGCAAATGTACCAATCTGTGAGTAGGCAGAATTTAGGGAGACATTTATAATACTAAACATATGTATTAGAACAAAAGAAAGATCTTAAATCGGTGACTTCACTTACTTTTTAAGAAACTAGAAAAAAAAAAGCTAATGAAACCCATGAAAGCAGAAGAAAGGGAATAATAACAGAGTGGAAATGGATAAAATAGAAAACAGAAGCACAATACAGAAAAATCAATGAGATCGAATGCTTCTTTAAGATCTGTAAAATTTACACATCTCTAGCCAAATTGATTAGAAAAATGAGTAGAGATTATCAATAAAATAATATCACTGCAGATTCTATAGAGGTAAAAGAATAATGATGAAATATCATGAAGGAGTTTTTACAAACAATTTGGTAACTTAAATGTCCACAAATGATAGAAACCACTCAAGCTCACCCCAAAAGAAACAGATAATATGAATAGCCCTGTTAAAGGAATTTCATTTGTAGTTAAAACCCAGCTCATAAAGGATACTCCAGGCTGAGATGGCTGCATGGTGAATTCTACCAAACACCTAAGGAAGGAATAATATCAATTCTATTGGAATTCTTCCAGAAACCTCAATAAGAGGGAATACTGGAAAGAAAACTGAGTTTTAATAAAGATGCAAGGTAATACAGTGGAGAAAGGGTTAGTATTTTCAACAGATGGTTTTGGGAAAATGCTAATCTGAGTGTAAAAAAAATCATAAAGTTAAATATAAACCTAAAATCATGAACTCCTAAAGAAAATCACGTGAATAAACCTTTGTCACTTTGGATTAGACAAACATTTCTTAGATAGGACACCAAAGTCATCCATAAAGAACAAATTGACACACTGCATTTCATAAAGAGATAAATCTTCAGTTCTTTGAACTGCATTGTTAAAGGAAAGAAAAAGCAAGCACACTCTGGAAGAAAATATTTACAAATATCCATATATCTAATAGAGGATTTGTATGCAGTATATATAAAGAGCTCTCAAAACTAAATAAGTAGAAAAAAAACCAACTCAATATAAAATGGGCAAGGATTGAACATACCCTTTACATAATAAGCTTTTATAGTGGTTATTGGGCACATGAAAATATACTCATAATTAATCACTAGGTACACACAAAATAAACTACAATGAGATACCATTAGATGTCTATTAGAATGGCTGAAATTGAAAAGACAGATCATATCAAGTATTGATGAGGATGTAGAGAAACTTTCAAACATAGCCACCAGGAATGTAAAATTTGAAAAACAGCTTGGCTTTAGGGTTAAATCTCAAGAGTTTAAAAATATGCCTGCATATGATTCATTCTACTCAGGTTTCATTCAATAGAACAGAAACCACATGTCCATACAAATACTTACACACAAATATTCATAGTGACTTTAATTGTAATAGCCCCCAAACTGGAAATAATTAAAATGTCTGTCAACATAGGAATGTATGAATCAATGGTATACCTTGGAATTGTATACCTTGGAATACTACTCAACAATAAAAATATGCCATTGTTCCTTGTATACAAGCATATACATGTATATGTTCATATGTATATTCCAATAAAATAGAAAATTTCCAATAAAATTTTCTGAGGAAAAGCAGACTGAAAAAAAAAGCACATCCTGCATAATTCCACTTACATAAAATTCTAGAAAATGCAAGCCAATCTACTGTGTTGAAAAGCAAATCATTGTTTGAGAAAGGGAGGAGTCAGGGACAAGGGAGGGATTACAAAGGAGTATGAGGAAACTTTGGGGAGAGTAGAGAATATGGTTATTCTTGGTTATTATGGTGATGGTTTTATGATGGTTTTATGATATATAAATATGTAAACCCTTCAGATAATGCATTTGAAGTATGTATCAATTTTTGTTGTGTCAAATACACATCAATACAAAATGCTAAAAAAAATTATGATTCATTAATTCTTGAGGATTTTCTCTGGGGATTGATTTTAATTACTAGTCAGTAATTGTCATTTGTATGTGATCTTGTGCTGAGTGTAATTGTCTAAGGTACTATCTTATCATTTTAGCTTAAACCCTTTTCTAACAAGTAACACTAAACCAAAATATCTCTAAAACACTGTTAAAGACTTAGCTGGAAATCCAATCTAACGAATAAAATAATATGAGGACAGGCTTATCTTTTAAGTATCTCATTGGTATTTGTACTTTAAATTCAAACCAGTTTTGGAAATTAAACAGGTTTTAAATGTGAACCTGTCCTAGACAAGTGTTTGCAAACACGAAGATTGTGCATGGATTACAGAGTTATGCCTGGACCACTCTTGTGCTTAGTGAATGTGTACTTTGTGGGAGGGGGCATTATCTCCAGGTAATCCCTTGGCAAATATGAAAAGCATTTGTTGTATGTTCACAATATCCAGAATATAATAGAATATTTCTCATGAGGGGTGATTTACACACTGACAAATCTAGGGCAGTCTCTTAAGCTCTGCACATAACCGGGACGAGGCACTGACTGCTCCACTGTCCCTTGTTTCTGACATAAAGAAGCAAAGGATCAAAAGTCTAAATCCTTTGTACCAGGTCAGGCAGTGAGGTTGTCAGGATGGGCATCTCTTGACTATTCTTAAGACACCAACTTAGGTTCTTTGTGTCACTCTGCCCTGATGGTTGAGTACAATGTGATTTTTTTTTCTGTCGTGTTAATTTTATTTGGGTCAAATGCCGACATAAAACTTACAGAGCATGTGGATCTTATTTTGAGAAACTGAGCTATCAGCTTCTGGTAGATTGAATGCCCACAATTTGTTAGGCATATGTCGAAATAAAGATCTTTAAGGCTTGTACATTGCAGAAATGTCTGAGATACACTTTTCTGAGCATGTTATTCTTTTCCAGACAACCTACTAATGGTGACAATAGTATTTCTATGTGTGGATGAGCCTGAAAAGACAGTACAGAACTACCTGTCACCTCTACACTGTGCATACCTGATGTTTGTCGTTTGTTCTGCTGGCTGCAATTTGACTAGGTTGTTAGTTTATTCTGAGATGTGGCTAAAGAATTTTCTTTATAGCTGGATGTCACCTTGATTTGTCTATCACTGTTTTCTACAATTGTGCCAAGTTGCTTAAAAATGTTAATCAATGGCTCATAGAAGGCCTTTCTTCAACTGCCTGTGATGCTCTTGCTTTGGTTCACTCACACAATAGCTGTTAGGCTATCCTGTTGTTTTTCCTTGAAAATTTCAATTACATCTTGGGGTAGCTGTATGGCATCATCTGAACTCTCCACTGCAGAATAGGCTATTTTCCAGAAACTCATCACAGCTCATCTTTTTACACAAAGTGGCATCAAGAGAGTGCTCAAGATCCTGCAAATGTTTTCTGTGATAGGTCCAGGCATCACAGGTACATAAAAAGGTGAGAAATGCTGGTGATTCACAGACTAAATTAGTTCTGAAGCTTGTTGTTGGGGCTATCACATTAGACTTCCAAAGTATATAGTAGCTTTATGATTTCAGTTTGCACTCATATGCCACATTGAATTATTTATTTAACAGATATTTCTTTTTTTAAAGGTAATTTATTGTCAAACTGGCCAACATACAGTGTGTAAAGTGTGCTCTTGGTTTTTTGTGTAGATTCCCGTGGTTCATCACTTACATACAACACCCAGTGCTCATCCTAACAAGTGCCCTCCTCAATGCCCATCACCCATTTTCCCCTCTTCCTCACCCCCCCAGTCCACCCTCAGTTTGCTCTCTGTATTTAAGAGTCTCTTAAGGTTTGCCTCCTTCCCTCCCTCTCTGTTTGTAACTATTTTTTCCCCTTCCCTTCCCCTATGGTCTTCTGTTAAGTTTCTCAAAATCCGCATGTGAGTGAAAACATATTCCTTAATTTACTTTTTTGGGTCAGGTGCTAGGGCTTCAGTGGAGAATAAGACAAAATATCATTTATCATGGGGGTCATCATCTAGTAATAATTTTACTCTAGACAGTATCCTGTACATATGAGTCTAATTATACACCCTCCCAAATATGTGTTAAAGTTTTAACCTGCAGCACCTCAGAACGTGATCATATTTGCAAACAGAATTATTGTAAATGCAATTACATAATATGAGGTCATAATGGATTATGGTGGGTCCTTAATCCAATATTACTGTTGTCCTTATAAAAGGAATCATGTGAAGAACACAAAGAAAAAAGAAAAACAAGTGATTACTAACTTATATGTGATACATTACACTTAAATTTTTTAAAATTTCTGTTGTTTAATTTTAATTAATACATATAGCATGAAGTTTACTTAACGATTTTAATTGTACCTTTAAGTAGTGGTAAATATTTATATTGTTATGAAACTGATTTCAAAAAAGTTTGCAAGACCACAACCCAAATCAATTAAATTCCCCATGTCCCATTTGGTCCCATTTGGACTCCACTAGAAAGTTCTTTTTTTCTGGTGATTTCTAGAAGGTATTATTATCTTCTTGGCTACTGACCTGAGCTCATTCTAATTCTACCCTTTAGAGTTGATGAGAGTGGTGTAATGCCTTTCCTGAATGAAAACCCTGTAAATTATGATTGTTGTTGTTACTCGCCTCCCAGGAATACACACAGCCTATAAAGTATTTATAATTAGCCAGGCAGCAAAAACCTTCTCACTTATGTCTAATATTCCTTGGATTTTTATCTCTTTTACTCCATTTCCACAATGATTACTCTGGTCTCATTCACTCCTCCTCACGTTCTTCTCCCCTGCCCCACCAGACACCCATGGAGATTTTCTCCAGTGTTTTATTTTTATTTTTGTTTTGTTTCAAGTTTTTATTTAAATTCCTTTTGGCTAACATATAGTATAATACCTCTTCATGTTCTTTGATTTCCGTAAATCTCTTTCAACTTTTCAAAACTATCATGTAGCTTAACAAAATTATTAGGATAGTATTTTAAACACATTCTTACATCCTATTTCTTCTCTAGGACCTGTATGCTATTCCTCCATTTCCTGTGTTAGTCAATCTAGTTCCTCAGGCCAGTGTTCAAAGTCTTTTATTAATTTCCCTCCATACCTGTTTAAATCAGGTCTTGACTCTTCTCAGCACGCCCCTCCTCCTGCCTGCTTTGAGTCACAGTCTTGGGATGTTGTAGTATTTCCTAGTGCCATCTTTGAAGGCACAGATGGGGATTGAATTCTACTGGTGATTTTGGCCAGTATGTTTAATTTCATGGAACTTGGGTTTTTCTCGACTGTAAAGTGAGGATGGTAACTATAGAGTCAACGTGACTGTAGTTGTTGAGAATTAAATGAGAAAATGCTTGGTCAAGTGTTTCATAGTAAAAAAATCAATCTATCATGATGTTTTCATTTATGTGATTTCTGTACGTTTGACAGGTGGCCATTTTATGTATATAAATATTATTTCTCTGGTTAGAATTTAAGATTTTTAGAGGCAAGAACCAAGTCTTAAACCTCGTTTGAACTCTCTATAGCCATTGATACAATGCTGGCCATATAGCATTAAATTAAATCCTGTATTTAATGAATATGTGAGATAGTTTTTCTTTAAATAAGGAGAGTTAGATTAGGAGATGTAGTGGAAGGCTAGTAGATGCCATGTCTCCAGTGTCATTCTCTCATATTATTAAGGTATGTACAGATCAGTATCATAAAGAGGAATGTTTTATGGCACTGTGGCAACATTGAAGATGTTTTGACAACAATATGGTCAGGGTATCTGTGCAGCAGCTACAGGATTGCTAGTGACGAATATGTGTCTTTGTGCAATGGCTATGTGTATTTGTCCACATATCTTTGTTCAGATGTGTAAATGATGGAAAACTTTTCATTATGATGTGGTTTTGAAAAAGTTCATTTTCTGGAATCACGATGGATGCTAAAGAAAAAGGTATTGAACTCTTCCTTTGGAGCAAGAGACTGTGATGTGCTCCAAAGTATGTGTTCTGCCATGTGTTGATGACTGCGTCTTACTGTATTACCATGAAAAGTTCTACATTAGCCACAATCGATACCATCATTTAGTGGTTATGCAATATCACCTCAAACGTAATTATAATGCAAAGCAAATTTGGCTTTGACACAGAAATCAAGGTATCATAAATGTTCACAAATAGACTACAAAGTCACTATGAAGTCTCCTTTTGCGTTTCCTTAATATTTGGCATACCATATGTTTGCCCAGCTAGGATAGTGGTTTATTCTCGTTATCTAGATTCTGTTTTTTCTTCTGCTGTACATAGTTAACCTTTGTGGATTATTACGTACTTTCTTACCATGGTCCAACTTTTAAATGAATTCATTAATTTAGCAAATATTTACTGAGTGCCTTCTATGCACCAGACACTATTTGAAGAGCAGGGGAGATGCCATTAAATAAAACAGACATAATCACTCGCCTAAAGAGATTACATAATCAATTAAATTACAAATAAAATTAAAGATGACTTTAATTTTAGCAAAGGAACAACAGGCTACATATAAGTGATGCCAAAAACAAATAAAACTAAAAATAGTTAATCTGATGGGTATCATGTAGCAGCACTAACTCAATATGCCTTTTAGAAATTTCAATTCAAATTTACAAGACCAGTGAATTACAATGCATTTCTGTGGCAAAAGAGTAATTACTTTCCTTATTTATCATACAAATTAAGGTCTATTACTTCAAAATACTTCCACATTTTCAGAATGCTTTGGTTTATTTTTATTGAACTATGAATTATGCTTCAATGGTTTTATGAATTAAAGATTGCTGATTTAAAATGCTTTTGTTGATGTAAACACATTATTCTTTCAATGTTTCATCTTGTTTCTTTGCATTATTCCACTTCTCTTCTAAAGCTGAAAAATGCCCATGTAGCTAATATTACTTTATAAAGCCAGGTTGTCATGTGTTCATTAAATGTTATGTAGAAGATAAGGGCGTTAAAAAATTATTTTTATTTCTATTTTTTATTTTTTTTGGTAGTGATTCACAGTGTCAACAATTTCCCCATAAATAAAGATGATAGCATGTTACTTAATTTACATAGGTAATTTTTATTAAATGTAGATCATTATTAAATGTAAATTGTTGGGGCGCCTGGGTGGCTTGGTCGGTTAAGCGTCCGACTTCGGCTCAGGTCATGATCTCACGGTCCGTGAGTTCGAGCCCCACGTCGGGCTCTGTGCTGACAGCTCAGAGCCTGGAGCCTGTTTCAGATTCTGTGTCTCCCTCTCTCTCTGCCCCTCCCCTGTTCATGCTCTGTCTCTGTCTCAAAAATAAATAAACGTTAAAAAAAAATTAAAAAAAAAAAATGTAAATTGCTAAATGGTCACATCTCTTAGTGACTGTGTAGGAATTAGTTGAGAAATAATCTATGTTTGTTATTCTCTGATAGGTAAATAATGAATGAGATTTTCTACATATTTTGTTTTGTTCAGCATTTCAAAAAGAATTTTCTATCATACATCTAGTTTTGTAAACTCTAGGGAAAGGTTATTATTGGGGTTTGGCCTGCAGTGTGAAAATACAGCCTTGAAATAATCAAATGACAATTGAAATTCACTTTCCCATTTTGCAGTCTTCATAGTTTATTTATTTATATATTTATTTGTTTTTTAACGTTTATTTAAGAGAGAGCCCTTGTGTAAGCAGAAGGAGCAGAGAGAGAGAGGGAGAGACAGAATCCCAAGAAGGCTCTATGCTGAGTGCAGAGCCCAATGCAGGGCTTGATCCCATGAACTGGGAGATGGTGACCTGAGCCTGAATCAAGTGTTGTAACTGACTAAGCTACCCTGTCTCCCCTGCAGTCTTCATATTTTATTTATTTTTTAAAGTATTTTTTGAAAAATTTATTTATTTATTTTGGGGAGAGGGGTAGAAAGAGAGGGGAAGAGAGAGAATTCCAAGCAGGCTCTATGCTGTCAGTTCAGAGCCCGACACAGGGCTGGAACTCACGAGCCGTGAACTCATGACCTGAGCCAAAATCAATAGTCAAATGCTTAACCAAGTGAGCCACCCAGGTGTCCCTGCAGTCTTCATATTTTACATGGTGTTGTATTAGGCTAAGATATTTCCTAGTGAATGTAGCATAAACTTAGGAGTGAGGAATGTTATAAAATCCAATTCTTGGCTTGTCTAATTCTGTTTACTATAAGTTGCATAAAACCTCTGGTGATATTATTTGGAAACACAAATTAGTATTTGTTACGGTGTTGCAGAGAATTAGAAATTATATTAGCCTTTCTTTTTCAATGTGTTGTTTAGTGGCTCTTTTCCTCCCTCCGAAGATCTTTGAAAAGAAGATAACATTCTCCCCACTTCGCTGCCGATTGTTCATACTGTCAAAATCTCCCTAGAGATGACTCCCTAGAGATGACTCCTTGCTATATTGTGGGATTGAACAATGTCCAATTCAATTTAATTCAACATTACTATGTCAAATGCTATCCCAGTTTTTTAAGAGGTCGATACTCACAGCATACTTTAGAAACAGATTGAGAATATAACTTTGCCACTTAATATTTTATCAGATGCTTTAGATATTAGATCTCCTTCCCAATTTTATTGTATTGGACCATACTGCACCATACTGTGTAATCTGAAACCACTGGCTTAAGGCATATCTCAAAGTAGTTATGATTTTGTCAAGCAGAGTGGTTTTTTTTTCCAACATTGTTTTCCTTTTTACTGCTACTATGTTTAGTCACTTCTGTATGTAACATAGGAATTCTTTTTTTGGAGGGGGGTAATATGACCATGAGATGGTCAGAAAGTTTATGTGCAAATATAAGGTCAACTTGTCTGGGATGTCATATTTATTATATATTTGTCAACAGGGTATCATTATACGACAAAGGACATATAGAATAAACTCCAGTGAGAAATATTAACTAATCTGCTAGGATAGATATGCTATACTTTAGGCACAGTTAAAAAAGAGATGTGATTAAACTCATGAAAATGGTAATACAAAATATTTTAATTCAAGGCAGACTTGCATACCTTTGCTTATGCTATCTTCATCTGTCTGAGATATTTAATTTGTGCTATTTAAGTTTTCTATATTTTCCTAAGGAATCAACCACCCTGTGAAAGTCTTCAGTCTCTGCCAGCACTCCAGATACATTACATGGCCTTATTACTTGGTGTTGTTATAAAAATATTGCTGAGAAAAATACTGGGAAAAGACTGCCATCACATCAGTATTATTTTTTTCTCAGTGCACTATCGCAAAGCAACACAGACGGTTCTCTCCTGTTTTATATTAACTGTATGCTTATCATCCATTCTTTTGAATTTGGAGAAATCTAACAATTCTTTCCTTTTGACAGCTTGCTTGCCTTAAAACCTTTTATAAATGTTCCTCATTTCTGGGATTATTCTCATGAAAAATGCCTTTTGGAGCGAGGCAGTAGGTAGACCTGCTTATCTATTCCGTGTTTCCTGGGTTGTTGAGGATGATAAAATCAAAGCCTGATGATCAGTTAAACAATAGAACCACATTCTGAAGAGCTTCTGAATGTTCCCTTAATGTCTCCGCTTTGAAATGGAAAGGGAGTGAGCAATCACTGTTTAGATCCTGATGTATCTGGAAGCTAGATTACACAGAGTGCTCATGTGCAATAAAGTCCTTTAAGCAAGAACCACAGATCTTTTTTTTCTTTTTCTTTTATTTTTTTAAAATATAATTTATTGTTAAATTGGTTTCCATAGCACAAATCTTTAAAAGAGCTCTAAACTAGAATACTTACAATGTTCAAGTGCATAAAGATGTATGCTTAAATAATTACTGGCTGGACCTTGAGACAAAATGGGTACTCGAGTATTTGACACAGTGATCAACAAAATATAAAAGTCTTTGTCTATAGACACACAAAATATCAGTTGCTAGCACTGCCCATCTTAGCTACTTGTGACGATGGAAGAGTCACTTAAACTCTGAGTAGCTGTTTCCCTCTTTGTAAGTTACAAGGCGTAGGCTAATAATCCGAAACATAGCTTTCACTTAAAATTATCAGATGCCTGGGTTCTTTTGAACACTAAGTGTTTCTGTGGATAAAGTAAATGGTAATGAAATCATTACATAATTACTAAGGGAAGCCAGTTAAACTAAACTTCTATAAATCTTCTAATTGGCTACTGATGCATGATTTTGAATATTTTCTCATGAAAAGATTCAGGGAGACATGAAGCATAGTGTGCACAGGATGGAGAATGAGATCTCTGTCTTTTCATCTTAATCTTGTACGGACTTTACAAGTGTCACTTCTGTAGAATCATTTGGCCATGCCTGTAGGAGGCCAGTACTCTTTTACACTGGACTAACCTGAGAAAAATATCAAGGACTCTGCTACTGATGTCCTTAGTAGAATCACTTTCCTTTGCTGGCTTCTTATTCTACTTTGTGCCCTTTTACAGAATTTAGCACTTTTGCCCGGTACCTAGTTTTTGTGTGTGCCAACCACGCTGTTAGATTGAAGATTCCTTGGGATTGCAAACTATGCTTTGATTATATTTTCTGCAATACTTAAAACTGGCTTAGCATCTAATCATTTTGTAAATATTTATTGAATTGAATTCACCTGCTTTTATTTATATGTCCCCCAAAGATTAGATGGACAACTTTTGGACATGAATGAGATTTCCTGATCTGTGTGATCTAATCAGATTCAGAATGACATTTGTAGTAGGATATGTGGTCAGACACAGGTGGCTGGGATGACCAGAATGCTCTAAGGCTGGCCTCTAAGCCAGGGTTCCAGTTTGAGAGGTGACCATAGCTTATGGCCTTGAGGCTTGCCAAAAGTAAGGATTTTCAAGGCTCATCTTATCCAACTATATATTTTTTTAAATTATAAGACATTGTCCCAAACTTTTTATATCCTTTTACTAGGTCATCACGTTTTGGCACTTAGTTGTAGGATTATTTTAATTTAAGAACTGTGGCATCTCAGTAGGGAGGTAGGAGGTATAAAAGCAATGTTGTTCAAAAGCTCCTGTCAGAAAATGAATGAATGTGAACTGTGCCACTGAAACCACAGGCCAGTTCAGGGAATCACCCTAATAAATATCTGGCCCAGATCCTAAATTAAACTCTGATGAACAGATCTGCTCGTTCTTGGTTTTACGATTTGGCCAAAGAATAAGGTGATAATTTCCCTGTGCCACTAAACGGGAAGAATGGTGAGACGATTAGAATGAAGAATTAGAATGTTAGAGTGGTTGCTACTACTTCTTAGAATGCACCCATGCTGAGTACCAAGCCAAGTGCCCTTAAATTCCTGTGACTGCAATTGTAAGCACAATTAAATTGCCTTTGAGTACTAAGGAAACCTTCAACTCCTGTGTCCTTTAATGGCAGATACCTTCATGACTATTTTGTCTGCCTAAAAAAGAGGAATAAATCAGAGCTACAATTACTGTGATAAAAGGTAACTCCTAACAGCTGAACTGGGTTAAAGGAAAACACAAAGAAATCAAAGGTGCAAATTAAATTTCCATAATAATAAAAATTTGCATGATATCAAACAGTGAGATACCTTATTAGTTGATAAATAACCTCATTGCTATGTACCTTAATGTATATTTCTCACATTTTATCATAATTATTTCTTGCCTGGGGACATTTGTTAAGAAAATACTCAACACTCACCCACAGAAATGTCACAAGATACACTTTTCTAATTAAGTTTTAGGATGAATCAAATACATTCTTTGATTTATGCTGTGTCTACAGAATTTTGCTGAGATGATTGCAGTTGATTTATGGCAATCACAATGTTAAAACAAGTAAAATAAAGGAATAGTAATAGTATAATTAGTGTATTTTGATATAGCTTTTAAGGGTATGTTTTATTAATAAAAATATCCATAAGTAGTTATTTTTGGAAAATTTTATATATGGAAATATTAAATATTAGTAGTTCTTGGACCAGATGACTAAGGTGTTCATTAAGCAACTTTTAAATTACTCTTTTCTGTATCTCTGTGCCATTTCATTTTATTTCTGTCCTATTTATTCCTTAGAAAGGGTAAAATGGTCCATATTGATAATGTTCTTCAAAGCAAGGGTGAGAATTCAATTTCTGTCTTTCAATTGGTTCATCAAAGATTTTAAAGGTCAATTCTACATCTGGTATAAGTTGCCTAATTGGGGTTCGTGATTAACAGAAGGAGACAAATTACAATATGGTTCCCAAAACTGTGTTCTAGTTTAGAAAAATAAGAACCATAATAAATTGTTCAAGGAACAATAATAGTCAATATAGTTACAATAATAGTTAACTTTTACTGAGCTCATGTGTCAGACACTATGCTCAGATTAAAATAATCATTTATCCTCTTATAAGCTCTGTGATCTGTGAAGTAGTTCCCATGTTATCTCCCTTTAACAGATGATCAGACTAGGATACTACGTGTGTATTTATGAATATATGCATACAAGTGTACATATATATGCATGAAAACAATGGAATAATCACACTTAGGTGTATTTTTAAATCTGAATTTTTCACATAGCAGTATGTTAAATCTTTCCAAATCAGTAGAGCTAAATCATCCCGTTTTCAGCTATGTAACACTCTAATTCTATTGACAGATAATCAGATTGATTATAGACACATTTTACTTACTCAGTTGTTCCATGATTTCAAGTGGAATTGCTGGGTCAGGGTGTTCCATTCATTTAAGTATTGATGCATACTGTGAACTCCTGTCCAGAAAGGTTTTACCAATGTACACACCCAAATCAGCACTGTATCTGAGACGTCATGTTTTCCACTCTCTTATCAGCAGTTGATACTACCAATTTCATTAATTGTCGAAACCTTCTTGACATAAATGGATGGGGTAGCATGTCATTACTTCAATTTGTATTTCTTTATTATAGGTGAGGTTTTCTTTCATTGTATTCATTTAAGATTTTTATCCTTCATTGTAAAGTATCTGGAGAGTGCCTTGCCTTCTACTCTAAGAGTTTTTATTTAACTGTCTATATAAGGCTATCATCTATGGAGTCTTATCTTTTTCCTACGGGTTGTAATCTTTTGCTATCATTAAATTAGCCCAGATCAGGAAGAGCCCTTTGAAGCAAGCTCTTATGTTTATTGATATTTTCCACTATTTTTTTAATTAAAAGAATGTTTTTTTAATGTTTGTTTACTTTTGAAAGAGAGAGAGTGTGAGCAGGGAAGGGGCAGAGAGTGAGGGAGACACAGAATCCAAAGGAGGCTCCAGGCTCTGAACTGTCATCACAGATCCTGATGTGGGGCTCAAACCCACAAACCGTGAGATCATGACCTGAGCCCAAGTGGGACGCTTAACCATCTGAGCCACCCAGGCGCCCCAAATATTTGCTGCTATTTTTTAAAGCACATTTTACTTTCTGACCCAGCAACAATAAAGGAATAAGAAAAATCACCTTTGGGCAATTGCTAGTAAGGACTGTTTTAGGCTGAATCATTAGTGGATTATAAAACTAACACGTGAATGTGTGACAAGAAATAGGATGATTATATAGCCTCAGAATACCTTCTACAAGGGGGAGTGGATGGGTGGCTCCATCTGTTAAGTCACCGACATTTGATTTCGGCTCGGGTCATAATCTAGCGGTTCATGGGTTTGAGACCCACCTGCTTTGGATTCTCTTTCTCCCTCTGTCTCTGTTCCTCCTTGGCTTGTGCTCACTTGCTTGCGCTCTCTCTCTTTCTCTGTCAAAATAAATAAATAAAAACATCTTCTACAAGGTACTATAATTACAAAGGAAAAATGAATAAAGTGGAGAAATCTGATGACTCTATCTTAACCAAATACTTGAAGTTAACATTACCAGCAATAAGATAAATATATTTATTCATGTATCTCCTGATAGGATATACTGAGAAGAAAACACACACTTGGTGATAATCCTTCCCCAAAGGCATAAACTGCATCTAATCATGAAGGAACACCATGGAAATTCAAACTGAGATAGCATACAAAATAACTGACCTATACTCTTGAAAAATGTCAAGGTCCTGAAAGTCTTACAAAGACCGAGGAAGCTGCTAGACTTGGCCTAAAGAAATACAACAACTAAATGGAACATTTGATGCTGAATTAGATCCTGAATCAGGGAAAAAAAGTTTGTTTTGCTATAAGGGACCTAAGTGAGATATTGGCAAAATTTGAGTACAGTTTCTAGATTAGATTGCAGTTCATTTCCTGATTGGTAATTGCAACTATGATTATATCAATCAATACCCTTATTTTAAAAAAAATACTGAATCATTCAAGGGTAAGACACATTGTATCTTCAATGTATTTTCCAATGGTTCAGAAAAAGTAAAGGTGTGTAAACACATACAGAGAGACAGAAGGGGGTAGGGAAGTAGGGAGAGAAGTAAATGAGTTGAAATATTAACATTTGAGGGTTTTGATAAGGTGTATGACAAGTCCTTGTACTATTTTTGTAACTTTCTGTAAGTCCAAATATTTCAACACAAAAAGTTTGCCCTTGACTTTATTTTGGTATCAGTCCCTTTTTTGTTGATTTATATGTTCTGCTTTTTAGAGTGCCATAATGTCCTTTAATGGAATGAAAACATTTTAGTTTATCCCTTTGCTGAAATTTCTTTTTTTTTTTTCTTTTTTTTTTTTTTAAATTTTTTTTTTCAACATTTATTTATTTTTGGGACAGAGAGAGACAGAGCATGAACAGGGGAGGGGCAGAGAGAGAGGAAGACACAGAATCGGAAACAGGCTCCAGGCTCTGAGCCATCAGCCCAGAGCCCGACGCGGGGCTCGAACTCACGGACCGCGAGATCGTGACCTGGCTGAAGTCGGACGCCCAACCGACTGCGCCACCCAGGCGCCCCATGAAATTTCTAATATGAACTGTATGTTCCCTATAGGCCAAAAGATACAAAAAAGGATGAAACTGGCATTTTGGTCCCCTGCTAACCCTCATGCTAAATATGAACATGGTTAAATATGGCCTAATTGAGGCCACATAAGTTAGGCTATCATATAGATAAGTTATCATATAGTGATGACTTCAATGTGTAACTTAAATGTGTTTAGCATGTTTGTATTTCTTTTTGAGCTGTATTATTTTTATCTTATTCAGGTTATTAAGAACACCTTAAAACACACTTAATGATATTACCTATTTAACACCAAATATAAATTTTTATTTGTATGGTGTTTTGGTAAGATTTAATGTCTTCTGGTGCTAACATTGATACTGTAGCTTTGATTCATGCCATAAAACTGTTGACATGAAGCTGCTCTCATGAGTTTATTGTAGCACTTTTTAAGACTTTTTTAAATGTTTATTTATTTTTGAGAGAGACAGAGCGTGATCAGGGGAGGGGAAGAGAGAGAAGGAGACACAGAATCTGAAGCAGGCTCCAGGTTCTGAGTTGTCAGCACAGATGCCGATGTGGGGCTCAAACTCATGAACCAGGAGATCATGACCTGAGCTGAAGTCAGACGCTTAACCAACTGAGCCGCCCAGGAGCCTTTCTTCTAGCACTTTTAATAATTAACTCTACTGAAGGAGTTCAGGATAAGCCTGCCTTATACTTACTCTCTATTGCACAAAAGGGAGCTGTAGTGAAGACCAGAGAGTATTTTAAAAGATAATAGCAGGTTTTCAAAAATTAAAACTCATTCTAAAAGACTGTGGGTTTCCCTAATGCAGAATATACTGACTATCCCATGAACAAACCTTGGTTTGGAAGCAAGGCAAGTGTAAGTTGAAGCTAACTTTCAGTGAGGACCATAGAACTCTGGACCAAAAAACAAAACCTCCAGTACTTAGACAATTTGGGACTGCACTGGGAAAGGAATGGACATACACAGCTAGTGTAAGGAAAAAGTACAAAGAAAAACATGTTCTCAAAAGTAAGGCTAAGTTAGAAATTCTAAGAAGACTAAGATGCAGTAAATTATGCAACAAAGCCTACAATTAAATGTAATTTATAGTGACATAAAAATAGCTCCCCATTTAGCAAAGCCTTGCTGGAGAAAATACCTCATAAAGCCCAAGGTAGTGCTGATGCTTTGTGCTGAATTCTAATTGTCTTCTGAATCCCTTGGGTTCTTTAATTAACCTTTGTAACCCAGTCCTCAGCCCAATCCTCAACCATGGCTGAGCTCCTGCAGAATTATGATCCTGTTCAGCAGTAGGTCGCCAAATTGAAGAATGCAAGGTTGCTACTATAGGATTTTTCTCCATTCTGGGACTATGGCATGAAATGAACTACGAAGAAATTTGGTGATCCTGCACTGTTGTGTATTTTAGCTTTACTTCTCTCCCTGAATACTTTCCCTTTTCTCAGATAAAGTGACACCATTATTTGTAAATATCTACAGGAAAGCTCAGTAAATTTATTATTTTGATGAAACACTTTTTAGAAAGGATCAAATAGAGTGTTCGGGGGCCATTTTAAGATCACATAAATCAATGTCGTGTGAATGCTCAACACATTTGTCAGAACCAGTTCAACCTTCTCAGCCTTGCCTCTGCCTCATGGTGTACATAGTGTCTGAGGAAGATTAGGAACTAATCAGGGGAAGTAGCTAGTCTATGAGCAACACGGGCCTCTGGGAGAACTAAACTGGTAGACATTTAGAATTACACTTAGGTTATGTTTAGAGGATAAAATTACCCCTGGTAACCCCAAATCTGATCTCTTTTTCTGCTTTTTTGCTTTTGCTTTTGTTTAGATTCCACATATAAGGGAGATCATACAATATTTGTCTTCCTCTGATTTATTTCACTTGGCATAATGTCCTCAAGATCCACCTATATTGCCACAAATTATAGGATTTCCTTATTTTTAATAGCTAAATAATAATCCATTGTGTGTGTATACACACTCACACATATCACTAATTCATCCATCCATCAGTCAATGCACACTTGTCTTGGCTATTGTCAGTAATACAGCAATGAAAATGGTGGTGCAGTTTGCTTTTTCAAGTTAGTGTTTTTATTTCCTTTGGGTATATTTTCAGAGGTTTAATTGCTGGGTCATATGATAATTCTACTTTTAATTTTTTGAGGGAATCTCTTTCTTTATATTTGTAATCTTAGATTCTAGTAGACAGCCTAGCTCATAAGGGGCCTTTGGTAAATATTGGTTGAAGGATAAACTATAGGAAACACAAAATGAAAATACCTTCCATTTACTAAGCATTTATAATGTGCCACTCACTGTGCTTTACATGAATTATTTTATCCACTCAGAAATCCTATAAGGTATCAAATTTTCATAAATAAGAAAATGGAAGCCTAAAGAGGTTAAATGAATTGCCTAATCTAAAAAAGCTAGAAAGTGTCAGGGCTGAGATTGGAACTCATGTGTCTTATTTCAAAAATTCATGAACTAAACCACTATTTTACTGGGGAATAACAGAATCTGAATAACCTTGCAAAGAGAGGGTTACATTTTTCTTTTTTTTTTTTTTATTTTTATTAAAAAAATTTTTTTTAACGTTTTATTTATTTTTGAGACAGAGAGAGACAGAGCATGAATGGGGGAGGGGCAGAGAGAGAGGGAGACACAGAATCAGAAGCAGGCTCCAGGCTCTGAGTCATCAGCCCAGAGCCCGATGCGGGGCTCGAACTCACGGACCGTGAGATCGTGACCTGAGCCGAAGTCGGACGCCCAACCGACTGAGCCACCCAGGCGCCCCTACATTTTTCTTAAAATTGGGGGATACAAAATTTTAACCTGTCCAGCCAGATGTAAATATGGAGTTACAAAAGCCCAAGTGTTGACTAAAAAGGGCAAAGGTCAACTATATGCTGCATTATACTCCCTCTGTGAGGAGCAATGATCAATTATCAAAATTATTTGGTGGACTGTATTAATTTCCTATGGCTGCTGTAACTAGTCAAAACTAGTGACTTAAGGCAACAGAAATAGATTTTCTCATAATTCTTGGAGTCAGAAGTCTGAAATCATGGTCAGCAGGGATGTGATCCCTCCACTGAATCTAGAGAAGAACTGATTCCTTGCCTCTTCTAGTGTCTGATAGCTGTTGGTATTCCTTGGTTTCTAGCCCTATCTCTTCAATCTCTGTCTCTGTCTTCACATTGCCTTCTTTTCTGAATGTGCTATCTCTCTTTGCTTCTCTTTTATAAAGACACATGTGAAGGCATTTAGAGCCCTCCTGGATAATCCAGGGCAATCTCATCTCAAAATTCTTTAGGTCACTACTTCTGCAAAGACCCTTTATCTAAATAACATAATATTTACAAGTTCCAGGGATTAGGACTTGATATCTTTGAGTGGCCATTATTCAACCTATTGCAGGGACTTAACAAGAAAGTCTTCATGGGGAAATCGGAAACTCATCAATCTGAACAGTGCAGATAAAAACTGCTATTAGAGAAAAGAGGGGAATCGTTTGGTCTTAGATTTTAAGGGAAAGCTTCATGAAAGCAGATTTTCAGCTGCATTGGGAGGACAATTACAGGTTTTATGGAGAAATGGTGAGCAGAGACCTTGAGCAGGGAATGTCTAAGATAAATTTGGGGACAACAAAAAGGTCTATTTGGCAGGATCTGGTAAATATTACTCAGGACAGTCAATATTCATCCATTGTTAAGTGATTAGTGTAAAACATTAAAAAAAACTGGCTGCGCTTAAATTACTAAATGTGAGGCAGCATCTTCTAATAATACCCCATTTTCTGGCAGATGTCGAAGTAGTGGTTCAGAAATCCCAAATGTTCCTCCATATGCATGTGGAGAAGGCTGTTTGTCTCCCTAGATTAGAGCTCGAAACATGCACTACCAATGAGTCTCTGAGATCCCTGAGGGGAATGTGCTCCAAAGATACAAATACCTTTAGGAAAATTGAGGTAGCATCTAGGGATTTGAGAACTAGAGCCTCAGCTCTTGAAAGATCATCAGTCGTTACCAATGCTACTTCATTACAAATATAAGTCCTCATTTACTCAAGTCCTTTGCCCAGTTCTTTCAGCTTAGTTTTATGTCTCACAGCGGCTGATCACTTGGGGCTTAGAGAAACTCTGGTAACTTGATTTTTGCAAAGATGTATTTATTCTGTTGGGGAATACCATCATTTTTCTTCATTTTCTCTGACATTTTGTCCATTATACTTCTGAGTTTGCCCATAGGACAGAAATAAATAGCTCAGTCTTCTTTAAAAACCAAGTGTGAATGGAATAAATTTAGAAGCTGCTTGGTGCTCCTGATGCTGATTGAAGAGTGTCTTCAATTTATTCAGTCCCTCTTTTATTCCTAAAGGACACAAGTTATTTATTTTGGTTCATGGGAAGAGCTCTTGGCACTATGGATAGAGCCAAAGTAATTACCAATAATAGTTGAGCATAACTATGGCCAAGTAAAGCCCTGACTGAAAATCTGATTTACTCTCTGGTTTGTAAGATAAAAGCAATAGCCCTATACCAGACAGATTATATTTGCAACTAACACTTTAATGTTTAAAGTCCTACTCTAGTGCAAATTAACTGTGTATTTGTGTTTTGGAGGAAAGTAGTGTCAGTGTAGCGGTCTTCAATGTCTTTCTGCTTTATTTTCACAGGGCAGGGGGTGGGGACTGTAATTCTCAGAAAACCGTGACTCTCAGTTATCTGTCAAAATAGAGGTTTCTTTCAAGCAGCAATTTCACCATGAAACCCTTTTGGTCTATAAGGATCAGAGTACTCTTACAGGAAGTGGAATTCAAGAGTACTCTTCAAAGCAACTTGTAGTCTTTCTTATCCCTCCTTAGCTTTTGAAGAATGTTAAGGACCCTGCTGCTGCTTTGAATGTTCTCTAGGTGTACTTCTAACCCTAAGACTTGGGTCTCACCTGGGTTTAATCACCCAGGTGGTAAAAAGTTGGTTAGGGAGATAAAAATAATACTCTAACCCTATTATTTTTTTAAATGTTTATTCATGAGAGAGAGACAGAGAGAGAGAGAGAATGAGAATAAGAATATGAGTGGGGGGAGGGGAGAAAGAGAGGGAGACACAGATTCTGAAGCAGGGTCCAGACTCTGACCTGTCAGCCCAGAGCCTGATGCAGGGCTCAAACCCACCAACTGTGAGATGATGACCTGAGCTGAAGTCGGATATTTAACTGACTGAGCCACCTATGGCACCTCCTAACCCTGTTCTAACTCTGATTTATGTACTTGGACATTTCTTGATGTCCCAGCCTGCTACTCAATAGTCTTGGGCATGATCTAAAGAAAATAGATATAATTGGATAGCTGCAGATTTAGGTGAAAGAAATTTTAAGATGTAAATAATGCCAGAATGGGTCAGGGAATAGAATTAGCTAAAGATAGGAAAGGCTGGAAGACTGATGATCAAACATTATAATTTCAAGTACCTATGTTTGCTCTGCTAACATGAAGATGTGCATAAAATTTTAAAGGAGTTTTGGCTCATGGTTTTCTGTCACGATGCTAAGTTTACACATGACCTTAAGTACTATTTGCTAGTGATGCTCTTCTCTATTTGAATAGGTACAGATTCCATGGGTTACAAACTCTGGCATGTGTAATATAAAACCATTTTTTAAAGAAAAATTTCAATATCGATTGATTTTTATCCTGACCTGTGTTCCATCATCTTCATTCCACATAGATACTCTTGGGGTTTTCTAAATCAGTTCTAGAGATCCTAGGCTAATTATCTCCTCTCCTCTGTGGTAGGCAGAATTCTACCCCATAATTCCTGCCCTCTGGAGTTCATATGGTTTCACTTAATCAAGCATGAATCTAGGTACTGCTGTGAATGAATTTTGAAGATATAATTAAGGTCCCAAATTAGTTGACTTTAAAAAAGGGAGATTATTTGGTGAATCTGGCCTAATGGCATGGAGCCTTTAGATGTGGGATTAGAGATCAGAGACCGAAAAGTCACAGGTTGGAAGCTTGAGAAGGATTTGATGTGGGCAAGATGGATTGCATCGAAGACAGAAGGAACCTCATGGAAAGGAATGCAGGCAGTCTCTAGGAGCTCAGAGTGCCCTGTTTGGCTTCTAGAAGCTGAGAACAGCCCTTGGCTGGATAGCTGACCAGGAACAAGGACCTTAGTCCCATAGACACAAAGAACTGATCCTGTCAACAATCTTAATGAGTTAAGAAGCAGATTTTTCCTGAGCCTCTAGATGAGAACTCAGCCTGGCAGACACCTTAATTTCAGCCTTGTGTTACCGTGAGCAGACCACTCAGTGTGGCCCCTCTAGACTTTTGACCCTCAGAACTATAACTAATAGGTATTTTAAGTCTCCTAAGTTTGTGGTAATTTGCTACACAGCAATAGCTAACTAAGATATCCTCTTTCCTTTAAGGTTGTGTAAGAGTTCTAATAGGACCACATAATGTCAAGGTCCTGGAGGGGAGAGAAGTCAGGAAATAACACCAGGTACTCAGTTGCAATCGTCCCAGTCAGATACCCATTGCTGCATCATCATCTATTCCCTGTTCCTACCTGCTGTCTGGCCTTCCACACTAAGCCTTTGTTGCATATTCTCAGTTCTATCTGTTCTCTGGTCCATGCTGGTATCTGTTGCTGTATCCCTCTGTCCACACCACTTGCCTTTCTGAGCTGAGCCCTTGGGGTCTCTGAATCTGACCTCAGGATGAGGTACCTAGAATCGTTCTGCAGGCATTTCTAATTCATTGTTCTTTAGCCTCTGGCCAGAGGGCTTTTCTATAAGGCTGGAAAAACTCCTGGAGTTGGAGCCTTATTAGGGAAAATAGAAATTGTCCTCTTTGCTCTCAAAATTCCATATTTATTTGAGATTATTTTATCATTTTTGCCTCTCCATTTCTCCAACCCCCACACCAGATGTTTGACCCAAGAGAGGATCAGGATATATATTTCCTTTTTTAGAAATTCTCTTTAACATTCCAACTCTATGGCTTTCCTTCCCAACACTTTACAGGAAATTTACATATCCCCTTGAATGGGAACAACCTATATAGCAAGTATTCTTCCTGTTTTATTTGTTTCATACCTGGATTTGGGGATACTAAATTAAAAGCTGATAATTTGACTCATTTGGTTTTAGATTTTGTTCTGACAAGTCCATCCTAACATACTAAATGCTGAATAAAGGTGATGGGATCGAAGAGGACTTTGGGGAAGAAATAGATGAATTAATGCTTTAAACACTTTGATATCTATTTTATGATTATATTTTAATGATTTAAAAATTCCAACCATACATTTTTTAGAGTAAATTAAGAAAGGTGAAGCTATTTAAAAAGAACATGAGTGTCTGTTTCTCAGTTAAAATTACTCAAGAATAATGACTGTGAGGAAGTAAAAGTATTTTCTCTAGTACAGGATATTTAAAACAAGGTTGTTTTATAAAGATAATTAGTTTAACCTGGTGTTACATAATATTTTTCAAATATTTATCACGATAAATATTTTATTAAAATTTTTCAAATCTTAACCCCATTTTGAAATGATAATTGATGAAGATGAAACTTTGGAAAGTTCTTCTGGGGAAATTAGCCTCTAAGTGTTCTGATCTTTGATATGTTATTTTAACACATTGGATTCTATTATTTTTTCACTTGAAAGAACATTTCTATTAAATTGTGAAGATAGTTTAACAAAATGATTAAAAGATTAGTGTAACAATAAAATAGTAGACTATAAGCGACTTAGTGATAGTTTGTTTTAAATTTCAACCATAATAGCCCAGTGCATGCACCTACCTTACCCTTGTTTATAAAGGACATTTATTAAATTCCAGCCTGCTCTGTCAATCAGTGGGGTTTAAACTATGTTTAGGTCAAAGATTTAAAATTGCTGTATTTATTTCTGTCACTCCTGATAAATATGTTTGAAGAAAAAAATGGATCCATGTATGAAAGGTTTATAAAACCATTTTAGATTTTGGCTTTTAAAAATTTCTTCAAAGAAATAAACTAGTTTAATGTATTCTGCAGATGGAAAACCCAGTTTATATTTCTCATTTGAAAACTTGCTCTGTGTTAATGAAATGTTTCTACAAAGGCAAGTGATAGAGAGAGGACTGTGTTGACAGCACTGTATCAAAGACCCGTGTTTTTAAATATGACAAAGTTGTTGCTAGCTGAGGGTTAAATGCTTTTGTGTAAGCATTGTCCATGAAGTAAAACTGACGGGCAAACCTTACAATTTATTAATTAAAAGTGATATCGATAAATGGTAAGGGGTAATACTTGTGAATATCAAGTTTTAGCAATATCATCTTAATCACGTTTGGGGCAGTCTATTAACTGGTGGATACGGGCGTTCAATGCATTGGACTTGCTGTTAGAAACGAAACAACTGGCTTAGCACACTGCTGCTTGTTTTCCAGCACTTTACATCATGCGGTAGTTATTTAGCAGACATCAGAGTGTAAAGGAAAAACAGGGGCCTAGAAATTAGGAAACAAATTGTATTGAGATCCTTACCGTTGCAAATGCTAGAAACTCAACTCGTACAGATGAGACAATGGAAGTACAAGGAGCTTCAACTACAGCCTGACACAGTTTCCAATGATGTCAACATTAAGTTTCTTCGCCTGTCTTTGTCTACTCTCTTTTAGCTACGTTTGGTTTGAGAACAGCATAAATCTAGAGAATAGTGACTTTTAAAGAACTCTCATAGCCTTGCCTGAGCTGCAGTTGCACCCCTGAACCAATAACAGTAACCCAGAGGTGAAGTGAAATACTCTGATTTGTCAGCTTGGGTCACATGACTTGTGGATGCTGGAGGAAAGTAGGACTACCTAATGTGCAACCTCATCCAAAAAGCATTGACTGGAGGAAATGCAGTTCCCAAGTAGTAAAGATCCTGATTACTCAATCGTCGTTACCTTTGTTCTATCACTTTCTTTCTTTCCTTAGCCACAAGTGTGGCTTGCCACAAGTGTGGCTTGCCGCAAGTCATCTAAATAGTTTAGGCCTCCATTTCTTCAACTATAAAATAAAGTGTTGTGCTCTATGATTTATATTCATCCATCTTTCCATGCATGCATTCTTCAGTAAGTGCTCACTCTCTGCTAGGAGCTATGCTACTTGTTAAGAATTCAAAGAGGATGAAATATGATGTCTTTGTGTGATGGTCTAGTATGGGGGATAGACGTAAGTTAAATAATAGTGCACTCTCAGAGCGGTATGGAATACTACTAATAGCTATCGTTCTTTAAGAATCTAGTATGTGCTTGGTTCTGGTATACATGATTTATGTACATTTGGGAATGTGGCCCTCATGTTACATGATAAGGCAATTACTGAACTAAAGTACTTAAAGAGTTGAAACCAAGATGAGAGGGATTTGGCAGATTACTCAGAATCAGATGATCAGTGCTGGAAGCTGGAAATTTGCAATTAATGCTGGACTCTGGATTCTCTGTTCTTTTCACTATACCATAAACAAAGAGGGAACAACTAACTCTCTAGGCAAGGATCCGGGAAGCCTTCACAACGGAGGCAACATTACAACTGACTGGAAAGATAAGAACTTGTATAATGAGGAAGAGAAGAAATCAGGAAAATGTATGGTTTCCTTGGGGAACAGTAACAGAGTGTTCCCAAAGAGTTGAGTCAGGAGGGCTGGGGAAAGGGAGAAACACAGCTAGAAGAGGAAGGCTACAAATGTGGTAATGACTTTGGCCAAAGACATTTAGTCCTTCTGTACACAGTAGAAATATCATGGAAGAGTTAAGACAGAAACTTGAAGAATCAGATCTTGATTTAAAAATATCATTAGCAGTCCTTTAGATCCTAATAATTTATAATCTAATACATTTTTATTAGGTAACTTGGAACAAGAGCTCGGAATGGTGTATAGAGAAAATATTGTAAGATTTATTGTAATTTTGAAGTTTTGATTTCCACAATATCTTTTTTATAAGTCCTTTTCCCCTCGTTTCAGTTCTCTTGGTTGGTATTTCCTGAGCACCATATGAGTGCAGAATTTTAGATTTTATATTTTTACCTCCTCTCCATGATCATTCTCATTTTACATAAAGAAAAACAGGTTCACAAAACTCAGACTTGTCTGTGCTTATATCTACAACTGTGCTTTTTAGTTCAATGCCTTTTTCATGCAAAGTAGCTTGCTTTTGTGTTAACCAACAGGATAATTTAAATGTCTTGGGGTCATTGTCTCCCTGGAAAAAGATGTGAGCTGAAGGTGATCAGAGCAGCTGTGCTTACATTTTTTTTGTTTTTGGAGAGGGGAGGCAAGGAGAGTGTGCGATTGCCAGCAGGGGAGGGGCAGAGGGAGAGACAGAATCCCAAGCAGGCTCCATGCCCAGCAGGGAGTCTGACCTAGGGCTTTGAGATCACAACCAGAGTAGAAATCAAGAGTCAGATGCTTAACCAACTGACTGAGCCACTTAGGCACCCTGAAGCTATGCTTATCTTAAGGCTGACATTGCATTAGACTTATTTATTTACTTTTACAATGTGGACTATGATAAATTAAATGGAATGAACAAATCAACTAACTATATATTAACAATGCTGTTAAATTATTTTTTACTCACTTGGCCTGGGATTTAATTATGTGCTCATGTTAAGCCATTATTCATTTGAAAATGCCCCCTAGTACTTATGGTGATGTCTCATTCATTATAGTAATTTCTTTGAGTGTATCACATAAAAATTGTACTTGAGTTATTATGGCTTTTCTTGAGATGACATTAACCCTCTGGCCTGGTGCTGAAAACGCTTGACACTTTAAATAGATTAGACAATGTCTTGATACATTTCATAAAGAATGGTCCTATAGGATCCTAAAATTGCAGGAAAATAAAACCTTATATGCTTTGAAAAATTAAAAGCACAAGTCTATTTTCATGTATGTTTCCTGATTTGAGGCATAGATCCTATTGGTATTTTTATTTTAAATGAAAGTTAAATTACATTCAGATAATCAAACTCCTCAAACTTCCCTTTCCTGATCCTTTTTTCTGACTCTCATTTCTGTGTACAGAAGCTGGGTGATAACACTGATACTACAAATGTATTGCAAGTCATATTGGGTAAATGCATTGAGTTTAAGTGTCATGTTTGGCATGTAAAATGACTCAGTGACCTTCATCTTGTACAAAAGCACATGCTCTCTCTCTATATTTAAGAATAGGGTTTTTTTTCAATTATTTTTTAATTTTAATTTCAGTATAGTTAATATACAGTGTTATATCAGTTTGAGATGCACGATACCATCATTCAACAATTCCATAACTTACTCAGTGCTCATTATGACAAATGTGCTCCTTAATCCCCATTACCTATTCACCCACCCTCCCACTCACCTCCCCTTTGGTAACTATCAATTCTTTATAGTTAGGAGTCTGTTTCTTAGTTGGTCTCTCTCTTTTTTCCTCTTCACTCATTTTTAAAAATGTTTATTTATTTTTGAGAGAGAGAGAGAGAGAGAGAGCGCGCGCGCGCAGGGGGAGGGGCAGAGAAAGAAAAGAGAGAGAAAATCCCAAGAAGGCTCAGTGCTGTTAGCACAGAGCCAGACGTGGGGCTTGATCTTATGATCCTGGGATCATGACCTGAGTTGAAATCAAGAGTCAGAAGGCTAACCAACTGAGCCACCCCAGGCAATCCACACCTTTGCTCATTTGTTTTGTTTCTTAAATTCCACATGAGTGAAATCATACGACGTTTGTCTTTCTCTGACTGACTTACTCCACTAGCATGATACTCCATAGCTTCATCCATGTTGTTGCAAAAGGGAAATTTCATTCTTTTTCATGCTGAATAATATTTCATTGAATTTATATACCACATCTTTATTCATCAGTTGATGGACACTTGGCCTGCTTTCATAGTTAGGCTATTGTCAATAATGCTGCTGTAAACATTAAGGGAGAATGTATCCAATTGAATTAGTGTTTTTATATTTTCTTTGGTAGATACTTAGTAATGAGATTACTGGATTGTAGGATAGTTTCATTTTTTTTAATTTTTAAGGAGCCTCCATACTGTTTTCCACAGTGGCTGCATCACTTTGCATTCCCATCAAGTTATATCTAAGAATAGGTTTAATAAGTATTTGTCCTCAAGTCACCATACCTTATATCCACATTGGAACTTTATCTTTCTATAAATATTTCTATCAATGGATACTTAAGGCCAATTTGACTCTCAGTCTTGTTGCATGATTTCTTGCTTGGTTTATTAGATTTACGAATGTATCCATGATTTAAATGCATTTATGTTTGTTCTGTAATTCCCTGATGCTCACTGGACACATTAATATTTCTCATGGTCATCTAAAGGAGAGTTTTTAGCGCACAATTATGTTATTTCATATTTGCTGGTGCAGGAGTTTAGATGAGGTGATGGATTAGAAGTATATAGTCTTTATTTGATGTTTTATAATGTCCTTATTGATAAAAGGGACATTTATACATTTAGTAGTGAAATTTTCTGTTCATTGCCCAAATAGTCTAGGAAAAACTGCTCCTTAAAATCTAGTTTTGGGGGCACCTGGGTGGCTTAGTTAGTTGAGTGTCTAATTTCAGCTCCGGTCATGATCTCGCGGTTCATGAATTTAAGCCCCACATCAGGCTCACTGCTGCCAGCCTGTCAGTGCAGAGCCCATTTCAGATCCTCTGTCCCCCTCTCTGGCCCTCCTCTTCTTGTGCTCTCCCAAAAATAAATTAATATTAAAAAATATAAATAAAATCTAGTATTGGCGTGCCTGGGTGACTCAGTTAAGCATCTGCCTTTGACGCAGGTCAAGATCTTGCAGTTCATGGGTTCGAGTCCTGCATTGGGCTTTGTGCTGACAGCTCAGAGCCAGGAGCCTGCTTCAGATTCCATGTCGCCCTCTCCCCCTGCCCCTCTCCCACTTGTAGTCTGTCTCTTTCTGTCTCTCAGACATAAACATATTTTTTTAAAAAGTAAAATCTAGTATTGATAAGAGGGGCCCCTGGGTGGCTCAGTCAGTTGAGCATCTGACTCTTGATTTGGGCTCAGGTCATGATCTCACAGTTCAGGAGTTCAAGCCCTGCATCAGGTTCTGTGATGACAGCATGGAGCCTGCTTGGAATTCTCTCTCTCCCTCTCTCTCTTCCCCTTCCCTTGCTTGTGCTCTCTCTCTCTCTCAAAATAAATAAGCATTAAAAAAAAATCTAATATTGATAAGAAAGGCTGAATATGTGGAAATTATTTCTATCTAAGGGAATGATGGGTAAAATTGAGAAAAGAAACTGAGTTAAGGTAAACTGTTTTAACTTGGTTAAAAACCAGGTCTTATTACAATAACTTGTTCATTTGAGGATATGTGATCCTCTAAAGGGACTCATGAAAAGGCAACACACATTTTCATTCCTGTTTTCAAAGGTTTCTCAGATTCCAGAAGACTGCCTGAAAACTGCTTAGAGTGAATTTTGCGAGCTGCTTTCCATTTTATTCCAGGAAATAATGGGAACAGTCCATCCTAGAAAAGCAGAAGGTGACATTACAAAATGCAGTTTACCTAATGGAGTAGAAATATTTCAGTAAGTGTTAAGACAGTTTCTTGAGGTATAGCTGACACACAATAGACTGTGCATGTTTAAAGGGTACAATTTTAGGGGAGCCTGGGTGGCTCAGTCAGTTGAGTGTCCTTCAGGTCAGGTCATGATCTCACAGCTCGTGAGTTGGAGCCCTGCATCGGGCTCTGTGCTGACAGCTCAGAGCCTGGAGCCTGCTTCGGATGCTGTGTCTCCCTCCCTCTCTCTGCCCCTCCCCTGCTCATGTTCTGTCTCTCTTTGTCTCTCAAAAAATAAATAAACGTTTAAAAAAATTTTTTTTAATTTTAAAAAAGGGTACAATTTTAAAGATTTTGTATATCTAGGTACAATTCCTTTATCAGATATATGATTTGCAAATGTTTTCTCACATTGACATCTGTCTTTTCACTTTCTTAACAGTATCTTTCAAAGAGGTCACATTTTAATTTTAATGAAGTCCAATTTATCAGTTTTTCTTTTATGGATTACACTTCTGGTGCTGTATTTAGGAAAACTTTGCTCATCCCAAGGTCACAAATAGTTCTCTCCTATATTTTCTTCTATTTTTTAAAAATAGTTCTTGCCTTCACATTTTTATTCATGATCTATTTTATGTTAATTTTGCTATAAAATGTGAAGTACAAATTGAAGTCTATTTTTGGTATATGGACATCAATTTTTCTAGCACTGTTTGTTTAAAGACTATGTTATAATGAATTGTCTTTCAAATTTATTGAAAGTCAGTTGTCCATATATATGTGGGTATATTTCTGAACTTTCCATTCTGTTTGAGTTTTTTTTTTTTTTATCTTTATAACAATATCACATTGCTTGATTATTCTAGATTTATAAGAAGGCTTGAAATCAAATGATGTTAGTTCTTCAACTTTGTTATTTTCTAAGGTCTTTGGGCTATTTCATGAAGACTTTAAAATTAGTCAATTTCGGGGCGTCTGGGTGGCGCAGTCAGTTAAGCGTCCGACTTCAGCCAGGTCACGATCTCGCGGTCCGTGAGTTCGAGCCCCGCGTCAGGCTCTGGGCTGATGGCTCAGAGCCTGGAGACTGTTTCCGATTCTGTGTCTCCCTCTCTCTCTGCCCCTCCCCCGTTCATGCTCTGTCTCTCTCTGTCCCCAAAATAAATAAACGTTGAAAAAAAAATTAAAAAAAAAAAATTAGTCAATTTCTATCAAAAACCCCACTGGGATTTGGACTGAGATGGTGTTAAATCTATAGATTAATTTGAGAGAATCACCATATTAACCATATTAAGTCTTCTGACTCTTGAACATGGTATATCCCTCCTCTTATTTTTTTTCTCTATTTTGTCTTTTAAATTTCTCTCAGCACTAGTTTGTAGTGTTTAGATCTTACAGTATTTTGTCAGATATCTACCTGAATATGTAATATATTTTTGATCATTGTAAGTGGTATTTTTAAATAAAATTTCAACTTTTGGGGCACCTGGGTGGGTCAGTTGGTTAAGTGTCCAACTTTGGCTCAGGTCATGATCTTAAAGCTTGTGGGTTCGAGCTCCTGACAGCTCAGAGCCCGAAACCTGCTTCAGATTCTGTGTCTCTGTTTCTCTGTGTCTCTTGTCTCTACCCCACTTGTGCTTCTCTCTCTCAAAAAAATAAACATTAAAAAATTTTTTCAATTTTCAATTGCTTGCTATATAGAAATGAAATTGATCTTTGCATATCAATTTGTAACAGGTAACCTTGCTATTAGTTTTTTAATAGATTACATTAAATTTCTGTATATTTAAATAATTTTATACTAATAATTTTTTCTGTCACTATGCTTAATGTTTAGGGGTCACGAACACTTAACAATTGCTTTGTTTAAGGTCATCTGTGAAGGATTTAGCAATTCTATAACAATTAACATTTATATCTGTATCAGAGAATGCACGGTGTTATAAGAGTTATGGCTGGGACCCAAATGCAATTAGGAATAAAATAACTATCTTTTGCCAGAGACCATGACTAACTTGAAATTTTAAACTATTTCCTACATATTGTTAATGTTCAATAAATATTAAATATTAGTATAGTTACATAGGATAAAGCTTTTTTCCCCCCAATATTTATTTATCTTCATATAACATTTATCTTCTAAAAAGCCCAGAATAATGCATTAAAGCAATCACAGAGTCTCTCTTTAAGATCATTATTTTCTCTTCTTTGTTTTTTGGACCATTGTGAAGAGCTTTAATTAGGATTAAACAACAGTAGTCTGTCTTTATCAAAATGTATTTAATGAAAATGTTTGGTTATTTTCTCCTGAATAATTTTAACTATCAAAACTTTGTTCTTCTAGGATGCTTACAGAGAACTAGTCATAGCCAATAAATCACTTTCAGAAGAAATCTGTTCAAAGACACATTTATAGTGAAAACATTCTCTCTATGTATCTAAAGATGTGAAAATGCAAAATAACTAAATTGCATGGGATTTTTCAGGTAGTTTCTTTTCATCTCTTTTCGGGAAGCAGCTTTGTAATAGAAAAGCTTTTTATTTCAATTATTAGGTAATTAGATAAGGATTTCTTTTGAGAAATCATTCTTAACACGTAAGTCTGGATTAGAGAGCAGTCCTGGGCGTTTCGATAGCTCTTTTTCTCTGACCATGGCAGTGCTCATTCTGTGTTAGGATTGCCTGTTCACATGTTAATAATCTCTCTGGATGTCAGTTCTACGTGGTCAGGGTCTCCTCTCACCTTCCTGCTGTCTAGCTGTGTGTGGAAGACAGAAGGCATTAAAAAAATGCTATCACTGCACAACTAAATGCTTGAAAACATACGGTTTTACATCTAGTTTTTTTTTTTTTTAATTTTTTTTTCAACGTTTATTTATTTTTGGGACAGAGAGAGACAGAGCATGAACGGGGGAGGGGCAGAGAGAGAGGGAGACACAGAATCGGAAACAGGCTCCAGGCTCTGAGCCATCAGCCCAGAGCCTGACGCGGGGCTCGAACTCACGGACCGCGAGATCGTGACCTGGCTGAAGTCGGACGCTTAACCGACTGCGCCACCCAGGCGCCCCTACATCTAGTTTTAAATAACTAGGGGAGCACCTGGGTGGTTCAGTTGGTTGATGTCTGACTGTTGGTTTTGGCTCAGGTCATGATCTTAGGGTTTGAGAAATGGAGCCCTGCATTGGGCTTGGCACTGACAGCACGGAGGCTGCTTGGGATTCTCTCTCTCTCTTCCCCCCTTCTCTCAAAATAAATAAATAAACTTAAAAAATAACTAGGTTCCATGGATAGTGTCATATCACTGAGTCATTTAGAATTATAACGGCATTTTATATATTTAAACACTATATAAGTAAATTCTCATTGGGTAAACCAAGTAGAATAATTTATTTTTTAAATTAAGATTTTTAAATATTTCAACATCCCATGATGCTAATACTTAAAACAGAATTTTAGTGACTTAGGAAAGCAAAGCATATTGCAAAATTCTTTATTGTATTGTTATTGTAGCATTTCTTCCTATTATACTTTTTAAACAGTATGCAAATATCAGTAATTCATTTTCAAAGGAAAGTAGATAAATTTGCAGCTAGCTGTATTTGTTTATAATTCTACTTAAATGAAAATGAAGTTTGAAACTAATTAAGTGTGGTTTATTCCTATTGTAGATATTGCTATTCATACAACCTTTTCCCTGATTATAGAGTTCAAGACAATGAGAAACAATAGGTAAATTTCCTTCTCCTATGTTTACCTAATTGAGACCATCTACTTCTGCTTGAATTACTAAAGCGTTCTGAACTTTATGGACAAAGGAAGACATCTTTTGCCTTTCCTAAAGGATACACTGTGGCACTATGGTTTAGCACCAAACACAGAATTATAAATCTCAAAGAGAATTTAATTTTATTTTAAAAAAAAAATTTTTTTTAACGTTTTTATTTATTTTTGAGACAGAGAGAGACAGAGCATGAGAAGGGGAGGGGCAGAGAGAGAGGGAAACACAGAATCCCAAGCAGGCTCCAGGCTCTGAGCGGTCAGCAAAGCGCCCGAGGCGGGGCTCGAACGCACAGACCGCGAGATCATGACCTGAGCCGGTCCGACGCTCAACCGACTGAGCCACCCAGGCGCCCCAAGAGAATTTAATTTTAATAGCAGTCTCTTTATTTTGCAGAGGAAACAGGGCCAGAATCACATTATTTTGGAAGTTCTATGATAACAGGTAAAATGATTTCTTATCTTTAGGGTTTTACCATTTGCTTAAATCTGCTCTCCAAAATCCTCTTAGGTGAATGAAAACAACAAAGGAAAGAGGAGAAAATCCCCTGTTTCATGAGCCAAGATCATATCTAACTCTAAATCTCAATCAGGATGCCTCTTTATCTGAAAATTTGAATTTATTTGATCCTCATTTGCCAAAGGAATAATACTCTGATCTAAATTACAAGAACTTGGGCCATTAATAGGCTACCAGAAAGTTTAGGGACTACTTGGGGTTAAATACCATATTCCAGAGAAATAGGAGGTAAAGGGCTTGAAGAGAGATTGTACAAAAGTGTGTCTTAGTTTGGGTTTCTTCAGAGCAGAGCCTGACACAAAGCCTCTGGTACAGAGACTCTTTAGACAGTGATCCCAGAAGCAAAAGTTGAGGATAAAAGAAGGAGGGACAAGGCTGGAGAGACAGATGAGGATGGAGGGAAAGCTGGTGTGCACATGGGTCATCAAAGCTGCCATGGTGAGTAATGCACATTAGATTCCACTGGGACCTCTGAGAAGTGTACAGAATGGCTCTCAGAATTCCCTGCTTGTAGGACCATAAGCAGAACAATTTTCTACAGGATCCCATCTCTTGTTATTTGAAGGTTGCCTCAGGGGTCCTAACTACCCCCCCCCCCCCCAATTTCCTAGCAGCACTTGGGAGCCATAAGCAGGTTCCTGAAGCACCTGGGAAGGAGTTGAGACTGAAAACAGTACAACACACAGTTCTCTCTGCAGATTGGTGCAGGTGGTATGAGGTGAAACAGCCCACGCAGAACTGTCGCCACAGCCACCGCTTAAATCAGAGGTGGAGGGATATGAGGCACCAGCAGCGTCGGGTCCAAAATGAGAACACTGCCTCATGAAACCTGTATTTCTAACACAAAAACGTGTACTAGAGATGACGTGGGCCGGAGAAGGGAAGGGAAGCCAAAGCTAGGTTTGTCGTTTTAGAGCAATACATAAATTCTGAATTCCTTGGTGGCTGTCTTACCTTCTGTTTTGGAATTTCTCTCTTCAGAGCAAGCGGATCACCAAATTGGAATGGCTTACAGTAGTGCCCATTGGATAATTTGGTCCACATTAGAAAAGTAGAATTTGATTCTAAAAAGTATATGGAAATATAAGAGAACAGGGACTCTGAGGAAAGAAAAAAAGAAAATCCATACCAAAGAATGAAAAAGAGTCTAAAGAGAATAGAAAAATAGGAGCAATTAAAAAGTGAGGCAGGTAGGTTAAGGAAAGAAATTGAAGATAGCAAGAATGCCATTACAAAAATGAGAGCCATATTAAAAGCAATAAGTAGAATCCATGATGAAAAAACAGCCAGCAATAATTTATAATGCTAATCAAAGCTAATATTGACTTACTACATACCAGGAACTCTTCTGAGGGCCTTATTCTTATAGGCTCATTGAATATTCGGAAGACTTCCATTAGTTACTGCTACTATTATCTCTGTTCTATAGGTGAAGAAATTGAGACACAGCTAGCATGCCTTAGCTATATCTCTTTATTAGTTCAGACTGTATAAAATTAAATTACATTATGTGTAAAATCTTGTCAGCTCATTGTCTCACTGCTAGACAATGTGGAAGTAAGGATATGTTTGAGGAAATTCCATAGACAAAACTGTGAGAACAGTTAGCCATAGAGACTAGAGTGGAGATCTGATATTTGCCTAATTGTTGTCTTTGTATTCGACTGAAATGAATACAAAAAAACATTAACTTTCTATAAAAGAACTGAGTTTACAAATGTAAACTGAACACCATGTTGCAAGAAAAAGTGGAATTATCAATCCTGAGGAGTACTATGGTATAATATTAACATTCAAGATGGAATAGAGTATTATAGTCATCCATTGGAAAAAGAAATTACCTTCAAGTGGGAAAAATTAGGCTACACTCAGATTCTTGCAATGTCAGGAGATGGTGGAGCATGTCTGCAGAATTTTAAGTTAAAAAATTGATGCAAAAGTTTAATAGGTAGCTTTTTATGCAAGAATAAAGGTAATAAGAAACTATCCTTAAATAAGAAAGGACTCAGAATATACTACCCATGAGAGACTATGGGGGAAGAATCTTAGTTATGAATTCCACCAACCAACTTGTATCAGTTAGTTTTTGCTATGAAACAAATGACCCTGAAATTTAGTGGCTTAAATCCATAACCCTTTATTTAGCTCATGATCCTGTGAGTAGGCTGAGCAGTTTTTCTGATCTAGACAACTTGATCCATCTCTCTGGGTTCTCCTATATCTGCTTTTAGCTGCATGTCCCCTGAAGTTGGATAACCCAGCATGGCCTCATTCTAGTGTCTGATGGTTGGCAGGCTGTTGGGTAGGGCAACAAAGGTAAACTGGATCACATGTCTTTCATCATCTACATGACTACCCCAGACTTTTTTGCAGGTGGAGAGGACAATATCCCCAAAACAAAAGTACCATAAGAATCGAAATTGCAAGGCCCCCTGAGGTTTTGGCTTATAAGCCTCATGGCGTCACTGTGCAGCATTCTACTGGTCAAAGCATGTGCTAAGGGCTTAAGACATCAACTCCTCTCTTGTGGGAGAAGCTGAGAAGTGCTGGGGCCGATTTTGTCATCTATCACACAACTGAAAAGGTAAAATAGCAACACTATGAAATGAGGAAGCTATAATATCAAGAGCTGCCTGTGTACTTTGTATTCATATAAATATAGAATAAAGAGTAAAACCTTGTAGGCATATCATGTTTATAAATCAGAATAGGAACTCAAAGATGAAAATATTAAGGTAATAAACTAGGAGAAGAGTTGTTAAAGAAAGTGGAAGTGTGTCTAATGTTTTATACTGTGGAAACAGTGGATACTTTCTAAACCTTATAACTTAGAAAATTGAGTTTTAAGTATATTAAATTATGAAGGTAAATTCATAGTTGAAAATTAAGAATAGGTTTTAAGTAGTCTCAACTACCAGAAGGAGAAAAAAAAAGAAGATACAGACATTGCAAGAGATAGGTGACAATAAAATGAATAATTAAAGCTGACAATAAAACATAGTATGTAGACTAAAGATCAGATCTATTTATTATCACATACATGTAAATGAAACATGCCAATAGATAGGTAAAAGGCTATGGTATTTAATAAAAATAATGAATACTGAGTTATGTCCAACATAAAAAATAAAACATTTATATAATATTCTCAAAATAAATAAGTTGTATAGGAGAACAGATTAATGACTTAATTTGATTTTTTAATTGAGAGATAATTGACATACAGCCTATTAGTTTCAGGTGTACAACATAATGATTCAATATTTGTATATATAGTGAAATGATCACCATAATAAATCTAGCTAACATTCATTGCCACACATAGTTACAAATTTATTTTTTCTTGTGATAAGAACTTTTTAGATTTACTGATAAACTTTCAAATATAAAATACAGCATTATTAACTATAGTCACCATGCTGTGCATTACATCTCCTTAGGTATTTTATGTTGGTACCTTTTGACACCTTCACCCATTTCACTTGTCTTCCACACACCCCCCTGCCCCCCACCGGCAACCACATCTGTTCTTTGTATCTATGAGTTTTTTGTTTTGTTATAGACTCCACATATAAGTAAGATCATAGGTGGAAGAAAAAAAATGTCAGTTCAGATCTTCTCATTTTTTAATTAGTTTGTCTTTAGCTTCTTTGGTTTGAGTTCTTTAGATATTTTGGGTATTAACTTTATCAGATACATGATATCAGATACACTTTCACACGATGAAGTATTATATAGCTGTGTCAGATATTTAGATATTGGAATAGGATTATTGTACAGCATAAAGTATAAAATTAAAAAAAGCAAAGACCAAGGTGTAGAACAGTGCATGTGCAATCATACTACATATGTTTCTTTATATTTTCACCATCCTAGAATATTACTCCAAGATTTCTTAGGCTACATATTTTTCCATTGTCTGTGATTCAGTTTTGACTCAACCATGGCTTGCTTTCTTTTTCTTTTTTCTTTTCTTGTGTGTGTGTGTGTGTGGGGGGGGGTTTGTTTTTTTTTGTTTTTTTTTGTTTTGTTTTGTTTTTTTGTTTTTTTGTTTTAGAATAGGTGGCATTTAATAAGATAATTCAGAGGCATTGGGTTTTCTGGAGAGAATGCTGGGGGTGGAGAGGAGGTTTCTTAATACTTTGTATTCACTCCTCTATGTATTTTTTACATGGAACATTAATTAATTTATTGTTAATTATCATTAAGAATTGCATGTGTAAGGAGATGAAATGGGGATAATTTTAATTTTCGTTTTACTGTTGAGCCAACTGAGGCTCAAAGGTATTGGCTTACTCATGTGAGACAGTGACAGAAAAGAGGCCAGGTAAGACCAGTAGATGGGTATATTTAAAATAACATTTTCAAACTAATTTGCCGCAGGAATAATTTACTTTGTGAGCATCAGTAAAGTGTAGCCCTTGTTTTTAATACCATTCTCAGACTTGAAGTTCAACCTAAATGGTGGTTGATCAAGCACAGCTTTAGAATAAAATGGGATGACCATAACGTGGCATGGGGTATAAAGGAGATACCTCTTTCTTTCCTTTCCTTAAAGTTTGTTTATTTATTTTGAGAGAGAGAGAGAGCATGAGTGGAGGAGGGGCAGAGAGAGGGAGAGAGAGAATCACTACCAGATTCCACACAGCATGGAGCCATATGTAGGGCTCAAACCCACAAACTGTGAGATCATGACCTGAGCTGAAATCAAGTTGGATGCTTAACTTACTGAGCCACCCAGGAGCCTCACCTTAGGTTTACTTCCGAGCAGATTTTTCGGGCCAATAATGAGGATGCAGAAAGGGGAGGAAGAGATACAGGGCTTTCTTTTCTGTTCTTAAAGATTTATGGAGGGGCGCCTGGGTGGCGCAGTCGGTTAAGCGTCCGACTTCAGCCAGGTCACGATCTCGCGGTCCGTGAGTTCGAGCCCCGCGTCGGGCTCTGGGCTGATGGCTCAGAGCCTGGAGCCTGTTTCCGATTCTGTGTCTCCCTCTCTCTCTGCCCCTCCCCCGTTCATGCTCTGTCTCTCTCTGTCCCAAAAATAAATAAACGTTGAAAAAAAAAATTAAAAAAAAAAAAAAAAGATTTATGGAAATGAGGGAAGTTGCCATCTTCCAAGACCCCACTTTCCAACTAAACCACCACCAACCAAACCAATAGCAATATTACAACTGTAGGTCTGAAGAGATGGTGGAAATAGAGGAAAAATTTAAATTTGTTGAATTGGAAAGACTTAGGAAACCCTGTTCTCTCCATTGATAGGAAAAATCCATATATGCTATTTAATTCAACTTCGATGCTTCAAAAAATGTAAACAATTACTGGAATTTCAGAACACAAAATATTTTATCAGAAAACAGGCACCAAACTTTTAATTCTAGAAATATCACTTGCCCATTCTAACACACATACAAACGTAAGTTGTGGCATACACTGTTGAAATGGAAGGTGACTAAGTTTTGTCTAAAAATTGCTTTTGTTCTTTTGCACTGAGATTGTGTGCAAGAGAAACAATGTTTCTAGGCAGAGAGTACATGGCTTTATCCTTGAAGGAGAAAAGCCTACAGGAACAGCAATTTATCTTCTGAGTGTAGTCTTAATGGTTCTCTGGATGTGGTTTTGTTCTAATCAGCCCTGAAAATTCTCAAAAGAAGTGCGTTAACTGGTCTCCCAGGACCTGATTTTCTACCCTAACTGTCAACATATTAGTCAGTACATATTAGTCAATGGCCAGCTTTGACCATTGTGGTTGATAGTATTATTAAATTCACTTATGGTGAATGACTGAGAATAAAAAATTAATTCTCTTTTATAGTAAAGCATTTGATAATAGGCATTTAAACACATCCTTTTAATTACTGAGGTGGTTGATCAAGTCTATTTTACCCTGACCCCTGTGAATGTACCATCTGTGAAATTTATCACCTCTCCCCCAATATGGCAGTGTAGTGTTGATTAACTAAGCGTGTGGCCCTTTCAATTTGGTGACTCAAGAGAGCCCATATATCACTTAACACATCAGAAAGCATGTTCAATTGCTTTTGCCTTCATTTATTACCCCACAGGACAGAAATGACTCTGAGCTTTCCTGATTAAAACACTGTGACTGTGCTTTAGGTTTAATTGTATACATTTATAGTTAATAGAGAACACTTCCCTTGGGCATAAACTTTTAAATACCATTTAGATTGGCTCTGTGTTATGATAGAGGCTCCAGTATGGGAAGAAGGAGAGCATTTGCCACATCTTTAGTCTCTAGCCATATATACAATGTATCTCAGGAATTCACAGAACAAGCAAATTCAGGTAAATTTTAGAGATATGTTACCAAAAAAAAATCAGAAAATCTTTAAATTAAAAATAATGTAGTGCTGATAACTCATGCATAAAGAAAAAAGATTATCTAGCTAAAACATCCAGGCAACTTGAAATTGGAATAAAGAATTCTAAAAAAATATATGTGATCAATTACAAATATTATGATCTTTGAAACTGGTGACTTTCCCTTAATGAATAGAAAAAAAAAACAATTACATATGAACCATTAATTTAGGCTATTGAAATTATTTTTTAAATCCTTGAGTATTCTTAAACCTTAAAAAAAGCATAATTTAAAAGAACATTTTATTGTCAATAAATATTGAGTTTAAATGGAATTTTAGAATTTTTTTAAAAAGTCATTTGTACTAAGAAAATCTTTTTTATTTTATATATTTAAAATTTTTAAATCTGTTTTAGAGTTGGCCTAGAGGAAGGAGAGTTCTCACAATCAAATCTATACCATAAACTAGTATAGATGTAAAGAATTTTAGGCATATGCCCAAGATATGTCATTAAACAACACGGTGTACTATAAAGTAAAAAAAAAAAAAAAAAGGGGGTGGGGGAGACAAAACAATACAGAAAAAACAGAATTTAGAATATAATTTAAGCAATCACATGTTGAATGGAGTCTTTTTTTTTAAATTTATTGTCAGATTGGTTTCCATACAACACCCAGTGCTCATCCCAACAAGTACCCTCTTCAATGTCCATCACCCAGTTTCCCCTCTCCCCCACCCCACATCAACCCTCAGTTTGTCCTCTGTATTTAAGAGTTTCTTATGGTTTGCCTCCCTCCCTCTCTGTAACTTTTTTTTCCCCCTGTCCCTCCCCCATGGTCCTCTTTAAGTTTCTCAGGATACACATACAAGTGAAAACATATGGTATCTGTCTTTCTCTGCCTGGCTTATTATCCATCCACGTTGCTGCAAATGGCCAGATTTCATTCTTGCTCTTTGTCAAGTAGTATTCCATTGTATATATAAACCATATCTTCTTTATCCATTCATCAGTTGATGGACATTTAGGTTCTTTCCATAATTTGGCTGTTGTTTAAAGTGCTGCTATAAACATGGGGGTACAAGTCCCCCTATGCATCAGCACTCCTGTATCCCTTGGGTAAATTCCTAGCAGTGCTATTGCTGGTCATAGGGTAGTTCTAGTTTTAATTTTTTGAGGAAACTCCACACTGTTTTCCAGAGCGGCTGCACCAGTTGGCATTCCAACCAACAGTGCAAGAAGAAGTAGTCTTTATTCAATAATCTACAAAGGAAGTGATAACTTTTTATACACAAAAATATTTTGGGTGTAATGGTGGTAATGGATTAACAAATTATGTTATCTGTTTAAAATTTTGGATTAATGACTTCATCCCCCCTTTTTCAGTGGATTTGTTTATGGGAAATACAAGGGTCAGATCTCTCGTTTTACATCTACTATTTTTTTCCATTTATTATTATTTATGATAATTGATATATAACGTAACATTAGTTTTAGGGTACAACTAGGTGATTTGACAAGTTTATATGTTCTGCTAATGTCACCAGAAGTGTAGCTACCATCTGTCCCATTACATTGCTATTACAATATCATTAAGTGTGTTTCTTATGCTGTGTCTTCCAGTCCCATGACTTACTCATTCCATAACTTGAAACTTATACATCCCTTTCCCCTTCATCTATTTTTGTCCAACGCTTCACCCTCTCCCTTCTAGCAACCATCAGTTTGTTGTCTGTAGTTATAGGTCTGATTCTGCTTTTTGTTTGTTTATTCATTTTTTAGAGATTCCACTTATGAGTGGAATCATACAGTATTTGTCTTTTTCAGTTTAACTAATTTCACTTAGCATATTACTCCTAGGTCCATCTGTGTTTCTCAAATGGCATAATCTCATCCTTTTTTATGATGTGTAATTTCATTGTGTATATATACCACATTTTCTGTATCCATTCATCTATTGATGGACATTTAGATTTACAAAAGCCATTGTAAATGACTAGACAAAATCAAATCTTGCCTAGCCAAGATATGGCTGCAATAGGGGTGAATATATCTTTTCAAGTTAGTATTTTCAGTTTCTTTGGGTAAATACCCCATAGTGGTATTATTAGATTATATGGTATTTCTATTATTAATTTTTTGAGGAACCTCCATAGTGTTTTCCACAGTGGCTCTACCAATTTACATTCCCACTAAAAGTGCATGAGAGTTCTTTTTTTCTACGTTCTTTCCAACCCTTGTTATTTCCTGTCATTTTGATTTTAGACATTCTAACTGGCATAAGGTGATATGTCATTGTGGTATTGATTTGCATTTCTGTGATAATTAGTAATATTGGGCATCTTTTCATGTGTCTGTTGGCCATCTGTATGGCTTTGGAAAAATTTCTACTCAGGTCCTCTGCCCATTTTTAAATAAGATTTTTTTTATGGTGTTGAGTTGTATAAGTTCTTTATATATTTTACATATTATCTCCTTATTGCACATATCATTTGCAAATCTCTTCTCCCATTCAGAGCATGGGGCCAGGGCATGAAGAAAATAGTAAGAAAAATGGATTTTCATTTTTTTGTTTTGTTTTGTTGATGGTTTACTTTGCTGTGCAGAAGCTTTTTATTCTGATGGAGTTCCATAGTTTATTTTTGTTTTTGTTTCTCTTGTCCTAGGAGACCTATCTAGAAAAATGTTGCTATGGCCAAACTGTCACTCTTTGTAGACTACATAGTACTATATGTAGAAAATCCTGAAGACTCTACCACAAAACTACTAGAAGAAACAAATTCAGTACAGTGGCAGGATATAGAATTAATACCCAAATATTGGTGGTATTTCTATACATTTATATCTACTAATTTTTAAAAACTCATTTTGATAATTTTTGCATTAGTTTTACCATATATTTTAATAGTTCCGTGTTTATTGCAAAACAAAGCAATGTTGGGTGACAACTTTGAATGCTAGCTAACATAATAATTAATTCAAAATACTTGTAGAAGAATTGCTATGTGCTGGGTACCATTCTAGACACTGGGGGTATAGACAATTTGCATATAGAGGAACTAAACCAGTGATATGCCTGACCTCATAAAGTTTATGTTCTAGTGAGGAGGACAGAGAATATGCAAATGAACAGCTACTGATGTCATAGACTAGGAAGGTGAATAAAATATCACAAGAAGATCTACAATAATGGGAGATGTGTGTGAACAGCGGTGTGAACGCTGAGTGAAGACCTCTCTGAGAGGGTGACAGACGAGCAGAGCCTGAATGTACTAAAAGTAGGTCCTGTGAACATTTGTGTATATGTGCGAATGTGGTGGGATTTGGGAAAAAGGCTTTGAGTCATGGCGACCAAAGGGAAAAGGCTGGGAGTTGAGATTGTTCCTGACTTGGTGATACCACAAAGATGACAGTAAGACTAGAGCAGAAGACTTGAAGAGTTATAAGATTAAGGTCAGGGATCATCAGAGCATGGGGACAGGGCATGAAGAAAATAGTAAGAAAGATGGATTTCACTCTAAATACAATTGGGGTAACTTTGAGCAGGAGAGTGAAATGATCAGATTTGCATTTTAAACACACCACTGTAGGTGCAGAATGAAACACCGAGCGTTTTTGGAGCAAGGGTGAAAGCAGTAAAACCAGTCAGGCTATTGTTGCAGTAGTCCACAAAAGAGAAGCTGGTGTTTGGACCAATGTGGTAGCAGATGTGAGAAGTGATTGGGTTCTGAATTTTATTTTGATATGTTTTGATTGTGGAGATAAAATGTGCTGATATATATGGCAGTGGGTTAGCAGATGAGAGAAAGACAAGACTTAAGAATGATTTCACAGTTTTAGAGCAGAACCACAGAGTGGATTTTGCTGCCCAGTTTCTGAAATGCACACTTTAGGGACCAGAGGAAAAATTTAAGAGTTCTGTTTTGGACTTATTAATTTTGAGTTATCCATTGGACATTACAAAGGATATGCTGAATGTGGCTGCATTTATGAAATAGTCACTCAAGCAAGAGATGAATTCCAGATCTACTTTTCTAGTTTGTTAGTGTACAAATGCTGTATAAAGCCATGGGACTGGGTGAGTTCAGCTCCGGTATAATTTTAGAATAGAAGAGTATAGAATGGGCACAACTACTCCAAAATTGGGAAGAGGAGCAGAAATCATCCATAGAAATTAAGAACTGGTCAGGGAGATAAGGAAAACCAAGTTTACAAATTGTAACCTGAAATCAAATGATTATTACTGGTTGGAGAAATAATCTCTTACTGGAGTAATGTCTTACTGAGACACAGGGAAAGATGCTTTGCTCACAGAAGCAGAAGGTATCTGAACTTTGTGTTCAGGGTCTATGGACAGACATGGAGAGGGATAGTGGTTATATCTCCAATTTGTTATAAAAATAATGAATTGTTTCCTTTGAAGTTGCCTGAATCATTGATTTCATCACAAAGGCACTGGTACAAATAGTAGCATGACACTCTTTGATATACGGCAACCCTACTTGAACTTTGCCTGTTGTACAGGGAGTAAAGTGTAGAGGGCACTAAGTGTGGACTCAGGGAAGCCCACTAGAAAACCTTTGCAGTGTTCCAAGTCAGAGATGATGGTGACTTGGGAAAGGGTAATAGTGACATTTTAAAAGTGCTGTAACTCTGCTCTACTAGCCAACCTGAAACCAATGGGATTTATTCTAGTGCTGATTAGATATAGTTTCAGCATCTAAAGGGGTTCTTTTAACATGAGACTTAATCAAGTATCATTATTTATTGAGAAGAGTTAAATTACTCTTTGGAAAAAATGGCCTATATTTTACCAAAAGGTTATTTTAAAAATGTTTATCCACAGTGCAGTCTAGTCACCTATTTTTGATAGTTGTTCAAGTTTGACTTTATCCCTTTTCTCTAGAAATTGGAGAAACCTTTTTTCAAGACAGCCTCTCAAAAGACTGTTTTCTTGTTCTGTTTTAAATGTCCTCTTCTTTTGTCATCTGATTCTGTCTCTTTCTCCAGGCTGCTCCAATGACCCATGACAGTCAGTGTTGTATTGATTCATGTCTTGGTGACTTCTTTATATCACTGTGGATACAAAGAGTTCTGCAACTCTTAGAATTATTCAAAGCTCAGTGCTCAGAATAATTCAATTGAATTTCTGCTCCCAAATTCTTTCTCTTATTTACCATTGGGCACTGGTGAAAGGCACTAAAAAAATGTTTGTGTATTCCTCTTATCAAAATGTTCTCCAGAAGTGGGAGCATTTATATAGAAAACCTCCATTGAATTAGATGAGAAAGAATAGTTTTGCCACTGGATGATCTATCCATCAATATATTTGTTTTTTTCTTTCTTAAAAAAGTTTATTTATTTATTTTGAGAGAGAGAGGGAGAGGGGCAGAGAGATGGGGAGACAAAGAGAATCCTAAGCAGGCTCCTCACTGTTAGCAAAGAGGCTGACACGAGGCGAGATCATGACCTGAGCCAAAATCAAAAGTCAGACACTTAACCCATTGAGTCACCCAGGTGCCTCTATCCATCAATATGTTTGTAACTGACATGAAATTACATACATAATATGTGATGTATATGTAAGATATGTGTGATATGTAAAAAATACATGTGCCTATGCTATATGTGTGTGCACACACACACACACAAATCATCAATTGCTTAGCATAGCCCCTAGCACGAAGTTAATTCTGAGCTCACTATTCCACTGTGAAAAATTAAATGCCTCTTCTTTGACCTGGCAAAGTTTTGTAATAAATTACTCAGTAACCAGCTAGGTGAAGATAAAATATAAACTCATGATCTGGCATTTTTCCTCTATTGCACACATATCATTATCTACCTCGTTGGTTCTCTCTGGTAGTCCCCAGAGAGACGGGAGACCGAGTCAATAGTTGGGTGAAATGTTAGTCTCTTTTTATTTCCTTTCTTTTAACTAATTCTTCATTTTTAGGGGAAACACCAAGTGTGCCCAATGACTGGCTTAGTATCAAAGGTAAACATTTGCCAAAACAGAGGGCTTGCAAACCTGCTTTCCATTTTAGAATAAAAGCATGTAAACAAAACCAAAGATTAAAAGTAGGTTGAATATGGTATGCATTAGGCTGTTTGTTCAATAATGTAAAAAACTAATTGGGAACCACAGAATAAAAGATACACACACAAAAAGGAGGGCCTGGTTGGCTAATTCAGTTGAGCGTCTGACTCTTGATTTGCGCTCAGGTCATGATCCTGTGGTCATGAGATCCAGACTCAAAGCAGGCTCTGTGCTCTGCTTGGAGCCTCCTTGAGACTCTCTCTCTCTCTCTCTCTCTCTCTCTCTCTCTCTGATCCTCTCTTCTGCTTTTGCAGTCTCTTTCTCTCTGAACAAAACATGTGCGCACACACATAATTATATAAATGAAATTCCTTTTTGACATAAAACAACATATAAATTTCAAGGCAATTACAAACTAGAAAAGGGTTTCAAAACATACAAATAATTAAAATTCAAATACAAAATTTTTATCAAAATGTTTAAAATTTAATATATATATTGCTCAGGTTTATAAGGGTAATATAAATGGATATAAAGTTAATTTTTGGGGGGAACCACTTGCTAACATAAATTTGTTTAAAGCCCGGAGACCATGCATCTTTTTAATCTGATAATTTGATTTACAGAAAATAACATTATTTATAACAGTAGTGAAGAAAAATAGCTGTAAATATTTATCTTATGATAATGGTTTAAAAATCCCTCTGGCAAACCCCAGTGTGGAATATGGCACAGGCGTAAAATTGATATTGCCAGAGGATATTTAATTACGTGGGAAAGTATATCCCATACACTCTGTTCAGTATGACTGTGTGTGCATATTGTGCATGTGAGTGTATGAGTGTGAGAGGGAGAACTAGTGATTGAGAGTTTGGCTCTAAGGCCAGACTGCTTGGGTTCATATTCTAGTCCCATCATTTCCTAACTCCATCTTGGGCAAGTTATTCAACATCCCGAGCCTCCATTTCCTCATTCATAAGAGGGGGGAGAAATAATACCTTTCCCATTCAAGTGTTGGTAGGATTAAATAAATTTATACACATAAAGCATATAGAAGAACCACTGGCACAGATAAGCACCCCAACACATTATTTTTTACTTTAGTAACCAAAACGTTAACCTTGGGTACTCATTTATTCAATAAATATTGTTTGAGGCACACAATAGGTATAGAACTTGATCAGCACTGGGGATGCATCTGATGTACAAAACATCAAGTTCCTATCCTCAAGCAGCTTACATGTTAGTGGATTTATACAACATGGAGATCAACAAGTGAACAGCAATACAAAGTTGGTAAGTGGTGCAGTGGTTACAAAGTAACAGGGTGAAGGACAGGGTGTCATGGGAGGGGTGTTGCTTTGGGTGGGTTGTCAGGGAGGGCCCCTGAAGGGACGATGTTTGGGCAGAATTCTGAGTGATGTGCACAGCAAAGGCTGTATCTGGGTGAAGAACATTCCAATCAAGAAGCAGCCAAAAATGTCCCATGCTAGGATTGTGCTTGACATGTTTGATAAATCTCCATTCAATTCTTGGCTAGAGCAAAAGGAGCTAGCAGGAGAATGGTGGAAAATTTAGGAAGAAGAGAGAATGCCTGAGACCAGGTTGTCCTGGCTGTGTTGGCATGGAAATTTAAACTTTATTTTAGGTTAGTCCAGGAGCCATTAGGGAGCTCTGAGTAGATTCACAATTTAGAAAGCTCACAGTAGTTTCTTTGCAGAAAAATGTGATATGCTGGTGCAAAAGTAGGCAGTGGGATAACAGATTATTTAATGATCCTTTTTTTGTCCATCTGTATTTTACAAGTTGTTGACAATGCACAGATATTTCTTTATAAGAAAATGAGCATTTGAGGTAACAATTAGGCACATGGGACAGTAATTGTTTTTTACCATTTTCCCCAATTTTCAAAAGGGTACCTGACTTTTGTGCAGATATACGAGGTCTCCACAGTTTTTTTTTCCTAACCAATTCTTAAAATTTATTTCTAGTGATCTATCCTTTGTCAGACCTAGAAAGCAGTTCATTTTTGTTATTTTCCTCTTAGAGACATCAGTCTATCATTACACAAGGGCATCATCATCTCCACTGCAGAGAACAGAACACTTATCATACCTTTCTCTTTGGGTTTTGTTTTCAAGATCCTAATACAAGTGGCATTGTTGTCAACAACACGTTCTTTCCATTGTACAGTTAATGTTTCAATGTGAACAAGGCATTGTTGATTTGCCAGACCAATAGAAACTATGATAGTTGCTTCTGAAAAATGACACATTTGAGATACTAGATCATTATCTACTGACTGACTTTGGCAACAACAAAAAATTCTCTCCTGCTGGCAGTGAAATGGCATGTCACAAAGATGGGACTCCTTACTTTATGCCACATTGCCTGTGAGAAGGACGGCTGTCTGTGCTTGATCACTACTTGAAGCGTGTGGTTCATGAAGGATAATGTGAGCACTTAGGCATTTACAATCATGGCGGGTTTGTCTTTCTCATTGTCATTTTTTGAACAGTTACTTCATATCTGACGTGATGTCCTTAGCCAGAATTCCTAGGAATGCAGAAAACCTGTTAAGTTTGAGGAAAAAAAGCTCAACTATGATTCTTTCCTCTGTTAAAAATCAACAAGTAAGTATAAATATATTTACATTTATACTTACATAAATAGAAATATAAATAAGTAAAAAACAAATTAAATGTTATGATTTTGACATTTTGCATGACATACTGTGATTTTAAAATTTATAATACATATAAGAGAGTTATGTTGACATATTAAAAATGATGGAAAATAACCAGTAGGTAAACAAATGGTTCCAATTCATCCCATTCTGCTCTTTTTTTCTTTCTGAGCATAAAACAAAGGGCTTAGAACCATGGAACTGTGTGTTCTAGCCAGAAACTGATAAAGGCCCCCCAGATATCCCCCCTTATACTCTGTAATAAGTTGGTAACTGACATTAAACAACAAATAATAGAGATACATTTCATGAGTTTCTACTGCATGTCAGGCAAAGTGCTCAGGATGTTATATACATATTTTATTTCATCCTCATGACAACCTATATAGTGGACACTTTAATCAGTATTAAATGAAAAAAATTGAGGTCAAAGAGGATAAATAAATTGTTTAAGACTGCACTACTAGTAGATGACAGAATTGGAACTGAAACTGAGGCAGTTAGACTCCAGATCCAAAGTTCTCAACTGCTTTGGTATTAGGTCTAGCAATATCCATACATGGCAGTGTAGGGAGCATAATATTTGAACTTGTAGAAAACATTCATTGCATAACATACAATAATTGCTCTCTCAGTGTCAGTCCCCTATGATGACATTATTGATGACTTTTCTAGAAATCAGACTACCGAGGTAGGGTTTATTCAAATGTTTCAGAAAAGTGAGATGAGTCAAATCAGTTACATAATTTTTCTTCATGGGCCAAGAAGATATTCCTAGAGTTGTTAATCCTGTCTTCAATAAAATTTTCACACAATATTTAGACTCTCTGAGCTGCTGTGTGAATGGAGCTCAGACATTTGCCTTAAGATTCATTTTTGGTTTTTTCCTTGAATAGATTGAATAAGCCTCTACTCTTTTCTCTGTGGCTCAGGAACCCAGCTAGGTCTATAACCACATATACTCTCTCTCAATATACCCTAAATACACAAAGGCACATTAGGCTCATGCATTATGTTCAGATGGGTAATTAGAATAATGAAAATCTACTTGGAGCCCCTGCAGAATCATTTTTGACCGAAGATACTAGCAACTGAATGTTTCTTGTTAGATCCGGAGAGAACATGAACTATCACTAGTGGCAGCAATTGCCGCAAAGAAGGCCTTTGCTCTTGTGCATATTTAAGATTTGTCACACGTCCACCCAGAGCTGCTGTATAAGCCATGCTAATAACTATCTGGGAAATTTGGTTATCCATTTGAATGGAGCAACCCTGTTCTTATTAGTTTCTAAATTTATTTTAACTTCCATTGACACGAATTAAAATGGGAATCTTGCTGTCTATTGATTGTGTCAGTAGATTTTTTTTCTCTCTCCAGAATTCATTTTTAAAGACTTTACTTTTATTAAACTAAATACTGCCAGTTAACTAAAGTCTTGGCTTTTATAGACTCAGGGGAGCAGGATCTAACATAAATTAATCATGACTTAATTGACTGAGCTAATTCAAGTTCCCTCCAGTCCACTGCACAACAATATTCTTGTCTTCCCAATGAAGGCTAAATTGTACATTGCTTCAGGAGGATCAACTTTTACATCTTTAGCACTGCACTTTTTCTGACATATAAAGTTTTAATATTATTGGAATTGTCTACAAATGTGTTCATAGTTAGGAAAACTAAATTGACCCTACACATCATACCTGGCCAGTTTCTTCCTTTTATTTATTCCATGCATGGACTAAAATCTTTATTTGGTAATAGTATTACATACACATACACAATCACCAACAGTTTGATGGCAATTTACATCTGTTTTTTTTTTTCCTAGGCAAAGATGATGTAAAAGAGTGTTGAATTCCTAACGCTACCACTATATTGCTATAAAAAAACCAAATGTATTTAGTGATATTACAAAGTCATCAATGGTAATAGTTTTCTCAAAACATCCTTATATAGAATAGTAAGTACTTAACAACTCTTGTAAAGAAATCATCAAAAATTTAATGTTTCTGGGCTTAGTTTTCTACATATCCAATATAAGAATGCAATGCAAAAGTATATAAAAATACAAAATCTCCAAGGTTTTTTTTTTTTTTTTTTTTTAACTTTTATATATTTTTCTTAGGGAATTATTCACTCTTATACTGGTAGGAGACAACCTATGGGGAATAAGCTTAGAAACTCCCTGGGCTTACACCAATGGGTTAACAAGGCATAAAGAATTACAAAGCCATAGGATGCTCACACCCAAATTTGGGTAAACAAGATTAGGTAAATAAGTATAGAGAAGGCGGGGCAGAAGTCCCAGTACAGAGAGGGTGGGGCAAAGGACCCAATATAGAACACAGGTATATGAAATAAACAAGATTAGGTATTCAGAGTAGAAGCACCCCCCAATTTAGTACTATAGCGGAAAGCTGCTTTCACAGGAAGGTAGGACCAAGCTAGGTAAACAGGTAAATTGAGCTATAGACCACTGTGCTGCAGGTGAAGCAACCCAGAGCTGAGATGATTAACAAAAGAAAAGGTGCCTTGTTAACTCTGAGGTCATACATCCTATCGGTCTCATCCCCTAGGCTAGCTAAGATAAACAGAGGTGTGCCTCATGCATGCTGTAAACAACCTTCCACCCCACTGCCTGGGGTCAGGATTTTGCTTTGTAAGTGGGGTGTTGAAGTCTCCTACTATCATGGTATTACTATCAATGAGTTTCTTTATGTTTGTGATTAATTGATTTATATATTTGGGTGCCTCCACATTTGGCACATAAATGTTGACAATTGTTAGGTCTTCTTGGTCTATAGACCCCTTGATTACGATATAATGCCCTTCTGCATCTCTTGATACAGCCTTTATTTTAAAGTCTAGATCGTCTGATATAAGCATGGCGACTCTGGCTTTCTTTTGTTGACCATTAGCATGATAGATGGTTCTCCATCCCCTTATTTTCAACCTGAAGATGTCTTTAGGTCTAAAGTGGGTCTCCTATAAACAGCATATAGATGGTTCTTGTTTCTTATCCATTCTGTTACCCTATGTCTTGATTGGAGCATTGAGTCCACTGACGTTTAGAGTACTGAAAGATATGAATTTATTGCCATTATGATGCTTAGAGAGTTGGAGTTTCTGGTGGTGTTCTCTGGTCCTTTCTAATCTTTGTTGCTTTTGGTATATATATATATGTATATGTGTGTGTATATATATATATATATATATATATATATATATATATATATATTCATCTTTTCTCCCCTCAGAGAGTCCCCTTTAAAATTTCTTGCAGGGCTGGTTTAGTGGTCACAAACTCCTTTATTGTTTGTCTGAGAAATTTTTATCTCTCCTTCTATTTTGAATGACAGCCTTGCTGGATAAAGAATTCTTGGCTGCATATTTTTCTGATTCAGCACACTGAATATATCCTGCCACTCCTTTCTGGCCTGCCAAGTTTCTGTGAATAGGTCTGCTGCAAACCTGATCTGTCTTCCCTTGTAGGTTAGGGACTTTTTTTCCCTTGCTGCTTTCATGATTCTCTCCTTACCTGAGTATTTTGTGAATTTGACTATGATATGCCTTGTTGATGGTCGGTTTTTGTTGAATCTAATGTGGGTCCTCTGTGCTTCCTGGATTTTGATGTCTGTGTCTTTCCCCAGGTTGGGAAAGTTTTCTGCTATGATTTGCTCACAAAACCTTTCTACCCCTATTTCTCTCTCTTCCTCCTCTGGGACCCCTATGATTCTGATGTTCCTTTTTAATGAGTTAAAAAGGATTTCTGATTTCTCTAATTCTTTTTTGTTTTTAACATTATTTATTATTGAGAGACAGAGCGTGAACAGGGGAGGGGCAGAGACAGAGGGAGACACAAAATTGGAAGCAGGCTCCAGGTTATGAGCTATCAGCACAGAGGCCCACTCGGGGCTTGAACTCACAAACCACGAGATCATGACCTGAGCCAAAGTTGGTCACTTAACCTACTGAGCCATCCAGGCACCCCTGATACCTCTAATTAGCCTGATGTCTCTAGTTGTTAAATTGTGCTCTTTTGCCTTAATCTCCCTTATTTTTTCTGCTTCATTATTCTCCATAAATTTGTCCTCTGTATCGCTGCTTCTGTGTTCTGCTTCATCCATCCTTGCCGCTGCTGCATCCTTCTGTGATTGCAGCTCAGTTATAGCATTTTTAATTTCATTCTGGCTATTTTTACTTTTATCTCTGCAGAAAGGGATTCTAATCTATTTTCAACTCTAGCTAGTATTCTTATTGTGATTTTAAATTCTGGTTCAGATATCTTGCTTGTATCTGTGTTGGGTAAATCCCTGGCTGTCATTTCTTCATGCTCTTTCTTTTGGGATTAATTCCTTCATTTTGTCATTTTGAAGGGAGAAAAGGAATTAATGAGGTAGAAAAATTGAAATTAAAAAATATTAAAATTAAAAATTGCAAACACACACACACACACACACACAGAAATAAAATAGATGATGCTAGATCCTAGGTGTGTTTTGGTCTGGGTGTTGAAAGTGGTTTGACAGATTAGAGAAAAAAAGGGGGGGGGGAGGAAGAAAGAGGAAATCGTTTGAGAATTTGAAAAATTGAATACACTGAAGTAGACTAAAATAGATGATGGGGTAAAATAGAATTTGAAAACATTTACACAAAAGTAAACAGTATAGTAGAAAAAATTAAAGAAAAATATTTTTATTAAAATTAAAAATAAATATGAATTTTTTCTGTATTTAGAAAAAAGAAAAGAAAAAAGATAAAAAGATATCATTTGAAAATTTGAAAAAGTGAATACACTGTAGTAGACTAAAATGATGGAAGTAAAATAAATTGAAAAAATTTACATAAAAGCAAAAAATATAGTAAAAAATTTAAATAAAAATATTTTAATATAAATTGAAAGTAAAAATGAAGTTTTTCTCTTTCTGCATTCAAGAAAAAAGAAATGAAAAAGAAAAAAATAAAAAAGGAAATTGTTTGAAAATTTGAAAAGGTGAATACACTAAAATAGACTAAAATGATGGAAGTAAAATAGAATTTGAAAAAATTTATACAAAAGTAAAAAATATAGTAATAAAAGTTAAAGAAAATATTTTTAATAAAAATTGAAAATAAAAATGAATTTTTTCTTTCTGTATTCAAGAAAAAGAAAAGTATAAAAGAGAAAAAGGAAAAAAAAAGAAAAATAAAGAAAGAAAATTGAATACATGAACTTGCTAACAGATTGAAGTAGGACTGAAATTGCTTCATTTTCCCCTAGAAGTCAGTCTATGTAGTGCTTTATAGTCTATAAACTAAGCCAGCCATGAGCCTTGTGTTCTTAAAGAACGAAGTTGGCACAGTTGGGCGGGGCTCGGTGTAACAGCTCCGCTCTCCACTAGATGGCACTTCTAGCCTACTGGAGTGGAGTGCTGTACTTGTAGGTGTGTATGCGCATGCACAGGCGTGGTGAAAATGGCGCCACCAGCTACCCAGTCTGTTCTCCTGGATCAGCAATCGCACACCTATCCTCTGTCTTCAGCTGTCATCCACTCCCCGCTTTTTCACTCTCCGTGACCAGGCCCCAGGCAGTACCTCTCCCTGAGTTTTGTCCCAGATGTGGCTGCTTTCCCTGGCCCGTTACTTCTGAAGGACTGCGGCCTTGACCCGTTCCGCCCCTCTGTGAGAGGGTCTCACCTAGCAATGGCCAAATGAGCAATGGCCGAAAATCAGCTGCACCCAGGAACGTCCACTGTACCCTTCTGCTACCGATGCCCCAAGACTGTGGCCAGGTGCCAGCCTGCCCCAGAAAAAGTTCACGAGACAGTGTATCAGCAGCTTTTTCAGGGATTATGGAAAATCACAACACCCATCTGGCACCAGGCTTCCCCCTTAATGACAATGCCCCAGCACCAGTGAATGTGGCCGCCTTCTGGGGTCTGCTGGACCAGGTGGCTTCAACAGTCTCTACCAAATATCCTTCCAGCAGTGGAACCACTTTTCCCTGTGTGGCCTGAGAACCTCCCTGACCCCACTCTGCTCCTGGGGATTCGCCCTTCCCACCAGAGCACTTCCAGGTATCGAGCTGCGGAATTGCAGCCTTTGTGCTCCCCTTGTTTACAGTCTTAATGGAATTTAAACCCTCTCCTTTCTCCCTTTTTAGTTTAGTCACTGCAGCTGTTTCAATTTTCCACTTTCTCTCCAGCTGCTTTTGGTGAGGGGTGCTTTTCCCCATATTATCCCTCCCACCTCCAGTCTCCATCCTCGCTCTGCCTGCAAAAGGGGTTCCCTACCTTCTGTGGCTTCTCACTCCCCAAATTCACCTCTCTGTGCCGCATACCTGCTGAATTCTGTGGTTCACGTTGTGCAGATTGTTGTGTTAATCCTCCAATCAGTTTTCTAGGTGTGCAGGATGGTTTAGTGTTGGTCTGGCTGTATTTCATGGACACAAGACACACAAAAAACTTCTATGCTGTTCTGTCATCTTGGTTCCTACCCTCAGGATTTTGTTTTGTATTAACCCAAACCCCTAACCCCAAATATCTTCAAGACCCCGTGTCCCTCACATCCACAAGTTAATGTTCACAGATTGTCTCTTTGTGCACGTCCATCGCCATGTTTGTAAGCCTTCTGATCCTAATAAAAACAGGGCAAGGACCCTTATTTGGGACTCTTGTCTTTTCCTGGACATTAGCCATCTCTGCATCCTGCTCTTTTGCTGGCCAAAAGAGAATTTTAGACTTAGAGCCTATGACAAGAGCCATGTAAAGAAAAAAATAAATTTGGTGTATTATCTTTTTTTTCTCCAAATTCATTAATTAGAATAGCATAAAAGAATGCAATATATATATACATGTATATATATATATATATATATATGTATATATATATATATATATATTACTAGTGATTAGAATACCTATGCAAAAATCAAATTTCTTCAACAGTTATCTTTTTTCATTTGGTTATTTGTGTGAGGTATTTTTCAGTTTTGGTCTTGTTTTTGGTTTGTTTTATTGATTTTGTTTGGTTTGTTTCATTCAGAGTCTTCTCCTAGTTCCTCTCTTAGGACTTAAAAAGAGTTAAGAGCCTCTAGACTGATATTGAATTCAAGGGTGTCATTGATTGTTCAGTGACCATGATTGTAAGCAATACAATGTCACATAATGACAGGAATTGACTGTGGCTAGGTCTCCAAAGCAGGGAATCAAGGGCAGCAAAATGTAAATGTTCAAACTTTAGTGTTTTGTATATCCTGTAATATGTTTAGCATAGTCTATTAAAAATTTTCCATAATATAATAGTGAAATAGGCACAGTACAAACTTCTAGTTACAAATAAGTCACGGAGATGACAAGTATAGCACAGGGAATACAGTCTATAATATTGTAATAATGTATGGTGACAGATGACGACTACATCTATTGTGAGCATTGAGTGATGTATAGAACTGTCAATCACTACTAGAATTGTGCACCCGAAACCAATATAGCATTGTATGTAAAAAAAAAAAAAAAATCTCCATGTTATAAAAGAGACATATTTATGTAGTAAGAACTTTAAAAATTTTTTTTAGTGTTTATTTTTGAGAGAGAGAGAGAGTATGGCAGAGCCCAAGTAGGGGAGGGGCAGAGGGAGATGGAGACACAGAATCCGACTGTCAGACTCTGAGCTGTCAGCAGGGAGCTCAAACTAAGGAACCAGGAGATCATGTCCTGAGCTGCAGTCTGACATTTAACTGACTGAGCCACCCAGGCATCCCAAGAATTTTAGTTTTATTTCTGCTACTTGCTGTATCAACTTGGGCAAACCTAATCCACTTAGGTTTACTTTTCCCCAACAGTAAAATGGGATATTATATATTTTAGATGTTACTAATGGTAAAATGAAATCAAAGATAAAAACATTTTATAAGCAGAAAAACATTATCTACTTGTGAAGAGGCCCTACTTTGCCTTTGAGATGATAACGGATGCTTCATGTCAGGCATCTATTAATTACAGAATTACTGTCAGATTTTTCTGATTGAATCTTAGTAAATAAAACCAACTCTACCATTAGTGAACTAGAATGTTTCTTATGAATTTGGTGTCAAGGATTTTTCCCGTGTGTGATAAGAGCAGGTAAGACCTGCCACTGAAGCTACTTAAGAATATATAGGAAAGCTATGGAGGTAGCATTGTTAAATACTCCCCAACACTCTTCTTTCTGCTTAGCCTTAAGTATCGAATCTGTGGAGTATTGAATTTTGTATTTAATGTATGCAAATCTAAAAGATCAGACTGAAGATGCTGACCTTTCACTGATTCTTGTTGAACCACAATTTCTGGTCTCACTGTACAGAGTTTCCTCTGATTTCCCAAGATCATCGATGGGCACTGGGGAAAGTTACAAGAGAAAATCCACCACTGGAGTAATGGCTCCCTTAACAAGTTCCTTGAGACAGAGGACCTATTAGACAGCAGTTTTTTAATCACTGAGCTTTCACACAATTTCATTTCCCAGAAGAAAAAGTTCTCACTAATTAGATAATATCAAGCTTGTATTAAAAAGCCAATGTGGTAGACAGTAGATGTTCTGACATTTAATGTGAAGCTTCTAAGGTGGCACATAGATTTTGGAAAGTTCTGAGAATGTGATTAGGTGAAAGCAGGGGGAAAAATAAATGCCCTTTAAAATAGACACAAAATTTAAGTGGTTATAAATTATTGTTTCTTATATGATATCAAAATTGAATGTTCATGTTCATCTTAATAAAAAAATTATTTATTCTTCTTTTTTACACATGATTACCTAAAAGTGAATTAATGAACTTAAAAGTTAGATGCTTGTGGAGCTTTTTAAAAGCTTGAATTATTTCCAAAATTTAGTATTTTTTAAAATTTAAGTTTAATTTATCTAAAATACAGTGTAGTCTTGGCTTTAGGAGTAGAACCCAGTGATTCATCTCTTACTTATGGCATCTAGTGTTCATCCCAGAAAGTGCCCTCCTTAATGCCCCTGACCCATCTAACCCCTCTGCCCCACAGCAACCTTCAATTTGTTCTCTATATACCTACTCTTAACCACAACTGGAAAATTAACTTCTTGTAGGTATCTCTAACATGTAAAACTGATTAATATCTTTCCTACCCTCTTATACTATATCAAGTTGAATCATAAAACATTTTTGCAAATAAAAAGTGATCAAAGATTGGGAGTTTCATATAATTGAACCTAGTATATTTGTTTCCCTAATCTTGTTTTGTGAAAGACATGGTCCTTTTTGACATGCAGTGCAAAGGGCATTAGCAAATATATGTGTAATATCCTTAGATTTATAAGTATTTTTAAATTGTTTTTATTTGGTTTCCTTAAAAGCTTACCATATAAAATGGGGTTTATGTCAATGATAAGGTGAGAGACTACATTTTTTCTACTTTCTAGTGTTGTAAATATATGAAATATTTCTGGATTAAATATATTTGAAGCACTTTCTATTTTTCCAAGACTCAGCACAATACTCAGTAATTAATGAAAACTTTGTTTTAGGATTCTGTACAATGCACAATTCAATGTATAGCACATTTATTATGTATAAACCCTTTGATTCTGTTTGCTTTTTTGATTGAAAACTATCAAATACAGGGAAACTACCTCTCCAGAAGTTTTTTAAGGAGATAAAATTTATGTGCAACAGTAACTACCCAATTAAATACTGACTTTAATAACCTCTAAGTACATTTTCCTAATATTCTCCCTAAGGAATATTTCATTACAAGGTTTAATTCTTTCATATATCCATTTTGGTTACAGATCATTAATTGCTGATAGGGATTATTATATTTTACAATTTTGGTGGTAACATTTCATTTCCTAAGACTACTCGTGCCTTTACTAAAACAATGTGACATCCTTGACAGTCTGAAGTATTTCTGTACATATCTTGAAAACAGATATAAATGCTGAAGTGTGTTTTAATGCAGCTGCATTTAGTGAAACCTGAAATTAAATTCTAACTTAATAAAGCAGATTGTTTTTTAATTGAATGTTTTCCCCCCTCAGCTGAGAATATTACCATTTTAATTATATTTCATTGAAGGGAAGGAAAATGAAAATCATTTTATGTTCTGACAGCAAAAAGAAAACTTAGAACATTTTCTACCAAATATTTTTTAAAATTTTCAATAAAATCAATTACAATAATTTGAAATTGACCGATTTTAATTTAGGTTTATCCTTTATAAGTTGACTTCTGTGCCAAAAAAAATGAAACAAATATAATTTTGTTAAAAACTAAAAATAAATCAGGAAGATAATTAGGATCTTTAAAATGAATATGGATGGGGAAAACGGAACAATCTAAATGTTTTCTAAATTGATGTTGCTTTATGGTTTTACAACACGTTAACTTACAGAACTTAAAAAATAGTATTTCAAATTTTAAAAGACAAAAGAAAAAGTAAATAAATACAGACAAATATAACCTAGGATCTGGTTCAGGAATTCTCTTCCTTTGGATTTGCATGAACAAGGTTAGGATATTACATATTTAGCTAGTTATAGACATACCGTGCTTGAGGTGCCTGGTAGGTAGATATCTAGACACCCAAGTGGCAATCTAGAATGCTGGATATAGTAAGATAGCAATGCCATACTATTAGTAATGACAACTACAAGAGTAACATATATTTGTCATTTCCTGTCAGCTGTGGGTCTTAAAACTTTGAGGTAGGTACTATTATTGTCCTCATTTTATGGATGAAGATACTGAGGCACAGACCAGAGTTTTTCTTAATCACACTGAGCTGCAATTTAAATCAAGTCAACAGGGTTCCACAGCATACACTAAACACAGCTAACTCTTGTAGAGAGAGGAGGTTGAGATGGAGATATTTACTTACTACCTGTAGTAATGTACTACCTGTACCCTTGTACCTTCCCTTCTTTCCTGTTGACATCAGTGAAACTCTCTCTGTGCCCATGGAAGGCAATTTTCTCCTCTTGGTCATTACATCCATTGCCTGTGGTCTACTCAAGGATTTTGCTTCTGTAGTTACAGTGTAGTTCTTCTCATAATCAGTTATACCTCTTCTATCTAAAAATTCCCATCAACATAAAAATTGTAGTATCTTCTTAAAAATAAATGCCAGTCTTCACATATTCCTCTAGCTCCCTTCCCCCATTTCTCTTCTCTTTTTCAAACATGTATTCTAGACACTGCTTCTACTTTTCTCTTTTCAATCGACTTCAGTTAAACTCTTTGCCCATCAATCTACTAACATTTCTTTTCTAAAAATCTCTAATGTCTTCCATTTTGATAAATTCAGTGGCCAATTTTTGTTTCTCAACCTAGAAATTCTCAGAATTTTTGTGTCCACACCTTCTCCTTACATGACCTGATATAGTCCTATGGCTTTAATACCATCTATGCTCATGATTATCAAGTTGATACATCCAGTCCCAATCTCTGAATTTAAGAATAATACATGACTATTTTCTTTTCAATAACGCCATACAGATATGTAGTAGGCATTCTAAACTTTGTCTCAGACAGAACTCTGTTTTCATCTTGCTCCTGTCCCAATCTTCTACATCTCAGTAAATGATGCCATCATTGATCCAGTTCCTATATACATGTATATACACACACATATATATATGCATCATATATATGATGCATATATATATATATATATATATCCATATGACTCACTATTGACTTCTGTACATCTAATCCATCAATTCCTATCTACTTTAATTTCAATACGTTTCCTAATTTTTATTGTTTCTCATCTTCTCTGATTAGTATGTCCATGATTGCCAGCCTTGCAAATGATGTATTTGTCTCTAATCTTGCATTTGTACCAATTGGTTAATTCAAAATATGTAGTTCTATTGTTTAAAATATTCCAATCATTTTCTGTCATGCTTTAAAAACATCCAAATGACTTTCCATAGCCTATGCAGTCATAAGTAATGTGGCCTCTGCCTGCCATCTTACCATTCTTATATTATTCTCTACCCTGTTTCTTCTTCTCTGTTCATTTTATTTTTATTTTTTAAATTTATTTCTTTAATTTACATCCATTGTTGCACTATATGCTAACTAACTTGATTTCAGGAGTAGATTCTTTAATGCCCCTTACACATTTAGCCCATCCCTCCCCCAAAACCCCTCCCGTAACTCTGTGTGTTCTCCATATTTAAGAGTCTCTTATGGTTTTGTCCCTCTCCCTGGTTTTATATGAATTTTGCTTCCCTTCCCTTATGTTCATCTGTTTTTTATCTTAAAGTCCTCAATGAATGAAGTCATATATTTGTTTTTCTCTAATTTTGCTTAGCATAATACCCTCTAGTTCCATCCATGTAGTTGTGAATGAAATCTTGCCATTCTTTTTGATTGCCGAGTAATACTCCATTGTATATATATACCACATCTTCTCTATCCATTTATGCATTGATGGACATTTGGGCTCTCTCCATACTTTGGCTATTGTTTATAGGGCTGCTATAAACATTGGGATGCATGTGCCCCTTCGAAACAGCATACCCGTATCCCTTGGATAAATACCTAGTAGTGCAATTGCTGCATCATAGGATAGTTCTATTTTTAATTTTTTGAGGAACCTCTATACTGTTTTCCAGAGTGGCTGCACCAGCTTGCATTCCTACCAGCAGTGTGAAAGAGATCCTCTTTCTCTGCATCCTCACCAACACCTATTGTTGCCTGAGTTGTGAATGTTAGCCATTCTGACAGGTGTGAGGTGGCATCTCATTGTGGTTTGATCTTTTATTTCCCTGATGATGAGTGATGTTGAACATTTCTTTATGTGTCAGTAGGCAATCTGTATGTCATCTTTGTAGAAGTGTCTATTCATGTCGTTTGCCCATTTCTTTACTGGATTATTTGTTTTTTGGATACTAACCCTTTATCTGATATGTCTTTGCAAGTATCTTCTCCCATTCCATCAGTTGCCTTTTAGTTTTGCTGATTGTTTCTTTCACTGTGCAGAAGCTTTTTATTTTGATGAGGTCCCAATAGTCCATTTTTGCTTTTGTTTCCCTTGCCTCTAGAGATGTGTTGAGTAAGAAGTTGCTGCGGCCAGGGTCAAAGAAGTTTTTGTGTGCTTTCTCCTCAAGGATTTTGAAGACTTCCTGTCTTACATTTAGGTCTTTCATCTATTTTGAGTTTATTTTCTCTGTCCATTTTAGAATACTTATTTTCCTCCAACAATCTACGGTCTTGTTTGTTTAGGCATTTGTATTTATTTTTATGTATCTTTGGAACTCTACCATTTTATTGAAACAAGGGTGAGTTACTTTTATCTATCAAGTTCCAGTTGCAATGATATTTCCTTAGTAGGGCTTATGTTATCTTAAGTAACCCACTCAGTCCTAGTTACTGTCCATTTCTTACATTTTCTGGTTTATTTCCTCTTTGGCCCTTAATAATTGTCTTGTGTTTTTTTGATTCATTCATTAATCCAAATATTACATGTGTTTTATTTTTTGATTCATTAATTGGATTACTGATTATTTACCTACAACTAGACTGTTAGCTCTAAGATGTAGATGGTTGGCAAGGGACATAGCAAATGCTCAATAAATATTTGCAAAAGGAATTAATACTTTAGAATTGACAAAGGATTTTTCTGTATATAATCCCATCATCTGATTAACTATTATCAGCAAGAAATGTAGCATATTCTCTCCTAGAGTTTTGACATAAATATGGCTCAAAAGACCATCTATTCAATTTCTGCTCATCTGCTACCATTATGAAAACCTCAGTTCAGAACGATGTGTCTTGTATAAACCATAAGGAAGACTTGAGATGGAGTTTACTCCTAAAAAAAAAAAAAAAAAACAACTCATATCATGTTATTCAATGCCTTCCTTATACCCTCTTTTGATAGTTTAGTTTGTGACATATTTTAGAAAATATACTGGTAATAACTACAAGTCATTTGTCTTTAAGCATAAATAAATTTGATTGATGTTAAACTTGACAAGATTAATATCTGAAGAACCCTTTAATAAAAAAGATGGGGCCCCTGGGTGGCTCAGGTGGTTGAGTGTCAGCCTCTTGGTTTAAGGTCAGGTCATGATCTCACAGTTTGTGGGTTTGAGAGCCTCACTGGGCTATGTGCTGACAGTGTGGAGTCTGCTTGGGATTCTCTGTCTCCCCCTCTTTCTTAATCTCAAAATAAATGAACTTAAAAAATAAAATATGAATTTTTTCTGAATATGTGTCTGTATTCAGATTTAAATAACACACTGAATAAATAATATGTGCTAGGCATTATACTGATTATTTTTGCTGATGGTATCTCATTTAATTCTCAGAATCATTTTAGAGTTATTTTTATAACTTTTGGTTTGAGAGAAAGTCTTGTACAGCAAGTACGCTACCAAAGTCTTCTGACTCATAATTAATTGCTCCTTTACATTGTATTTTATTGTCTCTGCACTGTCAGGAAAATGTCTGCATGATATAATTAGTGGAAAGAAATGTAGCATCTTGACAACTATATTGTAATGCACTGTAATGTTCTAGGACTTATCTTCCAAGTCAAACACCCTGGATTTTTCTTTATTTCTATTGGCTTTGTGCCCATATTTAATTTACTAATAGATCATGATTGTTCTATCTCTAAACTGTGTCTTAAATTGGCTCACTTCTTTCCATCTTCACTGTCATTATGCTAGTCCAAATCCATATTGTCTGTAAACTGAACTCTGGTATCTCTATCCCCATGTTTGTTTTCTTACAAAACATTCTTTGTAGGCTGAACCTAAAATTATCTCTTTTAAAAAATGCTTTATTTGTTTATTTTCAGAGAGACGGTGGAGAAAGAGGGGGGGGGAGAGGGAGGGAGGGAGGGAGAGAGGGAGGGAGAGAATGAATCCTAGGCAGGCTCCATGCGGTCAGCACAGACAGATCTCACCAATTGTGAGATCATGACCTGAGCTGAGATCAAGAGTCAGAAGATTAACTGAATCAGACACTCAGGTGCCCCTAAAATTATCTTTTAAAAGCTGAAATAAGATCATAGCTCTCTGCTAAAACAAAAACATAAAATGAAAGAAACCTGTAATGACTTACTATATTTAGGATCAAAACCAAAGTTTTGCCATGGCCTATAAGACTCTACGTAATCTACCTTCCACCTGTTGTATTCTACCAATCTCTTCTTTTTCTGGGTTCCAGAAAAAGCATAACCAAGGTACTGCGACTGGGTACTGGGACTGTTTTTTTCTTACTTAAACATGCCAAGCTCTTTGTGGTCTTTGCATCTGTTATATCTTTTTCCTTCCTGGATTTTTCAATTTCTGTGAAAAATTGCCATTGGAATTTGGTAGGAATTGCATTAAACCTGTAGATTGCTTTGGGTAGGATGGACATTTTAACAATACTAATTCTTCCAATATACAAGCATGGAAAATCTTTCCACTTATTTGTGTCTTCAATTTCTATCATCAGTTTCTTATAGTTTTCCATGTGCATGTCTTTCACCTCCTTGGTTAAATTTATTTTTAGGTATTCTTTTTGTTGCAAATGTAAATGGGATTATTTTATTTTTTAAAAATTTTTAATGTTTTATTTTTGAGAGAGAGAAAGAGAGCGTGAGCAGGGGAGGGGCAGAGAGAGAGAGGGAGACAGAATTTGAAGCAGCTGTAGGCTCTGAGCTGTCAACACAGAGCCTGATGTGGGACTTGAACCCACAAATCTCAAGATCATGACCTGAGCTGAAGTTGGATGCTTGCCCGATGGAGCCACTCACATGCCCCTAAATGGGATTTTCTTAATTTATCTTTTTGATAGATCATTATAGTATATAGAAACCAACTGGCTTCTGTATGTTGATTTTCTATCCAGTAACTTTGCTGATTGTTATTAGTTCTAGCAGGTTTTTGGTGGAGTCTTTAGGGTTTTCTATATATAACATCATGTTATCTGCACATAGTTGTACTTTCTCCTTTGTTATTTGGATGATTTTTATTTCTCTTTTTTGCCTAATTGCTCTAGCTAGGACTTCTGATAATAAGTCAAATAAAAGTGGCAAATGTGGGCATGCTTATTTCTGACCTCAAGGGAATAGCTTTTAGCCTTTCACCATTGAGTATATTGTTAGTTATGGGTTTGTCTTCTATGGCCCTTATTAAGTTGAAGTGTGTACTCCCTGTACTTACTTTGTTGATAGTTTTTATTGATGTAGAGTTTTGTCAAATGTTCTTGTGTATCTGTTCAGATGATAATATTTTATCCTTCATTTTTTTAATATAGTGCATCACATTGATTTTCAAATATAAAAACACCTTTCCATTCCTGGAATAAATACCACTTGATCATGGTGTATTATCCTTTTAATGTTCTGTTGAAATCAGTTTGCTCATATTTTCTTGAGGATTTCTGTACCAGTGGTCATAAAGGATAGTGACCTATAATTTTCTTTACTTGTAGTGTCCTTGTCTGGTTTTGGTATCAGGGTAATTATGGCTCAGAAATGTTCTCTTCTGGAGTGCCTGGGGAGCTCAGTTGGTTAAGCATCTGACTCTTGATTTTAGCTCAGGTCATGATCTTACAGTTTGTGAATTTGAGCCCACATTGGGCTCTGCTCTGATGTTGCAGAGCCTGCTTGGGATTCTTTCATTCCCTCTCTCTCTCTCTCTCTCTCTCTCTCTCAAAATAAAGTAATAAAAACAATAAAAAATTAAAAAAAACCACGAATGCTGATTCTAAACAGTATCACTTAAAAAATGTTCTATTTATAAAATGAGTTCAGAAATGTTCTATTTTTTGAAAGAGTCTGAGATGAATTGTTATTAATTCTTCTTTAAATGTTTGGTAGAATTTACCAGTGAAGCCATCTGGTCCTACATTTTTCTTTGTTAGTAGGTTTTTGATTACCAATTCAATCTCCATACTAGTAATCAATTTATATTTTCTTAAAAAATTTTTTTAACATTTATTTATTTTTTGAGAGACAGAGACAGAGCATGAGCAGGGGAGTGGCAGTAAGGGAGGGAGAAACAGAATCTGAAGCAGGCTCCAGGCTCTGATCTGTCAGCACAGAGCCTGATGTGGGGCTTGAACTCATCAACTGTGAGATCATGACCTGAACTGAAGTCAGATGCTTACCTGACTGAGCCACCCAGGCACCCCTCAATTTATATATATTTTTTCTTTCTCATTGTCTTGGTAGGTTGTATTTTACTAGGAATTTATCCATTTCTTCTAAGTTGTCCAACTTACTAGTATACAATAGATAGTAGTCTCATGATCATTTGTGTATCTGTTGTTTTTGCTGTAATGTTTTTTTTTCTTGATAAGTCTTAAGTAAAGGTTTGCCTATTTTGTCTATATGTAAAAAAAACAGCTCTTAGTTTCATTGATCTTTTCTATTGTTTTTGCAGTTTCTATTTCCTTATTTCCATGCTGTTCTTTATTTCTTTCCTTCTGTTAACTTTGTTCTTTTCTAGTTACTTGAGGTATAAAGTAAGGTTGTACATTTAAGATTTTTCTTGTTTTCTGATATAGCCATTTATTGCAATGAACTTACCCATTAGAACTGCTTGTGCTATATCCCATGGTTTTGTTTTTTCCATTTTATTTTGCTCAAGGTAGTTTTTTAATATCTCTTTTGATTCTTTGACTCATTGGTTGTTCAGTAGCATGTTGTTTTTAACATTTTAAAATTTAACATTTAACATTTTAAATTTTAACATTTAAATTTTTCCAATATTCTCCTTGTAATTAATTTATATTTTTAAAACATGTGGTCAGGAAAGATCCTTAATATAATTTCAATCTCAAATTGGTTAAGACTTGCTTGGCAGATTAATATCTGGTTTATCCTGGAGAATTTTCCATGTTCACTTGAGAAGAATGTGTATTGTATTGCTTTTGGATGGAATGTTCTATATATATCTGTTAAGACCATCTGGTCTAAAGTGTTTTTTAAAGCCAATGTTTTTGTACTGTTTTTTTGTCTCAATGATCTCTTCATTGGTAAAAGTTGGGTATTGAAGTTCTCTATTATTGTATTGCTGCCTATGTCTCCCTTTAGGTCTGTTAATATTTGTTTTATATATTTAAGTTCCCCTATATTGGATACATAAATACTTACAAATATTATAACCTCTTGTTGGATTGACCCCTTTATTATTATATCATTACCTTGGTCTCTCATTGCATTTTTTGTCTTAAGGTTTATTTTTTTTTCTGATATAAGTATAGCTACCAAAGCTTTCTGTTGGTTTACATTTACATTGAATATCTTTTTTCCATTCCTTCATTTTCAGCCTATATAATTCCTTACATCTGAAGTGAGTCTATTTTAGGCAGCATATGAGTCTTTTCTTAAATCCATTCAACCACTATGTTTTTTTATTGAAGAATTTAGTCCATTTACATTTAATGTGGTTTTTGATAGGTATGCACTTATTGACATTTCGTTAATGATGTTCTGTTTTGTAGGCCTTCTGTTAATTTTCTCTTACCCTCTTTTCTTGTGATTTGATGACTTTCTTTAGAGTTCTGCTTATATTCTTTTGTGTGGATACTATAGGTTTTTGCTTTGTGGTGACCACAAGGGTTACACAGAACAACATATTTCTAATCGTCCATTTTAAGTTGATAACACCTTAAGTTTGAATATATTCTAAAGTTCTACTTTTTTTAACCACTTACACCCAAAATTTATGTCATTGATGTTATAGTTTATAGCTTTCATATCGTGTAGCCCTTAACAAATTATTGTAGTTTACTTATTTTTACTACTTTGATTGTCTACCCTTTATGTTAGCTTTATAAGTGACTAACCACTACCTTTACAACATTACATTATTCCAAATTTTATTATATATTTCCTGTTACCCATAAGATTATATAGTAAAACTTTGGTTTATGAGCATAATTCATTCTGGGAATGTTCTTTTAATCCAAAGCACTTGTATATCAAAGTGAATTCTCTCATAAGAAATAGTGGAAACATGATTCATTCCACAACCCAAAAATATTCATATAAAAATGATTCCAATATTGTAATACTAAATAATAAAGAAAATATAAAGAAAAACATACAAGTTAATCTGCACTTATCTTTGAAAACTTTTGTGGCTGGTGAGAGAAACGAGGGAGGTTTATTGTGTAGGACAACTTTCATTATCATTAATAGAATCACTGCTACCTATTGGCTCAATGGAATCTTTTTCTTTTTGTGCAACTTTAACAAGGAGCCTATCCAATGATACTTGCTTTCGCTTCCTGTTGAGGACTTCGTGGAAATGTGACACTGCATTGTTGTTTAACAGATTCATCATTCACACTGCTACAGCCTTATTCAGGTGGTGCTTTTCTATAAAATTTTTCACTGTTGTGCACATTTTACACATCTCCCTAATCTCATTTGAAGTGAGGGATTCTTCTGCCTTTTTCTTCTCCTCTCTGCAGAAGAGATGCACATACAGACTTCTTATAAAAACTCTCAATTTTGGCTACTCACATACTCTTTCGTACTTCTCAATGATTTCCTTCTTACCTTCCACCATAATCCTCTCCTTACCACCTTTCTTTTCAGTTTTTTTTCTGCATAGGGGCCATTATATACACTTGCACAGATGTTGGCTACAGTATATACTAACAAACTTTATTCATATATTTAATGTCACTGGCAATAAGGCAGCAGTGGCAGCCTGACCAAGAATGAAACAAAGCATTCCTAAGCTTACTCTTGCATGGAAAAGCAAAAGACCATCCATAGGTGCTTTGAAGTGACAAAAAATACACTAGTGCCAGTTGTGGGTGCCTTCTGACGTTCTGAAAAATCACTGATTTCTGCCAAACATCATGGCCTGAGACCAAACATTTGAGTATGGGAGATGATCACCTACAATCCCAGAGAGAGAGAGAAGAACCATTGGTTCATTGGTGATCATGTGATGTTCAGCATCATGTACTACTCGTATTGCAAGAAATTGCTTGTTTATCAAGTTAAAATTTATTAGAAGTATTTGCTAGTCTTGGAGAACACTTACAGAACAAGTTAAATGCAATCTAAGGTTTTACTGTACTGTCATATGTTTTCCTGTTACTAATTAGTGCCCTTTCATATCTGCTTTTAGAAGTCTCTTTGTCATTTCTTTTAAAGCCATTCCAGTGAGCAACTCCTTTAGCTTCTGCTTGTCTGGAAAACCTGTTCTCTCTCCTTTAATTCTGAAGGACAACTTTGCTGAGTAGACTGTTCTTGGTTGGCGGTGTTTTTTCTTTCAGCATTTTAAATAAATCATGCCAGTCCTTCCTGCCCACAAATTTTCTGCTAAAAAATAGTTTTTCCCTTGCTGTTTTTAAGATTACCTCTTTAATTTTTGACTTTTTAATTATAATGTGTCTTGGTGTGGGTCTAATTTGGTTCAACTTTTTATGGAACTCTCTGGGATTCTTGGATCTGGATGTTTGTTTCTTTCTTTACATTAAGGGAGTTCTTAGCTACTATTTCATTAAATAAATTTTCTGCCCCTTTCTGACTCTGTTCTCCTTCTAGGACTCCTATAATGCAAATGTTGGTCTGCTTGATGTCTCATTAGTCCCTTAAGCTATCTTCACTTTTTTTTTCCTGGTCTGACTGGGAAAAGTAAAAAGTAGGACACCAATGGCATGAAGGGCAGTGGGTAAAAAAATAGGAATATACTATCGCAAGGTACCTTTCTATGTGTTAAATGGTAAAATAGTAACTCAAATTGGACTATAATAAGGATATATGATGAAATCTCTAGAGTTACCAATTAAAAATTATTTTTAAAGTATTGATGTAAAGCCAATAGAAAAGATAGAGTGGAATATAAAAGACTATATGGATTAATAAGTAATACTAGAAGGTAGAATAAAGGAAAAATAAGTGAAAAAGAACAGATGGCACCAATAGAAAAAAATAGGAAAATGGGCAACTTAAACCAAACTACATCACCAATTACTTAGAGAAGTAATCAATTGTCAGCAACCTTTTAATCCACACACACAAACCCCAAAAATTATTTATCAAATTTAATTAATGGTTTCTAATCATAAGCTATAATGTATTTACCCAGAATACTACTGAGACATTTTAATGTGTAGGAGGAAGATATTGAAGTGGATAACATGACACAATGATTCTGTTCTCATTCCTTACCTAAAGGAGGAAAAAAGACTTGATGTGTCATTAGAAATTACTATTCTTGGAGTTCTTATATATATAAAAAATTATTACCTTGAAATAGTTCTACTTCTAAATATCTAATAATTCTGAGGCCATGTTGTAAATTTACACCCTGAAGATTTTGCAACATTAGAAATAAGTATTAGTTATCTGTTGACTACTCATGCTAAAATTTAAGGAAGGAAAAAATGTAAAATTCTGTATACAAAGTCTGTTGGATGGTAATGTTGTGTGAATAACTTTTACCTAGACTTTGTTAAAAATTAAAAAATGAAATTTACACATGCAAAATCAGAGCTAAATGTTTTTTTTAATTCACATAAGACCAAGAACTTTATTACTGAAATATATTTGACATACAACAGTATATAAATTTAAAGTGTACAACATGTTAATCTGATACATTTATAGATTGTTATGATTGCTATTGTAGAGATAATTAGCACCTCTATTACATTACATAATTATCTTTTCATCTTAGTGGTAAGAATCAGTAAGCTCTAGTCTCTTAGCAAGTTTGATGATTATAATACAATATTGTTGTCTATATTTACTATACTGCACACTGGATCTCTAGGATTTATTTACTATTTGTTGAAAGTTTGTACCTTCAACAACATGTGTCCTATCCACCTAACCCCTATCCTCTAGTAACAACCATTTTACTTTCCATTTACATCTAGAGTGATTATTGATATCTAAGGACTTTCTGCCACTTTCTTGTCATTTGCTTCCTGGTTGTTTGTATCTCCAATGTTTCCTTTCCCTCTGTTTCTAACTATCTTTGTAAGTTGGTGGTTTTCCATAAGAATACTTTTTTTATGTCTCCCGAACTACTCTAGATTTTTGCTTTACAGTTGCCATGAGGCTTACATAAAAGATCTCATAGATAAAAAGTCCATTATATGCTGATAGCAACTTATCTTCATTTGCCAATAAAATCTCTGCCCTTTTGCTCCTCAACTTTTATGTCAACTTTGATATCACAATTTACCTCTTTTTATGCTGTGAATTCATTAACAAATTATAGTAGCTATAGTCATTTTTAATGCTCTTTCCCTTTAACCTTTATACTATAATTTGTTAACACACCATTCTAGTAAAGTTCCAGTTTTCTAATTCTATTTTTCACTTTTACCAGAATATTGTGTACTTCTATATGTTTCCGTGTCCCTGATTAGCATCTTTTTTCTTTAATTCCAATATAATTAAGGTAAAGCATTACATTAGTTTCAGGAGTACAATATGGTGATTCAACGATTCTATACATTACTTAGTGCTCATCATGATAAGTGTAGTTTTTAAAATGTTTTTATTTATTTTTGAGAGAAAGAGTGAGAGTGGGGGCAGAGGCAGAGAGAGGGAGACACAAAATTGGAAGCAGGTTTTGAACTGTCAGCACAGAGCCCGACTTGGGCCTTGAACTCACCAACTGTGAAATCATGACCTGAGTTGAAGTCGGACACCTAACTGACTGAGCTCTATCCCAGGTATCCTGATAAGTGTACTCTTAATCCTCTTCACCTATTTCACGCATCCACCCAACTACCTCCCCTCTGGTAGCCACCAATTAGTTCTATGTATCTAAAAGTCTGTTTTTTGGTTTGTTTCACTTTTAGTTTGTTCATTTGTTTGGCTTCTTAAGTTCCACATTTTTCTGATTTACTTTACTTAGCATTATATCCTCTAGATTCCTCCATGTCATTGCAAATGGCAAGATTTCAGTCTTTTTTTTTATGCTTGAGTAATATTTCTTCATATATACATACTACTTTATCCATTCATCTATGGATAGACACTCGCATTATGTCCACATTTTGCCTGACTGACATCTTTTAATTTCAGCATGAAGAATTCCTTTTAGCATTTCTTGCAAGGCAGTTCTAATAGTGGTGAAGTCCCTCAGCTTTTGTCTAGGATAGCCTTATTTCTTTGTACTTGAAGGATAACTTTGACAGATAAAGCATTCTTGGCTGGCAATTTTTATTTTTCAATACTTTGAATATGCCATTCCATTATCTTCTGGCCTATAGAGTTTCTGCTGAGAAATCTGCTAATAGCCTAATGGGGGTTCCTTTGTAGATTTCCTTTTTCCTCTGACTGCCTTTAAGTTTCTTTATTTTTGACAGCTTTATTTTACTAGGTCTTGGAGAAGGTCTTTTTGCATTATAATAATAGGGTGTTGTATTAACTTTGTGGACTTTATGTACAGTTCCTTCCCAAGGTTTAAGAAATGCTTGGCTGTTATTTCTTTAAACTCTGCTCCCTTCTCCCTCTCTTCTTCTAGTACACTGATGATTCTTGCATTTGACTTCCTAAATGAATTTGATAGCTTTCTAAATGAACAGTTTTTTTTAAAACTGTTCTCTTCTCTGAACTGAATTATTTTTATATTTCTATCCTTGAAGTCACATATTCTTTTTTCTATCTGGTCTGCCCTGTTACCAATGCTGCCAATGTATTCTCCAGCTCCAGAATTCTGTTTGGTTCTTTTTAATAATTTAAGTCTCTTTAATCAACAGAAGGAGGACTTTACCAGTATTATTTCTGAGTTTTTTGGTAATTTATTGAATTTCTTTAAAACAGCTATTTTGAATTCTTTATCAGTTAGATTGCAATACTCTATGCCTTTGAGTTAAGTTATTGGAGAATTATTTTCTTTTTTTGTGACACCTATTTCCTTGATTTTTCATGATGTCTAACGATTCACATGTAGAGTAGCAAAGACCTTCGTCGGGCAAGGATTTATGTTTACTTTGTCTCTTATAATTCAACAGTCTGGCAATTAGAATCCTTTCTTTTGCATACTAGAAGGTGACTGTTACTCAAGTTTGTGATTTCTCCTGCTGCAAGAGCTAGTTGCAGAGGTGGGAAAGATGTGTACTTAGCATCTGGGGCTTTGGGGGGTGCCCACTGGCCCAGTAGGGGGATATTCAAGTGAGGCACTCCCAGAGGTTCATGAGAGATCTCCTGCTGAAATCTTGAAACAAACATCAGGACCTATGTTCACTCAGTGCCCTTTGATAAACTTGTCTGCCTCTTTCACTTTCCTCCCAGAGATCTTTCCTTAGCAATTCAGGTGCTGCTGGAGAGAAATGGATCCCTTAACCTGTGACTCAATCAACTGGGGCAACTAGGTAGTCACTTGTCACTTTTGCTTTCCATCTCCTCTGTTGGAGAGGTAGTCTTTTATGCTACCAAAAGCTCAATGCTGACTTGGCAAGTTCTGTCTCCCTTGCCTCAAAACTTGTCTTTATTTCTCACTGATGGCATGCTGGATTCCCCTGTCAGGCAGGCTGGACCTCTGCAAATTCTCTACCTTCCAATGGCATCCATCCAGTTTTTTACCCTCTCCATACCCCTTTTCCTGATTGTGTTAAACTGGGGTAGGACAGGTTCACCCATTCCCTTGGATCCATTGCCCACACAGAGGTCCTCTCTGCTCACTTTGGGATGCACAGGTGTGTAAAAAATCCTGGGTGTTCTGTTCTAATGTGCAGAGGCAATAGTGACAGTAATGGATGTTCAGGTGGCCTTAACTGATTATAGGAAAATAAATGCTGTTTTCAAACCTAATCTTCTTCTATTAGAATTTCTATGCTGAGAAGACACAAGCTAATAGAACTTGGGGGCTGTTTGTTTTTGTTTTTGTTTTTGTTTTTTTAACTTGTAAAAGTAGTACTAAAACTAATAAAATTACTTGGGGTGTGAAAAAAAGATTAAACTCTTGAAATTTGAGAATTGTTTAAGATTTGCCACTGCCATTTTCATGGAATATTCTCTCTAAATATCTGTGTTTCCCTGATATTTTCTCATTTTTCAATAATGGAATATTCTGGAAACTGGTACTGAATTTAAAAAAAAGGGGAATAGTAACCACTCACTATCCATAATTATTCATGAATTTTGATTTTATTTTAAAATATTGCTTTTAAAATTATTAATAACAAATATATTTGCTTTTGTATGTTAAGGAGTTTCTGGAGAAAAAAAGATATTTTGCTGTTTAAAGTGTCAATTTATTGTAATTAATTTAATGGAGGATTATATTGTGGAATTTTCCTATTGAGTAAAAAAGTAGATAAAAATCATTTTGCACAAAGCTTATTTCACGTTCTGACCATAAACTGGTATATTCTGGAAAAGTCTGGTGAGATAATTCAAGGGTGTTTAAAAAATAATATTGTTAGTTTCAAGTAAATGATGGATTATTTGTGGCCTAGAATGAGATCCTTTGCAATAACATGTATTGATGGCTTGATTATTTTTAGTTCAGTCATGGAAAAAATACCTGAAACATTTGGAGACTGTTGTTGAAGCAATTCAGAAAGTTCACTTTAAAAAGCTTGCTTTTAAAGGTAAAAGTAATTGTTAGTTTGGATTTCCTAAGCTGCATACATAATTATTAGGATACTGTATGTGGAGTGAAATGAACATTTTTTCTGAGATAGTGTTGAGGTCTTTAACATGGAGAGGGAGTGCTCAAAAACAAAGACCATTTCTTTAACAAATTATTAGAAATTGTGTATTTCACTATCGATAGACCAGAAAGGGAAAGAATGCTATTATTTATGCAATTTGTGGGGCTATTACAGAGAATAGTTTTGCCATCCAAACACCAGTCCACTGCTGGAAGTAATAACGACTCCTGCTCACTTGTTCGGGATGGCCTGTGGTATAGAGGATACTTTGTTCTGTATAACCAGCCTTACTCTATAAATGAAACTGTGTATAAACCTATATAATAATAGACCAATATAAAAACTGAGAAAATATGACCAGAAATAAAATTAAGATGATAGTATAAAGTTAAGATGATAGTATAAAGTTACAGTTAGGATTAGTATATAAAATAGATCTCATCAAATCCCGGAGTCCATAGTCATTAGAAGTGATTATGTATTAAGTATTGTACTTCCTGGTGGCATAAACAAAGAAGGAGAGCAAATCAGTGAGTAAAATTTTACAAGGCAAGAAAACAATGTTATCTATCTAAGCAGCTTTCTGATTATCTAGTTTGATCTAAGGATAAAATCTAACAAAATGCATATCTCTTAATTTTGGAGTTTCTATGGTTAAGTCACATTAGGTCCTTATTAACTTGCAGATCTCAGTACTTTATTTAAAGGTATTCTATGGACCACAGGTTGCCTTAAACATGACTTTCAGCAGTCTTTCATGAATATTGTGTAAGTTAGAATTCTATTCAGCTGGAAGTGTGGAACACTTAACATCATGGGCTTAGATGAGGGGTACTACTCCTGTAACAAAGTGTGAGGGAGGAAAGACACAGCAGTTCCTCAGCATCATGGAGGACCCAGGCATTCTATCTTGTTGCTGTGAAATCTTTAGCATGTGCCTTTAGCCCATTCAGTCACAAAATTTTCCTGTACCTTCAATGTATCCTATTTTAAGCAGGAAGAAGAATGAAGAAAGATGCAGTCTTATTCTGTCCTTTTGAAAAAAATTTCCAAGAGACCCACCTGTTATATCTTATAATTCCTCTTACATTTCAGTCACTTGAACTAAGTCACATGCCTACTGCTAGAAGCAAGAAAGTTTGAGATGGTGGCGACTGTAAACAAAATGTATGGCTGAACCATAGAAAAAGCAAAATTCTCTTAATAAGGGGCAAGAAAAGAATGTATCTCTGTCTGGCATATGTATCATTTCTTTCTTTTTAAAAAAAAATTTTTTAACGTTTACTTATTATTGAGAGACAGAGCATGAGCAGGGGAGGGGCAGAGAGAGGGGAGACACAGAATGTGAAGCAGGCTCCAGGCTCTGAGCTGTCAGCACAGAGCCCAATGTGGGCCTTGAACCCACAAACCGTGAGATCATGACCTGAGCCAAAGTCGGATGCTTAACTGACTAAATCACCAGACACCCCTCATTTCGTGTAATCAAGCTTTAAGAAAAAATGATTATCAGAAAGATCAAGGCTATATTTTATGTCAAGAAATATGAAGTGCAGTTTTGCTATGTTGCCAGGGAAGGGTACCCATGGGTTTGATGTAAAACTGAGCATAGAAAAGTGCTGATAGCCTTTCATGAAAGTAAATAAGCCTCACTAGGATACAGGCTTCATATGTACTCAACCTTCTTGTGTCCAGGTTTATACTAAAGGAATAATTGGGATGGAACAGGAGCTTGTCTCAAAAAATAGCCATGATCCCATTTAACACATTGAGAAAAAGTGTGCTAAGATATTCAGTAAATGATCAGTTCGTTCAGAAAATACGTTTGTGTATCATTTATATAAAGCTTGTGCCTGTTCCTTCTTTGTGTCATCCATAACACCTGGTATGTGCCACATATGTAGAGTATTGTTTGCTAGGAGAGATTCATATGTACAAGTAGCTATTAAAATCTACAAACCACGACAAATAACATAAAATATATCAGTATATATTAGGAAAGGGCTGACATAATTGCATGAGATTTGTATTTATTTCATGGTTGTGGAGATAGAAACAATAAAACTGAAGATGATCTAGGTAGAAGAGGGTCATGGTTTTAAGACTTTGGAGCCAAAAATCCTAGGTTCAGTGTCTATCTAGATAAGCCACTCTCCACCTGTACAATCTTGCATAGAGATGAAGCCAGCCTCACAGGGTGTGTGTGTGTCTGTCTATCAACAGAGAGAGGTCAGTTAAACGTTTATCAACTACTGTCAGATGGTTCTGATTTTCAAAAAGTATAGATAAAAAAAATCTGTTAATTTGATATTACATGTTTGCAAAGAAATAGTCTCCAAAATAGCAATGCTATACTACCTTATTTTCCCTCTGGATCTTTTTATACTTTTACAATCTAAAACCCTTAATCTTAATTAAAGGTCAAATATCTCTGTTGCCCAGGAAATATTAAACATTTTAGGGTAAAATTAACATGAGGATGTAAAAAACATCATCATCTATAATGCATTCTTATTTGTATATAATAAGCCTGCAGTAAATTCTGAATAGACATATCTTAAATCAACATTACTATTTGTGTTAACTACAGTGTGGCACATTGAATAAGTGAACTCAAAAGCCTTATTCATCATTCTCCTATGATATTGGCCTCAAGATATCCCTGATGATATGCACAAAATTTTCAGTATGAATGCTAAGTAGCATTAGTATTTGAAGTAGCTTAAGTATTTTGAAAATTCTTTACAATAGGCTGAGTTAAATATATCACCCCTTGTACCTGAAACTTTGAATTAAATTGGACTAGAAGCCCCCTTAAACCATTAGCTTTCTATAACACATTAAAATAGTCTTGCAAATTTAATACAGACTTTTGATAAGGCCTTTTTATTTATAATCCTTCAGAAAGTTGAGGACTTTAATAGAGTATGGTAAGTATGTTCGTAATTCCCAAGTATAGTTCTTTGTATAGATTTGATTATGATACACAAAATAACAATCAGATGTCATTTTAGCTAATATTTTCCAGTGAATGGATAGTTCTTGGAGTAGGAATATGTGACTATCCCTAGGAAAAGAAACCTATTTTCAATAAAACTTCATCATTTATGAACACATAACTCAGTAATGAATCATCTCTTAAACTCTCAAAATGGGTTAATTATAATGGAAAACAAAAAATAGGTAAGAGTAAATTTCAATTACAGCTATTCTTTGATCACCAAAGATGAGAGATGACTTGAATATTATCTATAGAAGTGTCATTATTTATTAGCTGTGATGAAATTGATGGAGTTTAGATTTTTTGACAAGCTTACACCCATAAGGATATAAAGGATTAAATCATTGAAGACTATCAATACATTGGTGTTGTTTTGAGGGGCAGTTGCCATTACTACCAGAACAATTGTTGTAGCCGACCTGGTAGAGTCCTGTGTAAGAGGGACATGTGGTTCCATTAGATATTTAAGATTTTCAAACAATAGTTCTCTCAGGGATAAAGAAATGTTTTAGTTGATTCATACAACAAATGTTTTTGAGTAGTAACCATATTCTGGGTATGGTTGTTGCTAGAATTGGTTAATGGTCATAACCAGAGGAAATATTAAATTTCTCCTGTAAACTTCCAAAGCATGGGCAATTAGTTGGTTGTTTTTTATTGTCTGAATGTTACTGGGACAGAGATTTATTCTGACTGCTATCGATTCCATGATACTTTTGTAAAATCCCATTTCTGGATTTGACAAGAGATTTCTCTATTATGAAGCTATGATACATGATTTTTGTAATCCTGAGAAATGAATGTTGGTCTCATCCATTTCTAACAGTTCTAAACTATGTCAATGTGCTTTTCTCCTTTGACATTTTATGTAATTAAATTTTCTGCCTTGGGGTTGGTTGATTGAATGTTAAAGGCTGAAGTGAAGAATACTTAAGGGAAGAAAGTAAATATTCAGTTTTGATATTTAAAGCAGAATTTTGCAGTAAAAGCTCATCTTGAAATCTGAGATTAGTGGATAAAGAAAGGATTTCCTTAGCTTTCATTTACTAGATCATGAATAAATACTAAAAAATTATAGTTTGAATTCTTCCGAGTATTGAAAGGACATCTCTTTGTTCATGAAAACTAAGTTTTCTGCATTAGATAAAAGAAGGAAATAATGCTGAGGAATTAAAAAAACCTAAAGCTTGAACCTCCAGTTTCTAGTGGGTTGTAGGGAGAAGTCAATAGGAGAGAAAAGAGGAAGGACATTCAATGGGTAGGATGCCAGTTTCTGCAGGATTTGAATCCAGAGTTGGTGGGAATACCTTAGAAATATCCTAATCATCCAAGTTAGTGTTAAAACATGGAGTGACAATATTCTACCTGTGGCACACTTGCTTTAGGAGATGCCTTAATCGTTGGGCTATTACCAGAATGGCATGCAATGATTGATAGTCAACACTTACGCAAAGGAGCCTGAATTACTCTTCCTCTCTGCACCATAGGTAAGGAAGCCACAAGGCTCCATATGTCCCATTTTGGAGACTCTGAATATCTATCTGGGAGGTTTGGTAGCCTAGGTAGAGGTGGGGCAAAAACTTTGAGATTGTCGGAAATTGTTGGAGGCGAAGACTGTACCTAACATTCAGGTAGAACCAGTTGCAGTTCAGCATTTGCCCAGTTATCCCTGACACTCAGGTGGAACCAATCACATGAGCACCCACCACTCCAACCACTAGTTCAAAATAGAGATGAGAGAAAACACAAAAGAGCACTAAGTAGATCTAAGGCTCCCCCTCTTAAGCAATGAGGCTCCATAAAACAAAATTCTACTCCAAATTCTTAAGTCAGTCTTGGAGAAGTAAAAGGAAAGGAGTCAGAAATCCAGAAGATTTCTACTAGAGAAACCCAATTAAGATAATCACTTGGGACTGTATTTTCATCCCTTCTGTCCCAATCCTAAGGATTAAAGACATACAATAGTTTAGAAGCAATCAACCATCAGTCAATTATATTTTTGTTGCCTATTTGAGAAAATTTCTAACCTCTTTAGCATTTGTAAAAACCCCTATGAATATTAATGTACTCATGTGTGCAGCATATATAAAATCTTGATAAATATGAGCTCCAAAGAACTAAAATAAAATATTTAAAACCATCATGGATATTGGGGCACCTGGGGGCTCAGCTGGTTAAGCATCTGATCATTGGTTTTGGCTCAGGTCATGATCTTGTGGCTTCGTGGGTTCAAGCCCTGCATTGGGCTTTGTGCTGGCAGCATGGAGCCTGCTTAGGATTCTCTCTCTCTCTCAAAATAAATAATAAACTTGAAACTTTAGTGAAAATGGACTAAGTGAAATTGCTTTCCAAAAGGAACTGAAGATGCATTTCATAATGCCTAATATTTAGTACTGACTTGGGCCTATGGGGTGGGGAGTTGGCAATAATCCTATTTTTCTTTGTCAGAAGTTGACATTGTATGAGGTTGACGAAATAATCTGAAGGAAGTATTACATACAACTATAGGAATTCAAAGGGAACAGATGCCTAAAGGTAAAAGAGACATGAGTTGATAAAATTCGTTGAATACCTCATGTTACATTTGGTATTCTATTTAATTTTTATTTTCTTCTAACTTGTTATTTCCCATATGATTCTCTTATTCACTAAGCCATAACCTCACGGAAATCTGCCCATCAGTTTTTTAATTATGGGGGAGAAATCAGAAATGTGTATGTTCTGCTTACCTAGGACAAAATAGGGTAGGTATTGCTTCAAAGGGAAATTTTCATGTTTCTAAAATAATGACTACATAAAATACATCTGTATATAGTGCATATAAAAATCATTATGCAGCTATTCCTCATACTAAGTAGATTTTTAATAAATGATATTAAGAAAATTTAAATTCAAAGTTACTTGATTCTCAGTCATGTAAATTTTATGGTATGAAGTGTTTAGATAACACAGAATTTCAGCTATACTTGAGAGTGAATAGTGTGAATTTTCCTGCATAAGTGTCAGTAATGTGTCTCTTATTCAGGATTTTCAAGGTTATCATTTTCTACATACAGAGGCTTAAAAACAATAAGAATGAAAAATTAAATGCCCCAAAGAGGTGGCTTGTGGTGACCTATATGGGTGTAAAATCCACTGTAAAAATATTCACTATTTAATTTATTCTGTCGAAGTGAGATTGCATTTTTCTCCTGCTTATCATGTTTCATGAGCAATTTGTATTAAAGATGAGAAAAAAAGTTTAGGATTTTTTTTTTTTTTTGAGATTCAAGACAGGTATATATACCTTATCTATAATGAAAACATTTAATACTTGCTGTAAGTTCATTCCACTTACAATATTTTAAGGCTTTTGCTTTTTCATGCATGAAACCAGCTTATGTAGGAAGTGAATCAGTGCAATTGATATCCTGAATGCATCAAGGTTCCAGAAATAACAGCTGCAACAAGAGGGTAAAAAAGGTAGATAAAAAGAAAGGAAAAGGAACTTCCATTCATATTTTGTGACAGGCACATCTCTGTTAGCTTATAAGGCCTAAAATGAATAACTACTGCAAAGAGATTTGGACTGATGAATCTAAAATTTGAGAGTACTTGACATGCCTGGGAAGGCAGCCATGTGAAAGATTAAAATAGCCCACTCTGAGTTCAGCTCCATTGAAGAATAACAGAATCAGTCATGGAAGAGGATTCAGAGGCCTATTTATTTCAGTGTGATGTTATTGTCACACAGGAGCCATTTATTTGCTGATAAAATTATTCCTAAGGTTTATAATTTTACTCTTGTAATACTTGGTTTAGAATTTTTTTATCCCATGTCTATAAATATGAAGCCTAATTTAGATACATATTACAATTGGTTAACAGGTACATAGCATAGAAAGAAGAAAAGAGTCCTGTTTCCCCCAATGTTATGTTGAAAACCTTTGAATTGGGGGATTTTTTGAATTTTTCTTAGTTCGACTTTCACTTCCTATAAATTTGGTTTACCCTGTCACTCAAAAATGCAAGATTGGGGTTTACTAACTTTTTTGGGGGGAGGATGGTTACTGACTTTTTAATCCCTGAAGAGCTTACTGCCCTTGAAAATGTGATTTTTAAACAAAGGTTCACCCTCAGCTAACTTGGAGTTTACTCAGTCAACAACCCTGGTTTACAAGACTGCATAATAGAATAGTGGTTAATCTCTCATTCCCAGGTCAGCAAGAACCTGTTTGGAATCTCAGCTCTGACTCTTAGTAATTGTGTATTTTAATTTTTCTGATCTTAGAGAAATAAACATACTTTATATGTTTAAAAGTAAAATACTTTATAGAATTACAGTGAGGATTTAAATGAGATCATGAACATAAGAAAATTAGCCAAATACTTAGCAATGAAGTATTAAAACTTAGTGATTATGCACCAACCATAAAATACCTAAGAAGAAATCTAACCAAAGAATTGAAAATCTATACAGTGAAAACTATAGAAAGCTTATGAAAGAAATTGAAGAAGCACAAATATTGCTTCAAAAAACAAGTGGCAGCTTTTCCCAACAAGGTAGAACAAATATTGTTAAAATGTCAATACTACCCAAAGCAATCTACATATTCAATGCAATACCTATCAAAATAACACCAGCATTCTTTTCAGCTAGAACAAACAATTCTAAAATTTGTATGGAACCAGAAAAGACCCCAAATAGCCAAAGCAATCTTGAAAAAGAAAACCAAAGCTGGAGGCATCACAGTCCCGGACTTCAAGCTGTATCACAAAGCTGTAATCATCAAGACAGAATGGTACTGGCACAAAAACAGACACTCAGATCAATGGAACAGAGACCCCAGAAATGGACCCACAAACGTATGACCAACGAATCTTTGACAAAGCAGGAAAGACTATCCAATAGAATAAGGACAATCTCTTCAGCAAGTGGTGCTGGGAAAACTGGACAGCGACATGCAGCAAAATGAACCTGGACCACTTTCTGACACCATACACAAAATAAACTCAGAACAGATGAAAGACCTAAATGCAAGACTGGAAACCATCAAAATCCTCAAGGGGAAGGCAGGCAAAAACCTCTTTGACCTTGGCCGCAGCAACTTCTTACTCAACATGTCTCCAGAGGCAAGAGAAACAAAAGCAAAAATGAACTATTGGGACCTCATCAAAATAAAAAGCTTCTGCACAGCAAAGGAAACAATCAACAAAACATAAAACACAACTGATGGAATGACTGAAGATATTTGCAAATGACATATCAGATAAAGGGTTAGTATCCAAAATCTATAAAAAACTTATCAAAGTCAACACCCAAAAAACAAATAATCCAGTGAGGAAATGGGCAAAAGACATGAATAGACACTTCTCCAAAGAAGACATCCAGATGGCCAATTGACACATGAAAAAATGCTCAACATCACTCATCATTAGGGAAATACAAATCAAAACCACAATGAGATGCCACCTCACATCTGTCAGAATGGCTAACATTAACAACTCAAGCAACAACAGATGTTAGCAAGGATGCAGAGAAAGAGGATCTCTTTTGCAGTGCTGGTAGAGATGCAAACTGGTGCAGCCACTCTAGGAAACAGCACAGAGGTTCCTCAAAAAATTAAAAATAGAACTACCCTACAACCCAGCAATTGCACTACTAGGTATTTATCCAAGGGATGCAGGTATGTTGTTTCGAAGGGGCACATGCACTCCAGTGTTTACAGCAGCACTATCAACAATAGCTGAAGTATGGAAAGTGCCCAAATGTCCATCGATGGATGAATGGATAGAGAAGATGTGGTATATATATACAATGGAGTATTACTCAGCAATCAAAAAGAATGGCAAGATTTCATTCACAACTACATGGATGGAACGAGAGGGTATTATGTGAAGCAAAATTAGAGAAAGACAAATATCGTATGACTTCACTCATATGAGGACTTGAAGATACAAAACAGATGAACATAAGGGAAGGGAAGCAAAAATCATACAAAAACAGGGAGAGGGACAAAAACATGAGACTCTTAAATATGGAGAACACACAGAGGGTTACTGGTGGGGTTGTGGGAGGGGGGATGGGCTAAATGTATAAGGGGCATTGAGGAATCTACTCCTGAAATCATCATTGATGACGATGCTAAGTTGGATGTAAATTAAAAAAATAAAAAAAAAACAGTGATTATTTTTTCAAAATGTAATTTAAGAAATTTAGACAAGCATGTATGTAGGTGACAAACAGAAAAGGACCAGTATAATATTTACCATTTAAAGAATACATCAAAAAACAAGTGGCAGCTTTTCCCAACAAGACTGTAATAGCATTCTATGGGACTAAAAATGGATATCCGGGCAAAATTTTTAATAAGGAATACAAATATTCACAAAGTGTTACCAGGGTGGCTCAGTTGGTTAAGCTTCCAACTTTGGCTCAGGTCATGATCTCGCAGTTTGTGAGTTCAAGCCCCACCTCAGGCTCTGGGCTGACAGGTCAGAGCCTGGAGCCTGCTTCGGATTCTGTATCTGTCTCTCTCTCTCTGCCCCTCCCCCACTCATGTTCGTTCTATCTCAAAAATAAACAGTAAAAAACAAATATTCACAAAGGAAAAGAAATCATTAGCAAACCCAAAGACTTGGCAGTATATAAGAAATGAGATACTATCCTACTGGAGCGTAGTAGAGCAAAACAGCAGGCATGTGGTTTGACTTTTTAAAGTAGAAAATAAGACATAAATATTGGTAAAGTTTTTAAACCTTTCATTCCTTAAATATCAAATTATATTTTAGGCATTTAATGTTTGAAAATATTTGAATTCCTTTAACATCCAGAGAAGTAAAACTTGAGATTATTCTAAGTCAAGTTTTCCTTTTACCGATCAGACTTGCACTCCTCTGGGCACCTGGTGGCCCAGTTGAGCGTCCGACTGTGACTCAGGTCATGATCTCAAGTTTTGTGGGTTCAAGCCCCACATCAGACTCTGTGCTGACAGCAGGGAGCCTGATTCAGATTCTGTATCTCCTTCTCTCTCTGCCCCTCCCCGGTTCATGCTCACTCTCTCTCTCAAAATTAAACCTTAAAAATTAAAAATTTTTTTAAGAAAACAAGCACTCTCCTACACTGCTGGTGAAAAATCAAATTTTTACAATATTTTTTGTCCAGCAACCCACTTCCAGGAATTTAACCTAAAGATATACCCAACAAGGGGCGGCTGGCTGGCTTAGTCGGTAGAGCATGCTGCTCTTGATAATCAGAGTCGAGTTGGAGCCCCGTGTTAGACACAGAGATTGCATAGAAATCTACATGTATACAATAAGTTTCCCTTTGGAAGATCTATATCTCCAACAGTACAAAAATATACATGCACAATCACTCATTCCAGAATTGTTTTGGAAAACGTAATTTCTTATATGACTTTATTTGGATAATGGATGAGAAAACTGGTATATTCACACAGGGAAGTACTACATTTCTTTAAAAAAAAATGAGGAAAGTTCTATGAATCAATATAGAATGATGTCCAGGAGAAACCAAGTGTCAGGTGAAAAAGCAAAGTAAGAAAGAATATTTTTAGTGTACCATTATTTTGTAAAAAATAAGAGGAAATAGGAAAATATATAGATAGATGCACATTTTTGTGGAAAGGAATTCATGAAGAATAAAATGAGCCTAGGAAGATTGGTGACTTACAAGGAAAGAACAAAGTGGAAAGAAAGAAATGTGGGGAGGGGGTAAAGACACTTCTCTAAACATAACCTTGATGCAGTTCTGACTTTGGAACCATGTTATTGTCTCATGTACTCAAACATAATTTTTAAAAATCAACCAGATTAGGTAAAAATCCTAAAACCACAAAAACAAATGAACTGAACCATGTTTCACATGAGTCCTCATTGAAGGGAGGGGAAGAAAAAAAATTAACTTTTGAATATTTATAGATACAAATACTGAACTCCAGTGAGTAGGTATGCTTTTTCAGTTGTATAGGTTAGCAGTTCACAAACTGTTTTATGTGTATTCTGGGATTAAGCAAGTTAGTAAATATAGATGTCTGAACTTACTCTCAAAAGTTATAGAATAAAAATTTTAAACATATATGTGTGTGTTGTAAAGGCAAATGCAAATTAAAAAGATTAATTATTCCTATTGAAAATAAGTGACTTTCCTTCTCTCTTTTCATAGAGCATGAACTTTAGACAACTTGTAAGTGTATTCTCAATATCTTTGAAAGGTAAGTAAATAGAAGCTAAATTTTAGAAGCTAAATAAGCCTCTTGTCAGCTTTCAGCTCCAGGAATAATCTTTTTTAAAGACATAGGAACCATCTCTGAAATATAATCATCTAGGTAAAGAGATCTCCCATTTTCTGTGGAAGGGTACGAGTCTAACTGGAGTGGGTCCCTTGCTCTGGGCTGCAAAGTTCTTGTACCTGCTTACCAATATAAAAGGACAATATTTCTTTCTGTCTAAGCAATTTCTTAGCAGACTGCCTATGAAAAGCATCTGGAATTTTTTGGGATTAATACTTATTCAATAAAACTTTCTCTTCTACCTTTGTGGAAAGGTTTTCTGGGTTGAGAGATTTTCTTTGTAATTATATTTCCTCAACAGCAGAGAAATGGAGAGAGGAGAGAAGCAAAAGCAAATGTGGATAAAGTGTTAACATTTGAGGAATTTGGAGAAAGATTATAGGGAATTCTTTATACTGTTTATTCACCTCTTCATTCAGCCTGAAACTATGTCAAAATAAGAAGATTAAAGGGGCACCTTGGTGGCTCAGTTGGTTAAGCGTCCACCCTCAGGTCAGGTCATGATCTTGTGGTTCGTGAGTTCAAATCCCACTTTGGACTCCCTGCTGACAGCATGAAGCCTGCTTGGGATTCTCTCTCTCTCTGCCCCTCTCAGCTTGTGCTTTCTCTCTCTCAAAAATAAACAAACATTAAAAAAGTTTAAAAAAAGAAGATTAAAAAAGAATAAAATGGAGTAAATAAGAGAGGGGTACAGTAAAGTCACCAACCTTAGGTTATTTTTATTTGGGAAATCTGGTGCCTCAGCCCTTCTTTTGGAGTTTTGTCCTGCTTTTCACCGAAAAGAGATCTCAAGCCTGGTCTGTAACAAATTTATCCACCTTGTTAGTTTATTGCTTAACAACAATTAATAGAATTTTTTTAGAATATAGAATTCTTGTTTCCTTTTATAGTGATAGGAACTATTTTACTCAATTTGTGACAAATCAAGATGCAATTTCCAAAAATGAGGAGTTACTTTATTTAGAAATAATGCATAATGCAATAGTTAGCAAATTCAGCAAATCTGTTATTTCTAAAGGTAAAAAAGATTTGCTTTTTAAAACATTTTTTTTATTCTTTATTTATTTTTGAGAGAGAGACAGCATGTGAGCAGGGGAAGAGCAGAGAGAGGGAGACGCAGAATCCGAAGCAGGCTCCAGGCTCTGAGCCGTCAGCACAGAGCCTGACGTGGGGCTCAAACCCACAAACTGTGAGATCATGAACTGAGCTGAAGTCGGATGCTCAACCAACTGAGCCACCCAGGTGCCCCTAGGCAAAAAATATTTGTAAATAGCCCTTAATATAATAAAATTATAATGCCCAGAAGATATCAACTTCTGAATTAAAATTATAGAAGTTCTTAATAGTTTAATTAAACTTTTTATGTTAAAAACATCTATGGGGTGCTTGGGTGGCTCAGTGGTTGGGCATTGGGCTTCGGCTCAGGCCATGATCTCATGGGTCGTGGGTTCGAGCCCTGCCTCAGGCTCTGTGCTGACGGCTCAGGGCCTGGGGCCTGATTTGAATTCTGTGTCTCCCTCTTTCGCTGCCCTTCCCTACTCATGTTCTGTCTCTGTCACTCAAAAATAAATCAACATTGAAAAATAATTTTAATAAATATAGACAAATGATCAAATTTTAAAATTTATCAAAACTTAAACACACAGACCATAACATGGCACCATTCACGGTCAAGAGAAATGTAAGATGAGCATTAAATCATAACTGTATAAAATTATAGTATATACTGTATTACTGTAATAATTTCACAGCCACCTCCTGGTGCTATTGGGTGAGCTCAAGTATTGCAAGGATCCACTCAAAATGCCCTGTGACACTAATTATCTCCGCATGAGCAGTTATCTCTTTAGTAAATTGCATACTGCAGTAAAAAGGGATCTCATGATTCTTGTGTATTTTTCATTGTGTTCCCTGCAAAACTATAAACCTTGAATAACGCCATGGGAACCATACAAAGTGCCAATAGTGATTCTTGAAGCACTCCCAAGAAACAGAGAAAAGTCATGACATTACAAGAAAAAGTCGAAATGCTTGATATGTACCATAGATTGAGGTCTCCTTCTGAGGTTGGCCACCATTTCAGGATAAATGAATTCGCTGTAAGGACCATTGTTAAAAAAATAAAAAAAGGAATTCATGAAGCCATTGCTGCAGGTACACCAGCAAGAGCAAAAACTTTGCACTTTTTACAAAATGCCTTTTTATCTTGTATTGAAAATATAGCTTTTATGTGGGTACAGGATTGCTACAAGAAAGGCATTCCTATAGACAGCAACAGGATTCAAGAAAAAGCGAAGTCATCATATGACAATTTAAAGCAAAAGGAAGGTGAAGGATCCAAAGCTGGAGAATTTAGTGCCGGCAAAGAGTGGTTTAATTTCAGATCAAGAGGTTTGGCTTTAAAAATGTCAAGATAAAGGGGAAGCGCGTCTGTCAACCAAGAGACAGCAGACAAGTTTCTAGACACCATTAAGAAAATCATTGAGGAGAAAGGATATCTGCCTCAACAGATTTTTATGGCAGATGAAAGTCACTTTGGACTCATGGGGATCTGGGTAGCCAGAGACATTGTCCAACAGCAAAAGAACTTTAAAATGCAGTCCTTCTGGGGCGCCTGGGTGGTGCAGTCCGTTAAGCGTCCGACTTCAGCCAGCTCACGATCTCGCGGTCCGTGAGTTCGAGCCCCGCGTCAGGCTCTGGGCTGATGGCTCAGAGCCTGGAGCCTGTTTCCGATTCTGTGTCTCCCTCTCTCTCTGCCCCTCCCCCGTTCATGCTCTGTCTCTCTCTGTCCCCAAAATAAATAAACGTTGAAAAAAAAAATAAATAAAATGCAGTCCTTCACTTCAAGGTACTTCTTGACCTCAGGGACAAAGCATCCAGAGAACCAATCAAGAAAAGGTGTTCTTGTCTAGGACTTCTTGTTGTACAACCCCCAAAACGGTAGTTGGTATTTATCTTTTCCTTTTAAGGCTCAGGGATTAGCAGCTTTATAGATCAGGGCAGTCCTGATCATAACCTAACTGCATTTGTACAAAACAGTAGTCAGCTTATCCCTTCCTGCTTTAAATTTTTTTTTTTTCAACGTTTTATTTATTTTTGGGACAGAGAGAGACAGAGTATGAACGGGGGAGGGGCAGAGAGAGAGGGAGACACAGAATCAGAAACAGGCTCCAGGCTCTGAGCCATCAGCACAGAGCCCGACGCGGGGCTCGAACTCACGGACCGCGAGATCGTGACCTGGCTGAAGTCGGACGCCTAACCGACTGCGCCACCCAGGCGCCCCAATCCCTTCCTGCTTTAAATCCTAGTGCTTTCTTCTCTTCCTTACTAACGTATGTTCTTTGTGACTCCCCACACCCCCAGATTAGGAAGTTGTTGAAATGGTTTTCTTATCCCCAAGCACAACGTCTATAATTCAGTCCCTAGATCAGTGGGTCATAAGAACCTTTAAGGCTCATTACACATGGTACTCTATGGAAAGGACTGTAAATGTTATGGAAGAGAACCCTGATAGAACATCATGCAAGTCAGGAAGGATTGAAGGAATGCCACTGAAGATGCTGTTATAGGAAAACCATCAAGTCTGAGCCTAATCCTGCTGGAGAAAATGGTGTCTTGATAATGGTGCGCATAACTTCACAGGATATATGACAGAGCCAACCAACAAAATCCTAAAAGAGATTGTGGATATGGTAAAAACAAAACAAAACAAAAAAAAAAAATGTGGCGGTGAAGAGTTTCAAGATCTGGAACTTAGAGATATTCAAGAGCTAATTAGCAGAAGACGACTTGACGGAGGTGAGTTCTTCCGAACCCAGTGCCAGATGATGATGAAGATGTAGAAGAAGCAGTGCCACACAACACATCGACGTTGGACACTATGGCAGAAGTGTTCCAATGATTTAAGACTGTTTTTGACTTATTTTATGATGTGGACCCTTCTAGGATATGGGCGCTGAAACTAAAGCAAACAGTAGAAGAAGGTTTGGTGCCCTATATAAATATTTCTTGAGAAATGAACAAGCTACAAAGCCATAAATTTTGATATCTTTCCATGAAGTTACATTGAGTATGCCTGCCTCTCCTCCCTCCCCTTCTACCACTCTGAGACCGTAAGACCAACCCCATCTTTCTCCTCAGCCTATTTAATGTGAAGATGATGAGGATGAAGACCTTTAGGATGACCCACTTCCACTTAGTGAAAAGCAAATAAGTTTATGAACTATATGGCATAATAATTATCTGTTTGTGTGTGTGTGTGTGTGTCTTTAATTAAAAATCGAATTAGTGTATGGTAAGAACTGTAGGAGACATTTTTGTGTTATCATCCTCATTGCCTAAGTATTCACCGTGTAGAACATCATGTGAAAGATTTGTATGGATGTGGTTAGCCAATCCTTACATAAGCGTAAATTGACTTATATTTAATAACTAAAATTAATATTGTGTTTTCTTATTGCTTTAGGACTTTGTTTGAAGAATTATATTACCATATAGTATGCCCCCACCCCATACCACCTGAAGAAACTGTATCAGTCTATCATCACAGGTAAGTGGTTTTTCAAAAAAACAAATTACCATTTTTTCTTGTTCTATAAACTTGACTATAATACTGGGTGCCACAAAATTTTCATCATCATTGTTAGTACAAGGTAGGTTACCATGAAGCAATCATATCAATTACACTAAGCTGTCATAAAGCATTAATATTGCTACTTTTTTGTTAGCAGTGAATGAATCATTATATCTATAAATAAAGATTTCTTTTTCACAAGATCTTTCCATTTTTGATGTTTAGTGTTAGTAATACTCAATATCTACAGTGTTTTCTATCATCTAGGAAACTATTGATGCAGCTACTGACAGACGATACATCTTGTAAACAAATGTCATAAACTTATAGTATCAATAATTATAGTATTGTGAATGCATTTTGTTTATGATTTTAATAGCATTTTGTTTTCTCTATAATGAAGTTTATGATACGTGTAACATACAAAATATATGTTAATCAATTATTTATGTCAGTAAGGCTTCCTTCCAGTTAACAGTAGGCTATTGTTAGTTAAGTTTTGGGGGAATCAAAAAGTTTATGGGGAATGTTGACTGTGCAGGAGCCAGTGCCCCTAATACTGTATTGTTCAAGGGTCAGTTGTACTCATAGATATCTATATCTACCAGGAACACTTTGTAATATCACCATACATGTCAGTTTTTACAAATTCAGCATTCCAAGGTTACATGCCCACTGTTATTATGGAGTGGATAATCTCTTAAATGATGTATATTCCTCATTAGCAATAATGGTGTTAAATATTACTTTTTTGTCGCACTGGTTAATTTCAGTTCAAACCATCTTTACTTACTAAAATTATAGGAATATCAAAATGTTAAGCATCAAGAACTAAAGGCGAAAGCCACAACTTTTATTACCTTCCTTTTCTTGTACTCCTATTATCCTTTTGCCAAATCCTCTTTCTGTACCTCTAACACTATCTTCATTAACCATCTTGCCACAAAAGAATTCTAAAAGTATACAAACAGTAATATTATAAAATAATGCTAACCAACATGTTATGAGAACTTGCTACATGCCCTACACAATATCATGGATGTGCATTTATTTTTCAGGATTGTTGTGAGAAACAAGCCTTCTCTCCAGTTTATAAATGAGCTAACTGAATGCTCAGGAAGTTTAACTTTTCCAACAAAAAGCTAGCAAATGAATAGGTCAGTTTAAATCAGGTCAGTTTCAATGAAATAGGTCAGTTTCAAAGTCTGGAAGAATTATCTGTAATGGTATTTCTCAAACTGGATTATCATCTTCACTAGAGAATACCAAAAATGATTTGTCTACTTCCTCAATATTCCCAAGATGCAAAATTATTCTATATACATAGAAGTTAAATCGTTAGCCTCTATTCAGTAGTGATTAGTATGTTCTTGATAATGTGATATGTACTACATGCACATTAACTCGTTTAGCACCCAGAGCCACCCTCAGGGAAACGGCATCACTTCAAGCTTCTAGGCTGGGAAACTGTTACTCAGAATGGAGAGAGAAATTGGCCAATTTCATACAGACCCTAAGTGGTGGTAAAAGAACAAATAGCAAGCACAGTATTTTGTGGATCCAGATACACTACTAAAACTTTATGAGAGGTAGAAACTTCAGTTAATGGATAGGTTGTTTACTCTATGTCATTTATTTTCTTTTTTAAAAATATTTTTAATGTTTTATTTATTTTTGAGAGAGTGAGAGACAGAGCGCAAGCTGGGGTAGGGCAGAGAGAGAGGGTGATATAGAATCCAAAGGCTCTACCCTCTGAGCTCTCACCACAGAGACCGACAGGAGGCTCGAACTCACAAACTTTGAGATCATGACCTGAGCCAAAGTCGGATGCTTAACCGACTGAGCCACCCAGGCACCCCCTGTGTTATTTGTTTTCAAATTGACTGCACAAAAGTGGCCTGAGATCCACTCACGGAAATTCTAATATAATTGATATGGGGTAGTTTCTGGGCATCAAGATTTTTTAAAGCTCCTCAGGTAACTCTGAGGTATAGTCAAGTTCTACCTGGTCTCAAAAATCATCATCTCCTCCTCCTCATTCATCATTATCCCCATCATCTTTCTCTCTAATTAGTTAACCAATTACCTTAGGCACTACAGAAATATACCAGGTTATATACCAAAGAGAAGCAACTAGGTTTTCTGATGCTACATGTTGATTTCACACATTATCTCTACATCAGCCAAACCAGAAGAAAGCATAAGTTATTTCCACAAAGAACTACTTCATACCCACTTTATATTTACTGCTGTATGCTTCCCAGTAGGAGGTCTGTCTTCAGAGGAAAACTCAACTGTGGTACAAGTTACCTAGTAATTTGCTGAGTTGGTCATTATCACCACTTTGTTTGAACAGAGGGCTTAGCTGTGCGTTGCAAAATGAGGGGTAAGAGACACACCAAATGATTACCTGAGCAGGCATGACACAGGGGATTGTGAAATTGTGTAGATTGATACAATCAGAGGCTGGATGGTCACCCATATCACAGGTAAACAAACAGAAATATGATGCAGTAAACGGGCCAGGTTTCAGAGCAGTGCTTCCACCAGTAATGAAACACTAAGTAGAACCACCACTATTGAAAATTAAGGTTTTGCTTGTGTGGCCTTCCATGGCTTTGTTTTTCTTGCCTCCCTCACCCAAGGCTCAGATGGAATAAAGAAGGACCAACCACTTGTGCATGTTAGCATGTAGCAAAGGGCAAATGCGCCATCTTCTAAGCAAAGTGAGCCCCCTCACTCTTAAACTTTTTGATTTTGTGACATTTGATAGGGAAACAATCTTGAGAAAGAACAAATCTGGATGCATTAAACTTCCTGATTTTTAAACTATATTACAAAGCCACAGTAATCGAATAGGGTGTTATTGGCATAAACACACTTATACAAATGGAACAAAATAGCCCAGAAATAAGCCCATACACATATGGTCAATCGGTTTTCAGCCAAAGAACAAAGAATATACAATGGAAACAAAAAATCTCTTCGATAAACGGTGTTAAGAAAACTGGGCTGCCACAGCAAAAGCAAAATAAATAAGTGTGATACCATCACACTAAAACACTTCAGCAAAGGAGACCGTTAACGAAATGAAAAGGCAACCTATGGAATGGGAGAAAATATTTTCAAACCACATATCCAACAAGGGGTTAATATTTAAAAATACAAGAAACAAATACAACTTATTAGGAATAAGCCAAAGCAACCCTATTAAAAAAATAGCAAAGGGCCTGAATAGACATTTTCCCACAGAAGACACTCAAATGGCCAACAGATGCATGAAAAGATGTTCAACATGACTCATCATCGGGGAAATGGAAATCAAAATCACAGTGAAGTATCACCTCACCTGTTAGGATGGCCTTCATCAAAAAGACAAAAGATAACAAATGCTGGAGAAGATATGGAAAAAGGGGAAGCCTGTACACCTTTGGTTGGAATGTAAACTGGTACAGCCACTATGGAAAGTAGTATGGACGTTCCTCAAGAAATTAAATAATAGAGCCACCATAGGATACAGCAGTGCCCCTTCTGTGTGTATGTCAAAGGAAATGAAGCCATTATAAGAGGTATCTGTACTTCCATGTTCATTGCAGCATCATTCACAATAGCCAACATATAGAAACAACCTAAGTGTTCATCACTGGATCAATGAATTAAGAAAAATGAGACACACACACACAGGAATATTATTCAGCCTTAAAAAAAATAAGGGAATCACGGCACCTGGGTGGCTCAGTTGGTAGAGCGGCCAACTTCGGCTCAGGTCATGATATCCTGGTTCCTGAGTTCGAGCCCCACATGGGGTTCTCTGCTGTCAGCATGGAGTCACTGTTGGGCACGCTTTGGATCCCATCCCCCCCCACCTCATTTTACCTCCCCGACTTGTGCTCTGTCTCTGAAAAATAAATACACACATAAAAAAAAAGGAAATCCTGTCATTTGTAAGCAACATGGCTGAAACTGGAGGGCATTATGCTAAGTGACATAAGCCAGACAGAAAAAGACATATACTGAATGGTATCATTTATATGAGGAATATTAAAAAGAAAACCCAAACTTCTAAAAACAGTAAAAAGGGGGGTGCCTGGGTGGCTCAGTCGGTTGGGCAGATATCTGACTTCGGCTCAGGTCATGATCTCATGGTTTGTGGGTTCAAGCCCCATGGCGGGCTCTGTGCTGACAGCTTGGAGCCTGGACCCTGCTTCAGATTCTGTGTCTCCCTTTCTCTGCGCGTGCTCTCTCTCCCTCCCTCTCTCTCAAAAATAAATGTTAAAAAAACAAACAAACTAAAAACAGTAAAAAAGTAGTTGCCAGGGGATGGAGAAAATAGGGTAAAAGAGTGTAAACTTTCAGTTACAAGATGTATAAGGTCCGAGGATCTAATGTATAACTTGGTGAGTATAGTTACGAAAGGAATGAAAAAGGTAAATATGTGAGGTGATGGATGTGTTAACTAACACGATGGGGGGAATCCCTTCACCACGTGTACATATATCAAATAATCAAGTTATAGTCTTTAAATATCTTACAACTTTGGCAATAAAACCTCAATAAAGGTGGGAAAAGACATTTCCATGAAGTCAGAAATTGTATTTTATTTGCTGCTTTAGACCTACTTCTTTAAATAGTGCCTGACACATAGTAGGGATTAAATACTTTTCCTTTTTATTTTTTTTAATATTTATTTTTGCAAGAGAGCATGCATGGGGGAGGGGCAGAGAGAGAGAGGCAGACACAGAATCTGAAGCAGCCTCCAGGCTCCAAGCTGTGAGCACAGAGCCTGATCCGGGGCTTGAACCCACAAACCATGAGATCATGACCTGAGCTGAAGTCCGACACCTAACTGACTGAGCCACCCAGTGGCCCCAAATACGTTTTCCATTTCCCCAATTGTATTTTGTCATCATCTCTAAGTTCCCTCCACTTAATTTACTCTGTTTACATTTCTTCCTTTGACCAACTATCCTTCTCTTTGAGATTCCTATTTTGTTTAAAATCCTTCCTGAGTGTTCGTCTGCTTCATGTATTCATACACTTACATTGTCTTTAATCTTAATTTAGATACTGTACTTTAATAGAAATTTCCATTTTACTTTTTCTAGTTAAAAATTATTAGTAAAGTATCAGCTTCTGCTTATTGTAGAGGATACAAAAACATTTTAAGAGAAAGTAGCTTCCATTAGCTAAAAATATAGTTGGGTAAAATACAGAAGAAATAGGAAAATATTTACTTAAAGGGGGTAGTTCTGTTACTACTGTATGCAACATAGACTGGGAAGAGACAGCTCTGTGTAGGCTAATTTCATTTCTCTTTGCCTTTATGGTAAGGAACATCCTTTCCTCCTTATTCAGTCTTCTCTTCCATTTATAGGAGAATTTTGCTTCTAGGTTTTGTTTTAAATTATAGACAAAACCTATACACAAGACAAGAGAATATTGTATTGAACATCAGGGACCCAACACCTAGTTTTAATGACTACTACTCAAAACCAAGCTTGTTTCATTCATACCTATACCTACTCCCCTTGCTGGATCATTGTGAAGCCAATCTCAAATATCATATCATTTTATTCATAAATAGGCCATTTTAAAAACACACTAATGTCATTATCGCACTTCTATAAAGGAAACAATTTCTTAATATCATCAAAATGTACTCAAACTGTTCCAATTGTCTTAATTTTTATAGTCTTTTTTATTTGAATCAGAATACAGAACCTCTTTATATTTGCAATTGAATGAGATCTCAAGAGTATTGACATATGTTTAATTTCTAAAGCTAGAAATTTATTCCTTTTGATTGTCAGGCTTTTGTCTCAACTTATACCAGAGAACATATTTGGTACCAGCTAAAACCGGAGGCAGAAAATTAAGATACCAGAGTATGGTTTCTGCAAGGAATCATTCGTGCCTCACTGGTTTGTAGACAAAGGCTTAAACCAAGCAGCCTAGACCTTCTTAGTAATCATTCACTCACACACCACACACTGTAGTGGCCACTTGGAGTGCAGTACCTCCAAGAGTGCATAAGTAATAGTTAGTGATTCTCATACCATAGGGATTCTTGGGCTGCCTTTTTACCAGTATGGCTGTTATTCTGTAAGAAGCTATTCTATTCTAATGACAATATTTATTCAATATCTGCTATTATAGCTTTATAGGATTCCCCCCCCCCCTTTTTTTTTTTGCAAGGAAAAGCAGTATATAGCACACTGTAGCCGCAATGATTGGAAATAACTCTTGAAATGTCAAGGACGTTTTCTTTACACAGTAATTAGCAGATCAAATGCCAACAGGTACATTTAATAACCCTGATATTTCGCATTTGGACCATAGCCAACAACATCAGTAAATGTAGTTACTTAGGATCCCATAGCAGTATAATCTTGAATTGAAATGTTACTTATTCAGGTATATTTTAATTGCCTAACAGTAACCTCCACTACATCAGGTATATGTACCAGTACTATCAGTATTCAAGTTTTTTGAATTCATATACAATGCTTTAGAAAATATGAATATTGATTAAATCATTAATTCAATGAATATTTATAGAATGCCTATGATGTGCCAGATACCATTCTAAGGAGGAGGTATAAACCAGACACGAAAACAAAAACATCTCTGCCTTTATGGAGTCCCTTTTAGATAACCCTCCCAAAAGAAAATAGGAAGGGAGAGTTTTCACTGACATTTCTAAAAAAAAAATTAAGAGTGTATTTATTAAATATCTAACATGTCCCAGGGACTGTGCTAAGCAGCAGGGACAATGAAACGACCTGGAAAGATTTTTCCCTCCAGAATGATCTGAGAAGCTAAGATAATTAGAAAGCAGCAGCAGACTAGGCAAAGTAAAGGTTAACAGTAGAAACCTCAGGTGAAAACCAAAGGCAGTGTTGGTAAGTGAAAATATTTACTAGAAGATGATGAAAGGAAAGGAAATAGAACATAAAAGGATATGGATACAGAACTTCCCCACCTTATTTTGGTGGTAAATTCTTTGGCAAATAGATAAGATTGATTCAGCTTTTAGTTTGCTGTAGATTGAACTGTATGACAAGCTATTAAGAGGAACAAGTTCAGATTGCTGAGGGTGGGAACTGAAATGCCCTTTAACGAGTAGGAAAGTCAAAGCAACAGTGTTGAAAAACAGTTTACTAAATCAAGTTGATGCAGAACTTGAACTAAATCAAAATTTATAAGGCTCTCACAAATGGATTTGGTTTCTGTAATTCAGTTTATGAATATTAATAAGTTTATCTCTTTCAGGATTTCTTTTTCGGTACAATTCTTACAAGTCGGTATTGGAATCAGAGAAAAAAATACTTCTTTTAGTAACTTTTGGATTTTATCATCTTTTCCTTCCCCTTCATGAGAGGCCACATTCTTCCCATATCAGAACCTTTACATATGCTGTTCCCTAGGCCTAGAATGGTCCTCTCCCCACACTAACTGTAAATTCCTTCTTCTCCTAATTCCTTAGGAAATCTTTCCAGGCCTGGGACTAGTCAGCACTCCCACCTCCATGGAAATAACTTAGTTCATCAAAAGTAATTGCAAATTTCTTTTTAAGTTTATTTATTTTGAGAGAAAGCACACAGCTGAGGGTTGTAGGGGGTGGGGGGGGGGGAAGGACAGAAAGAGAGGGAGAGAATCCCAAGCAGGCTCTGCACTCTAAGTGCAGAGTACAACATGGTGCTTGAACTCATGAACTGTGAGATCACAACCTGAGCTGAAACCAAGAGACAGATGCTCAATTGAGCCACATAGGTGCCCTCAGACATTGCAAATATTAATGTCTACATCCTCCACTGGACTCTAATCTCATAAAGGTAATAACCCAATCTGTTCTCCAATGTCTTTTCAGTATTTTCACAGCAAATAATACAGATAAGAAGATACTCAGTAAACATATGCTGGATAAATGAATTCAGCATGTTTCTTCGAGCTAGCTGTCTCTTCTCAAGAATACTGAATCCCCAGTCTAGTGAATATATAACTCTGAAGGGGAGGAAAAACTACCAAACATCTTCAACAGAATTACTGTTGACACAGGATTATTGAAAAACAAAAGGTCTGTCTGGTCACTGTTTTCTAATCAATACCTTTCGAAAACCAGAACCATCTCTCTCTGCCCCTCCCCCGTTCATGCTCTGTCTCTCTCTGTCCCAAAAATAAATAAACGTTGAAAAAAAAAAAAAAAAACCAGAACCAAATTGTTTGGATGCTTTATATATGGAAAGGTAAGCCCCCAACAACCTTAAAGAAACCAATTAGAGAACCAATAGTGTCCTAAAACATCATCAGCTGAAGACTGATTTAGAGTAGAACATCTTACACAATACGAAGTCATTAAAAAATAAAACAATAATGAAAAGGTCTAAAAAGTCAAGATAAAGATGTTATTCCTTACTGGATCATAATAGGCCCCCTATTCCCAGGGACCAAGGTAACTGAATTTCAAAAATGTTAGCACTGGTGAGTGGGGTTAAGTATTTGACGGAATTTCTGCACACTCAGCAAGTTATATTCTCTGCTTAGAGCTGGGCTAATTTGGAAAGAATATTGAGGTGCCGATGCTTTTGTTCTAGGCATGAAACAAATGGGCTCTGACAAAGAGCCTTCCTTACAGAAACAAAGATAAATGCACAATGTGCAAACAATATCTTCCCAATGGCTCTGCGTGCAAGTGGGTATATATGCTATTTTTAATCTTTCTTCATAGATCTGGTTAGTTGGAATATCAGGAGATTAGGAGTCACACAGTACACATTTTTGAAAGTTTGAAGGACAAACACAGGTGTAAATAAAAATCAGAGAGGTAAAAGAAGCAGGAAAAAAAGTGGCCTTCTTAGGGACAAATAATTTAACCCAGGTCTGGGTGGAGCATATCATCAGACAAAGCATCATTGGCACACATAGTCCCACTTAAATATTGATTTTCCTTTTTTTTTTTTTAATGTTTATTTATTCTTTGAGAGAGAAAGAGAGCACGAGCAGGGGAGGGCCACAGAGAGGGAGACACAGAACCTGAAGCAGGCTCCAGGCTCTGAGCTGTCAGCACAGAGCCCGATGTGGGGTTCAAACCCACAAACCATGAGATCATGACCTGAGCAGAAGTTGGATGCTTAACCAACTGAGCCACCCAGGTGTCCCTGTTGATTTTCCTTTTTAGAGAAATATATTCTGTCATATAATACTTGCAGAATTTTTGCCACTTCAGTATGATTGTTATTTCTCTGTTGGTATGAGTACATTAAAAAATACGCAATTGGGAGCTGAGAGCTTCAAGTAAAGATCAGAATTGTACACAGCAAAACAATAAGAACCAAAAAACACACAAAGAGTCTAGGTTTTGAAAAGCTCAGAAAGACTGGAAAAGTAATCTTCTCATCTGATCTACTCCCAATGTAGGAAAAAGGGAAAATTAGATCTTGCAAGTATGTCAGTAAAACGTAGCCCTACTTAAAAGGTGTCCCTCTAGACAATCCAATGACATGAGGACAAATGCTGAGATGCAGGTTTCAAGCCATTAATCCAAGTTCTAAAAAAGAACTTCAATATAAAAGCGTAGATGAAAAAATGAAATATAAACTACTGCTTTTCCCTCTAGAATTTTGCAATGAGAAAGACACTTTTCAAAGACGTTATCACCAGGGTGCATGAGCAGTATGTTGTAGCAGGGCACACAGATGAATCCACAGGGCCTTTCACTGACAAATCATCATAGCAGTAAGATTATTCTAATTACAAGCAGCCCAAGTAGGTTTCCAGTGTCCGAGAAACAATGGAATCACTGCCTCTTCCAGGGGTACTCATCAGTCCCCTCTGTGAGAATTCAGAAACAAAACAAAACTTTCCTTCCTTGGGGCGGGTTTAGCCAAGCATTTTTGTGTTCCTCTTACACTCTGGCTCCCGATCATGATGAAATATTTTCATTGCTGACTTCAGGGGGGATGTACACAAAGGTTTTGTTTAACTGACAAATGTGTTGTATCTAATTCGTAAATGACTTATAAGAGACAAGCACTTACCTAGAAATGATTTTTATTTAAGGCCTACCCCTAATGCTATTTGAGAAAATGGCAAATTCATTTCTAAGCCAAATGGAGAAGCCAAAACCTGTTTATTTCTATTATTGTTTTTGAATTGACATTGAAAAGTGAAATATAATGTCCAGTTAATTAATAGGGCCAGAATATACTAATGTGGTCAAACAATAATTTTTAGTTGTTGTTCTACTACACATTTGATGAGAAACTTAAAAAATTAACTATGCCTGTGAGAATTTAGAAAAGTAAAAAAAAAAAATGACAAGAACACATCGCTTTAAACATGTTTCTAGCTATCTTCAGTAAGGTACCTTCTCCACACATGAAGGCATTATTTATATATTTACTTAGTGATGAAGTGAAAGTAGAGAGAGAGAATATAAATTCTATTTGCCAGTTCATTTAAAACCCAGTCAAGGGGCGCCTGGGTGGCTTAGTTGGTTGAGCGGCTGACTTCGGCTCAGGTCATGATCTCACAGTCTGTGAGTTCGAGCCCCGCATCCAGCTCTGTGCTGACAGTTCAGAACCTGGAGCCTGCTTCTGTGTCTCCCTCTCTCTGCCCCTCCCCCATTCTCACTCTGTCTCTCTCTCTCTGCCTTTCAAAAATGAATAAATGTTAAAAAAAAAAAATTAAAACCCAGTCAAGACAGAGAGTCCTAAAGTAATAAGTACATAAAGATATATAATGTAAACTTTTATTTTAACCTAAAAATCTAGTGTATATTTATTGTATGTAATAATTACATAATATATAGTATATGTAACATAAAATAGGATAAAACAATTTAAAATTTTTTAAACTTATTTTTGAGATAGAGAGCAAGCTAGGGAAAGGGAGAGAGAAGTCCCAATCAGGCTCTCACTGTCAGTGCAGAGCCTGATGTGGTGCTCAAACCCACGAACTGTGAGATCGTGACCTGAGCTGAAACTGAGAGCTGGATGCTTAACCAACTGAGACACACAGGCACCCCAGAATAAAACAATTAAGACAATTGTACTTTGTTTTTAAATTAAAAAAAATGTTTTTAAATATTTATTCATTTTTCGGAGACAGAGACAGAGCACAGCAGGAGTGGGGCAGAGAGAGAGGGAGACATAGAATCCAAAGCAGGCTCCAGCAGGATCTGAACTGTTAGCACAGAGCCCGATGCTATATTCAAACCCACTAACCATGAGATCATGACCAGAGCTGGTCAGACGTTCAACTGACTGAGCCACCCAGGCACCCCTTTTTAAATGTTTTTTAATGTTTATTTATTTTTGAGGGAGGAGGGGCAGGGAGACAGGGAAACACAGAATCTGAAGCAGGCTCCAGGCTCTGAGCTGTCAGCACAGAGCCTGATGTGGGGCTTGAACCCACGAGCTGGGGGATCATGACCTGAGCTGAAGTCGGTTGCTCAACCAGCTGAGCCACCCAGGCGCCCCACAACAAACTGTACTTTCTGAGTATTATAGGAAATATATTTGCTCTACTATAGGCAGTACCTTTTTAGAGTTTAGTATTTACAATCAGTTTTAATAAATCTTAGTCACCCATTAGTATAATTATCTACTGTGGACTGAATGTTTTCATCTCCCCAAATTCCTATGTTTAAATCCTAACCCCCTATATAATTGTAATAGGAAGTGGGGGCTATGGGAGGGAATTAGGTCATGATGTAGAACCTCCATGAATGGGATTAGTGTCCTTATAAGAGGGTGATGTGACTAACGCTAGCACATACTCTCTCTCACTTTTTGATGAAAACGTACAATGATACCAGGGCTGTCTACAAACCAGGCAGAATGTACTCACCTGATACCAGATCTGCCAGAGCCTTGATCTTGGACTTCCCAGTCCACAGAACTGTGAGAAATAAATTTTTGTTGTTCAAGTCACCCAATCTGTGGTTACTTGTTGCAGCAGCCTCAACTAACACAATTACTTACATCAAATTTTTCTTTTTTTCCAAAACACCCAACTAGCCTCTATAAACATAATTTTTTACAAACATTTCAAGTAATGGTACATAATGAAATTTCATCACTAAATTCAAAATACAATCAGCATCATCTATTTAAGAAACACACAGATGAGTCATTTTAATTGTATCATTCAGGTAGTGGAATAAAAGTGGCTACAGGGATGCAAAACAAATCAACAGTAGTCAAAATGACCATGGTGAGAAGTGGGATATTCCAGCTACTTAGCTCCAAAGGCAGTTTCTTCTACATAATACACAAAGTTTATTTAGGGAGACTATTTACTTCCAACACACTTCCCCCTTCCTCGTTTGTATTATTCCAAGATCAAAGTTTCTTTGTTGCAGAAGAATGTACACCAGCATTCATAGAAAACCTAAAAATGTGGATATCTTACCAACTATGCTAAGTAAGGCAGGTACAATTCATGCAAAGAGGAGCGTTCTTGTTGTCTTTTTATTGTTCTTGTTGCTCTGTTTTGTTTTCCTCTCTTGATAGTTATCAGATATGTTACTGGAAATATTACCAGCTTGTGTATTCAGTTGGAAAACCATCTTGGTTCTAACGATATTTATCTGTTTTATATCACTAAAAAATGTTTATCTTTCTTACTTGTAGAACAACTTTTGAAAAGAGATCCCATGATTTGGGAGGGATTTTTTTTTTCTTTATAACTTTTTTTTTTTTTTTTAATTTTTTTTTTCAACGTTTATTTATTTTGGGACAGAGAGAGACAGAGTATGAACGGGGGAGGGGCAGAGAGAGGGAGACACAGAATCGGAAGCAGGCTCCAGGCTCTGAGCCATCAGCCCAGAGCCTGACGCGGGGCTCGAACTCACGGACCGCGAGATGGTGACCTGACTGAAGTCGGACGCTTAACCGACTGCGCCACCCAGGCGCCCCTATAACTTTTTTTTTTTTAAAGTAAGTTGACAGCAAAGAAAAGGAGATGGTTAAACTCCGTATAAATGTAAAGCATCAGACATACACATTGAAATCAACAGTAAAATACTGAGTTTGTTGGCACTTGGAATTTCTCTCTGCGATGAAGGACTTTTATCCAAATGCCAATATTGTAAATTTACCTCAATCTCATAATTATATGCTTAGAATACTACATTATGTATTTTGGTGAAGGAGTACTTTGAATCTAATTGCGCTCTAAAATTTTATAACTTATTCTATATGTAGGCCTGTCAATTGCATCTATGTATAGATAATCATAGCCATAAATGGACTCTTCTGTGCTTTTCACATTTGACAGAGATTTTAATGATAGGCAAAAACCAAGTATATAATTACTTGCTCTGTTCATGCCCCGTTAAATGAAAAGGGTTCTAAATTTTCCATTGGGTAATAGTAGTGAGAAGGTAGATTCTTCCCACCCAAACTTCCTACATGAAAAAAAAAGGGGGTGGGGGAAGAAAAGAATAACTAAGGCACTCAGTATTGAACTCTCTATATTAACAATTCTAGTCTACTAAAAATATTTTCTTCTGGGGTGTTCTAGATGAATAATTTTTTCTTCTAAAAAATAAAAAATGTGTTCTATTATTTTTTAATTCTAAATATAGTATTTTTCCTCTTGATTCAATGAAGTTTTCTTTCTTTTTGGGGTGTGTGTGTAATATTTTAGGAAAATCTAATGGCTTTCTCAAACTTCTAAGAGCCCTTTTCCCAGTGAGGTCTAGGAAAAAAAAAATGAAAAGCAGAAATAATTATTTTGAAAGTCTAATATATGGTTACTATAACAGACACAATAACTACTAAAGAAATAGGCTTATTGCAATGACTTCTTTTCACACTTAGAAAAATATATTTTAGGGGCACCTGGGTGGCTCAACTGGTTAAGGATCTGACTTTGGCTCAAGTCAAGATCTCATAGCACATGAGCTCCAGCCCCTCATTGGGCTCTGTGCTGACAGCTCAGAGCCTGGAGCCTGCTTTGGATTCTGTGTCTCCCTCTCTCTCTGCCCCTTCCCCACTTGCGAGCTCTCTCTCTCTCTCAAAAATAAATAAACATTAAAAAAATTTTAAGAAAAGAAAAATACATTTTAAAAATCATGTTTACCTCATTCTATAAACTCATTTTATAAATGAGAAATCTCAAAATCCCATTTAGCTCTGATGGAAATGGAGTGAGCAGGGGAACAATCTTTGCCTGTTTTCATTCACATCTGGCAAATGTTTTGCTTTGTAGATCATTAAAATCCACTTTATGAGTTAGAATAAAACACACTAGTTTTAAGAACACTTTTAAATACGTGCTAATGAAAATTATTTTATCTTTTATAGTTTCAAAAGTTTATGACTTCAAAATTAATTTTAAAAGGTATATATGTATATCCAGCCGATTTAGATTATAATGTACATTTGTGTTGATTTGAATTAAGAAACAGATACTGAGGATATATATATATATATATATATATATATATATATATGGAAAATTTGTAATTAATATCTATTACTTATTGGGTATTCATCTAGAAATTTCTTTTATTTTCCCTATGATGCATAAGTATAGTTTTAAAGTGTATTCAGTATTATAGAAGTATCTCAGAAATAGTATAAGCACATTCAAAGAAAATTAACCAATAATATTTTGTATTTATGTTCCAACTTAGCTTCCAATGTCAGCCACTTCTAATTATTTATCATCAATGAGTACTTGAGACCAGATAAAGCCAACTTTCCTAAATATAGTAATTTTTTTTTCACACCTCCAAATTTGGTAAAATGAAATTCCAAACACAAAAGAATGAGGTAGGGGTGTGTGTGTGTGTGTATCTCACAGTTAATCCTAACAAATGCTAGCTAATTGTTTTGAAATTTCTGTTTCAATAGGATGTAGAAAAGCACATCATAACATCTGTGACACATTGTGATCATTCATTTTAAGTTAGCTTGACTGAGTCATGGTGCCCAGATATGTGCTCATATGTGCTCTGGATGTTTCTTTGAGGGTGTTAAATAAGTGGACTTTGGATGAGGCCCATCCACATTATGAAGGATGATCTGCTTTATTCAATCAGTTGAGGTCCTGACTAGAACAGAAAACTGAACTTCTCTGAACAAGAGGGAACTCTGATAACAGATGGTCTTCAGACAAACTGCAACAGAGGCTTTCCCTGTCTTTTCAGCCTGAAGGCCTTTGGACTTGAACTACAACATTTGCTCTTCCCTGAGTCTCCAACTTCCTGGAGACTTGGACTTGCCAGCCTCCCTGATCACGGAGCCAATTTTTAAAAGTCAATGTCTCTCTCCCTCTTCCCCAGTTTCTTTCTCTCCCTCCTCAGGGTTAGGGTTAGGGTTGGCCCTTGCAAAGATTTCTTGGATTTGACATGAAAAGCAAAGGCAACAAATGCAAAAATGAACAAGTGGGGCTGCATCCAACTAAAAAGCTTCCGTTTAGCAGAAGAAACCCTCTACAATATGAAAAAGTAACCTACCAAAAGGGGCAAAATATTTGCAAACCACATATGTGATAAGGGGTTAATACACAAAATATATAAAGGACTTCTACACCTCAATAGAACAAAAGCAATTAAAAAATGGGCAAAGGATGTTAATAAGCATTTTTCCAAAGATGACATACAAACAACCAACAGCTCCACGAAATGTGTCCAATGTCACTAATCATCAGGGAAATGAAGATCAAAACAATGAGAGCTGACCTCATACCCATTAGATTGCATATTATCAAAAAGACAAGAAAGAACAAGTGTTGGTAAGGATAGACAGAAAAGTGAGCTCTTGTGCGCTGTTTGAGAGAATATAAATTGATATAGCCACTTCAGAAAACAGTATGGAGATTCCTCAAAAAAAGTTATATATATATATATATATATATATATATATATATATATATTTATATATATATATATATATATTTATATATATATATATATATAGACACACACACATACACACACAACTACCATAAGAACTAGCAATTCTACTGGGTGTTTATCTGAAAATAAATCACTATCTCGGAAAGACCTCTGCACCTCCATGTTTATTGAGCATTATTTACAATAGCCAAGAAATGGAAACAGGCTGTGTTCATCAAAAGATAAGTGAATAAAGAAAATTTAGTGTGGTATATGGATACAATGGAAGATTATCCTGCAAGGTGCCATAACATGGATAGACTTGAGCACATTATGCTAAATAAAATAAGCCAGACAGATACTGTATGTTCTCACATATATGTGGAATCGAAAACAAAACAGAGCTTATAGATATAGAAAACAGATTGGTGGTTACCAGAGGTGGGGTTGGGTGAAATAGGTGAAGGTAGTCCAAAGGTATAAACTTCCCGTTACACTATAAATTAGTCCTGAGGATGTAATATAAGCATAATAACTATAGTTAAAAATATTGTGTCATGTATTTCAAAGTTACTAGAAGAGTAGATCTTAAACGTTCTCATTACAAGAGGAAAAAAACAGCTCATAACTATGTCTGGTGATGAATATTATACACTTAAAACTAATACAATGTTATATGTCAATTTTATCTGATTTTAAAAAATCATCGTGATAAAATGCTGCATACAGAAGACATTGCTGCAAAAAGCACAAAGGCTTCAGGCTTTGGAACCAGATAGAATTGAGTTTGAAGTCAGTTTTTGCTGTGGAATTTTGAGAAATTCACTGAGCCTTAGTTCTTCATCTGTAACATGGTGGTTCTAACATTTGCTGTAATGGACATTCCTGTCTGCCCATATTCTTTCTAGCTGTGGGACTTTACATGATATGGGTCACCTTTCTAGAAAGACAGAAATCTCACTTACCCAGCTTTTCTTGCAAGTGACTGTGGGCATGTGACCTGGGCTTTTCCAACAAGATACATTTGTGTGCAACTTTGATTTTGAAAAGAATGACTTGAGGAAAGAAGTTCCCTGAAGAATCACTGTGGTGAGGATGGCAAGAAATGTTTGTTTCCAAGGGCAGCACTTGCAGAGTGAATGCCATGCCTGTATCCTCTAGACTGACCTGGGGGTATAATTTGAATTACGTGTCAAAATTAAATCCTTGGTCTCCTCAGAGATTCTGTGGGATAATATGATTTAATGAATCCTGCTTAAATTAGCTAGGATGGATTCTCTCACGATGGAGACCTTAACTTGACAGCTATACCATGAATTGTTAAATGTACAAAGCGCTTGAGAGAATACCCAGTACATATAGTAGGGTTACATCACTGTGATATACTCAACCACTTAAGCTTTCTACAATTGAAGATATTCTCCAAAATTTTTTATTCCAGTTTTTGGAAATTTTTCTGTGGGGTATATGGAAAAATTAGCACAGCGTCAGTATTTTAGAATGCAATTATAGTCTGTATCAGTGGATGAAACATACAGGGAAATTTCTTGTAAAATTGGACAACCAATATGTCTAAAAATTATAAAAGCTTTTAGAAATTATTCAGAGACTGCATATTTTATTCATATTTGTTCTTGTCAAAGACTGCATTTTATACTTTGCCTAGGGAATTTTACAAGACATCTCCTCCCTACAAAATGAATGTACCACATCACAAAGAGATCTGGATCCAATATTGAGACATTTTGTTTACCACATACGTTTAAGCAGAAGGAAAAACAGAACTAACAAGGAAAAGAAAAGTTTTCAAACTCAAATCAAGAAGGGAGGGGTTAGTGGAAGGCAGAGAATTATTTTAAGCAACCCTGGCTGTCTTAGATATAAGGGAGGATGATTGAAGAAAGTGGCAAATGAGATGGATGGATAAAAAGACATATGAAAAAATATTCCACAACCCCTTTCCCCACAAGATTAATTCAGTTCAGCTAAGGAACTGAATGAACAAATTTGTTCATTGAAGAAGTATTTATTGAACTCCTGTTACTTGCCACCCACTATTTAAACATTAGTGTGCAGCTGTGAACAAAGTACCTTTCCATGTGACCCACAGGGAAAAATAAGCTGTTCTTCCTGTATCCTCAGGAGAGTTGATATATGCTCAGATGGAGGGAAGTGAAACAAAATATCAAGGGTATGGGTTGGGGGTGAGGCGGGGAAGGAGGAGGGTGGAGACAGTATTTCCTTGTATGTCTCCCGGTTTTGTTTTGGTTTTCTGCCGTACAACCAGGACTGCTCCTGAGTCGATGGTGCTTTGAAAGAAAGGTAGAAATACCAAATGGCAACTAACTCTCCTCATCTTGTAACTAAAGCAATCAAAATGTTATACCAATCACATTTTATACTAACAGAATATCCTTCATATGCTGTCTAATGTAGGAAAAAAAACATAATTAGAGCAAAAGAGGGATTTCCACAAAACTACTGTTGCCTTGAAACCGAGTCTCACACTTCTGCAACTTTTAAACAATCAGTGGCATTTGAAAGGGCAAAAGAATGGTGTTTGTACAATCCACCCAATATTTTCAATACCTATGGGACAAGTCTACTTATCTTGGTGGTGAAGAGATATTTTGTGCTTTAGAACAGAGCCTGTTTCTCAACACGAACACAGTAATAACTTTTAGTTTCAACAGTCTCTTGTATCGTTTTAATTGAAAATCTTTCAGGATATTTGCTAAGAAACCACATTTCTATATTATATATGCACACACTTGAATCAGCATCAACATCACTAGATTCTTGAAAAGTGACTTGACTGAAAACCCCTCTATAGACAATTTGCAGGCCAAAAGAAGACAGAAAATGACAATACACAAAATTTAAATATCACTAAGTATATATTTAAAAGAGAAAAAAAACAAATTAAATATCACATATAACATATGCTTACAAAAATAGCAAATACACATACATGAAAAATCCTGCATTGGGAGGTTAACTCTAATAGGCACAAACTAAGAGGCAGCCTCCCTAACTCACAATAAGTCTCAGAGTGACTATTCACTCTCTTCCATTGCTTTGAAGAACCGATTCTCTTTTTTAACAATCCTCCACAAAGGTGTAAAGAATTATATGATATGATGCTTCCTCCTAGGACAGAGTGATTGGTGTAAAAACGGATCATGACCCATTAGGCCAATACTATACATCACATACTTGGCCTCCATGACTGGTCCAGGATGCTGTTTACCAATCTTTTCTAATGTGAAGCAATCACTGTTAAATACATTGCTTTCCAGGCCTTTCTCCTGGAGATTCAGCTCTAGTGAGTCTGGGTAGGGCTTGGCAACAGGTATTTTAACAAGCTTTCTGATGAAGAAATTTAAACATGTCTTGCTCTAAAATGGTGCTTCTAAAACTTTGCCCTGGGGAAATTTGAAACTCCAAATGTCCAGGCCCTCCTTCTATAGACTAGATCACAAACTCTGGCCGTAGGAAACAGGCATCAGTGTGTTTTTTGTTTGTTTGTTTGTTTGTTTTAATTCTGAATATAAGCAGCATCAGCCTCATTTGAGGGCTCATTAGAAATGTAGAATCTCAGACTCTACTTCATATTTACCTAATCTTCGTAATCAGAATTTTCATTTCATCAAAATTCCCAGGTTACTTTTATGCACATAAAGCTTTAGAAGCATGGCTGGGGTGGAATTCTGGTGAAAATAGGGTAAAGGGTTTTCTGAATTGAGCTGGGAAAGAACTTCCTCATTGGTGGGGAAGGGCCAGCAGCAGTCATTTCTACCCTTCTTATAATTCGGTCATGTGAATTGTTGAGTTAAATATGAGTTTAGTTTTACAAACTAAAACATTCTAACTCAGTAAGCTTCTAAAACCACCTTTACTCAACTAAAAAAGTTCAAGTTTCATAGTAAATTGCTAAGGCTCATTCTATTACCAAATGTGTTTTTGTTTTTAAATTCCTTTTTTGTTTGAAATTTCATTCACTTCCTTGTGCTTGCATTCTTTAAATTCCTCTCTTTGCAAAACGCTCATGCAAATGTGTGGCCATTTTGTATATTATCAAGGTGCTAAAAATATGTTTTCCTGAACCTGCCATAATACATATTCATTGGGAAATTACTTCTCTTTTCACCACCTTCATATACCAGCTCAAGGCAGGTGAGAATAATTATTAGAGTGGGGTGCCTGGGTGGCTCAGTCAATTGAGCGTCTGACTTTTAATTTCAGCTCAGGTCATGATCCCAGGGTCATGAGTTCGAGCTCTGCATTGGGCTCTGTGCTGACAGTGTGGAGCCTGCTTTGGATTCTCTCTTTTCCTCTCTCTGCTACTCCCCTGCTTGTTCTCTCTCTCTCAAAATAAAGAAACTTTAAAAAATTATTAGAGCATTCCTTTTTCTGTGGCATAAATGGTTTTGTGAATACATGAACAGATTGAATATTTTTAAAATTGGGGGAAAATTGGAAGCCTTAAATGAATCTTTGGAATGGTGATTTAACATTGGTAAACAATATTCAAATAATTTAATTCAAATAGAAAAGTTTATTGGAAGAGAGGGGTGGTGCAACCTTTTGGGGGGTGTCTTCTGTGAGCCAAATATATATTAAGACCTAGAAGAAGTTATGACAAAGTCAGCAAGCCCTCTGGCCTTTAGGACAACCACCACAATTTTGCCCACAGCCTGGACTAAAGACAATAAAACATCTACTGGAGTGAATGAGGGAAAGACAACCTCTTGAGATCTGATTGAGAAATGGAATAATGAAGCAGTGTAGCTTCCACATGCATTCGTTGTTCTAAATATCCTGATAGGCTCCCAGTTCTTGAGGCAGCAATATAAACACAGACTACTGGCCTGTCTCAGTAATCTTCAGAAAGCCTCAGACAACATTTTTTTCCCCCAGTCGATCTCCTACCAAACTCCTCACACCTATCATTGGGGACCCATTAGAGTCACCATAACAACTTGTAGAAATATTTAATTTTCTTCCCCCAGCAAGAACTTACTGTCCTGATCATCCAAATACATTTTATACTTTGTGTCTAAAGGACCTGATTTCTGTGAAACAGGATAGGTCACATCAGGTCTTTATATATTGTTTTCTACAGAGACACAGAGAAAGGGTTTTGGTTTTGTTTTGTTTTCTTTGGAGACAGAAAAAAAATGAAGGTGTTAGCCTTCATACAAGTAGTTCTGCTTATATATGAAGCCACAAGAACCAATGCTTAAGCCTGGAAAATAATCATATCTCATTGTACCTTGTTTTAATTTATTCCTTCCTTTATCTTGTAGATTATTCCTTATCATAAAATGGCCTTATAAAAATATGAAAGTTGCTTACTTTAAGTCAGTATGATACCCATCATAACAAATTCTAGTCTCCTATTCCACTATCTTTTGTACAACTGAGTCTTCAAAATAATTATAGATATGTCCTTAATGTTAATAATCACTTTTAACTTAAAACTTCAGGAATTCTATCCTTCAGTGGAAATTTACCAACATTTTACCATATTTTGAGAGTGTAAAGGAAGTAATGTCAGAAACATTGTGGGGTAGGAAGAATTCCCTGAAAAACACAATGATTCAAGAATTAATGGACAAGTTTCCTTTGTGAGCAATTAGAAAATTGAAAGGCTCTTATTTCCTGGGAGTATGCAAAACAACACTCACAAAAGCTAGTAGGGAGATTTGGGACACCTTCCTGCCAGAGACCCTTTCCTGGAATGATGATGTATAATCAGGAAGAGACTCCCTAACTTTCAGTTTCACCAAGGGAGGGAGAGATTGGTTCACATGTCTATTGCCCCAACATTTCTGAGGAGGCTTTTAAGAGCTTTGGCTTCTGAGTTGCCATATTTGGAGCTCTTACAGTTCTGGCAAAGACTACCTACCCAGGGATAAGAAAAGCAACAGTTTGGGATGGTAGATTCCATTGACCTTGCCCCCTGGCTCAGCACAGAATGAATGGACAAAAGTTGCCTACTTCTCCCTGGGAGGGGAAAGAGTTGGTAGAGGCCTCTAGAATCTCATGCTGGGCTGATTGGTAAGAATATTCTCCTTTATGAGACCAGTCCATGAAGGCACTGGGGGGCTGAATGGATTTAAAAAAAAAGACCTAACTCTACCATCTATAAGAACTCTAGACTTAAGAAAATGGGCTGAAATTGAAGAGATGGGAAAAAAAAATACTCCATACAAATGGTAAGCAAAAGAGAACAGCAGCAGCTATACTAACATCACATATCAGACAAAACAGACTTCAGATCAAAACTGTCACCAGAGACTCAAAGGACATTATATAATGATAAAAGAGTCAACTTATCAGGAAGATATAACAATTACAAACCTATATGCACCCAATATGAGAGCACCTAAATATATAAGGCAAACATTGACAGCAATAAAGGAAGAAATAGATAGCAATGAAATAATAAAATTTCAATAACCTCCTTCAATAATGGACAGAAAATCCAGAGAGATTATCAATAAGGAAACAGAGGGCTTAAATAATACTGTAGACCAAATAGACCTAACAGACAAATATAGAACAGTTCATCCCGTAAGAACAGAATCCATTCTATTCAAGCATACACAGATCTTTCTCCAGGATAGATCACAAGTTAGGTCAAAGAAACAAGTTTAAAATGTTTAAGAAAACTGAAATGATACCATGTATTTTTTCTGACTATGTGGAATTAAACTAGAAATCAAAGAAGGAATGAAAATTAAATATACAAATACAAATAAAATATACAAATAAAAAATAAAATATACACACTCTGGAGTGACTGTTGGGTCAAAGAGAAAATCAAAAAGGAAATGGAAAAGTGCCTTAAGAAACATGAAAAAAAAAAAAACACAAAGCTTACCAAAACTTATGGTATATAGTAAAAGTAGTACTAAGGATAAATTTCATAGTGATAAACACCTACACTAAAGAAGAAGATCTCAAACAGCATTATACCTCAAGGAACTGGAAAAACAAACTAAACTCAAAATTAGCAGAAGGAAGGAAATAAGGATTAGAGCAAAAATAAATGAAAAGAAACCTTCCAAAAAAGAAAAAAAAAATGGATTGAGTTGTTTTTTTTCAAAATATAAACAAAATTGACCAACCCTCAAAAAGACTAGGTAAAGAAGAAGGGATTAAAATAAATCAGAAATGAAAATACAGACATTATAAATGATGCTACAGAAATAAAAGAGTCATAAGAGACTGCTATGAACAATTATATGCCAAAAAATCTGAATAACCTAAGTGAAATGGATAAATTCCTAGAAACACAAAACCTACCAATTTTAAATTGTGAAGAAATGGACTCTGAACAGACACACAACTAGTATGGAGATTAAATAAGTAATGAAAATCACTCAACAACAAAAATCAAGGACCAAATGACTTCACTGGTGAATTTTACCAAACATTTAAAGAATTAATGTTAATCCTTCTCAAACTTGTCCAAATATTCAAAAAAGGGGGAATGATCTCAAACTTATTTTATAAGGCTAGCATTATCCTGATACCCAAGCTAGAAAAGGACACAATAGGAAAACTACAAGCCAATATCCCTGATGAATTCTCCAAAAAAAAAAAAAAAAAAAAAAAAAAGGAAACCAATTTTAGCAGGTTTTTAAAAAGGATCATGTGCCATGCTCAAGTGGGATTTATATTTGGAATTCAAGGATGGTTTCACACAGACAAATCAATATGCTGTATCACAACAGAATAAAAGAAAAAATCATATGATCATGTTAATTGACACAGAGGAAGCATTTGCCAAAATTCAACATCCATTCATGATAAAAACTCTTAACAAATTAGGTACAGAAAGAATGTACCTCAACATATGACAAGCCCACAGCTATTATACACAATGGTGAAAAGTTGAAAGCTTTTTCCCTAAGATCAGGAATATGACAAAGGTAATCACTACTCTTGCCATTTCTATTCAACGTAGTATTGGAAGTCCTAGCTAGAGCAATCAGCAAGAAAGATAAATTAAAAATAAAATCAGAATTAGAAAGAAAGAAGTACAATGTTCTGTATTTGCAAATGACATGATTTTATAAATAGAAAATTCTAAAAACTTCATCAAAACACATTAGATCTAATCAACAAATTCATTAAAGTTGCACGATACAAAATTAACATACATAATCAGTAGTGTTTTGATACACCAAATTATATGAAAAAAAAGAAAAAAGATCCCATTTACAATAGCATCAAAAACAACAAAATACCTAAAAATAAACTTAATCAAAAAGGTGAAAGAGATTTACTCTGAAAATTATGAGACGCTGATGAAAGAAATCAAATGGTAACCATGTTCATGAATTGAACAAATTAATATTGTTAAAATGTCAATATTACCAAAGCCATTTATAGATTCAATGCAACCCCTATCAAGATTCCAATGGAATTTACAGAACTAGCAAAAAACAAATCCTAAAATGTATATGGAACCACAAAAGGCCTTGAATAGCCAAAACAATCCTGAGAAAGAGCAGAGCAGGAGTCATTACACTTCTTGATATTTAAGTTATACTATAAAGTATATAGTATACTATAAAAAAATCAAAATAATATGGTTGTAGTTTAACAGCAAAGAGATCAATCAAACAGAACTGAGAGCCCAGAAATAAACCAAAGATATATATATATATATATATATATATATATATATATATATATATATCAACTAATATTTGATGAGGGAACAAAGAATAGTCAATGGAGAAAAGACAGTTTCTTTAATAAATGGTGCTGGGAAAATTGGATATTACATGTAAAAGAATGAAACTAGGCCCCTATCTTATACCACTCACAAAAATTAACTCAAAATGCACTAATGACTTAAATGTAAAACTTGAAACCATGAAACTCCTAGAAGAAAACAGGAAAAATGTTTGTTGACATGAATATTGACAAATGGCTTTTTGAATATGACATCTAAAGCACAAGAAACATAAAACATAAACAAGTAGGACTACATCGAACAGAAGAGCTTTTGCACAGCAAACTATCAACAAAGTAAAAAGGACAACCTATGAATAATACAAAAAAAAAGACAACTTATGGATACAAGATGTATGATTATCTCAATAGTTGCAGAAAAAGCATTTGACAAAGTGCAACACGCATTCTTAATAAAAACTCCCAACAAAGTAGGTTTAGAGGGAATATACCTCCACATAATAAAGGCCACCTATGCAAAACTCACAGCTAACATCATCCTCAATGGGAAAAGACTGAAAAGTTATCCTCCAAGATCAGGAACAAGACAAGAATGTCCACTCCCACTACTATCATTCAAAATATTGCTGGTAGTCTTAGCTGCAGCAATCAGATAAGAAAAGGAAATAAAAGGCATTCAAATTAGTAAGCAGTAAGGTTTAAGTGTTTGCAGATGACATGATACTACATATAGAAAACTCTCAAGACTCCACCAATAAAACTATAAGAATTGATAAGTGAATTCAGTAAAGTCATAGAGTACAAAATTAACAGATAGAAATCTGTTGCGTTTCTCTACACTAATAAATGATCCACTAATTCCACTACTGGGTTTTTACCCAAAGAAAATGAAAAACGCTATTATTTTTTATCTAAGAGAGAGAGCAAGTGAGCAGTGGGGGAGAGGAGCAGAGGGAGAGAGAGAGAGAATCTTAAGTAGGCTTCAATTTCAACATAGAGCCTGATGTGGGGCTCAATCGTGTAATCCTGGGATCATGACCTGAACTGAAATCAAGATTTGAACACTGAACTGACTGAGTCACTGAGGTGTCCCTGAAAAATACTAATTTGAAAAACATACACACCCTGATTATTTCGACATTATTTACAATAGCCCAGCTACGGAAGCAACCCAAATGTCCATCCATAGGTGAAAAAATAAAGAAGATGTGGTGTATATACGTACAATGGAATATTACTAAGCCATAAAAGAGAATAAGATCTTGCCATCTGAAACACCATGGGTAGGCCTAGAGGGTATAGTGCTAAGTGAAATAAGTCAGAAAAAAACATACCATATGATTTCACTCATATGTGGACAATTAGGAAAGAAATGAATAAACAAAGGGAAAAAAAGACAAAAAACAAACTCTTATATACAGAAAACTGGTAGTTGCAAAAATTGGCAGCGGGGGGAGGAGAAGGGTGAAATAAAGAGGATTAAGAGTACAGCTAGGGGGATCCTGGGAAGATGGCGGCATAGGAGGACCCTGGGCTCACCGCGTATCCTGCTGATAACTTAGATTCCACCTACACCTGCCTAAATAACCCAGAAAACCGCCAGAAGACTAGGAAAACAGAGTCTCTGGGGCCAAAAGCAGATGAGAGGCCCATGGAAGAGGGTAGGAAGGGCGGCGAGGTGGTGCACGCTACACGGACTGGCAGGAGGGAGCCGGGGCAGAGGGGTGGCCCGCCAGCCAAGCAGAGCCCTGGAGTCTGGCTTGCAAAAGCGGAGGGGCCAGACGGAGTGTGTTTTGCAGCTAGCGGGACTTGACATCTGGAAGGTTATAAGCTAACAGCTCTGCTTGGAGAACGGGAGGGCTGGAGGACAACGGGAGGGAGAGTTGTTGAGTCCCAGATGACAGAGCTCAGCTTGGTGGGGAACAAAGGTGCTCGCCAGCGCCATCTCCCTCGCCCATCCCCCAGCCAAAATCCCAAAGGGAACCAGTTCCTGCCAGGGAACTTGCTTGCACTGCACAAACACCCAACCCTGTGCTTCTGCGGATCCCTCCCTCGGTGGGTCTGACTCCCTCCTGGTGCCACAAGGCCCCTCCCCAAGAGGATCTCTGAAGGCAAAGCGAGACTTAGCCTGCCCCTCCCGCCCCTGTGCACCTTGTCGATCCACCCCAGCTAATACTCCAGATCCCCAGCACCACAAGCCTGGCAGTGTGCAAGTAGCCCACATGGGCCATGCCACCCTACAGTGAATCCCGCCCCCAGGAGAGGGGAAGAGAAGGCACACACCAGTCTGACTGTGGCCCCAGCGGTGGGCTGGGGGCAGACATCAGGTCTGACTGCGGCCCCGCCCACCAACGCAAGTTATTCAAGACAGCACAGGGGAAGTGCCCCGCAGTCCCGCACCACTCCAGGGACTATCCAAAATGACCAAACGGAAGAATTCCCCTCAAAAGAATCTCCAGGAAATAACAACAGTTAACGAACTGATCAAAAACGATTTAAACAATATAACAGAAAGTGAATTTAGAATAATAGTCATAAAATTAATCACTGGGCTTGAAAACAGTATAAAGGACAGAAGAGAATCTCTTGCTACAGAGATCAAGGGACTAAGGAACAGCCAGGAGGAGCTAAAAAAAATGCTATCAATGAGCTGCAAAATACAATGGAGACAACCACAGCTCGGATTGAAGAGGCAGAGGAGAGAATAGGTGAAGAACTAGAAGATAAAATTATGGAAAAAGAAGAAGCTGAGAAAAAGAGAGATAAAAAAATCCAGGAGTATGAGGGGAAAATTAGAGAACTAAGTGATGCACTAAAGAGAAATAATCTACGTATAATTGGTATTCCAGAGGAGGAAGAGAGAGGGAAAGGTGCTGAAGGTGTACTTGAAGAAATAATAACTGAGAACTTCCCGGATCTGGGGAAGGAAAAAGGCATTGAAATCCAAGAGGCACAGAGAACTCCCTTCAGATGTAACTTGAATCAGTCTTCTGCACGACATATCATAGTGAAACTGGCAAAATACAAGGATAAAGAGAAAATTCTGAAAGCAGATAGAGATAAACGTGCTGTAACATATAAAAGGAGACCTATAAGACTCGTGACCGATCTCTCTACTGAAACTTGGCAGGCCAGAAAGGAATGGCAGGAGATCTTCAATGTGATGAACACAAAAAATATGCAGCCGAGAAGCTTTTATCCAGCAAGTCTGTCATTTAGAATAGAAGGAGAGATAAAGGTCTTCCCAAACAAACAAAAACTGAAGGAATTCGTCACCACTAAACCAGCCCTACAACAAGTCCTAAGGGTGATCCTGTGAGACAAAGTACCAGAGACATCGCTACAAGCATGAAGCCTACGGACATCACAATGACTCTAAACCCATATCTTTCGATAATACCACTGAAGGTAAATGGACTAAATGCGCCAACCAAAAGACATAGGGTATCAGAATGGATAAAAAAACAAGACCCATCCATTTGCTGTCTACAAGAGACTCATTTTAGACCTGAGGACACCTTCAGATTGAGAGGGAGGGGATGGAGAACTATTTATCATGCCACTGGAAGTTAAAAGAAAGCTGGAGTAGCCATACTTATATCAGACAAATTAGACTTTAAATTAAAGGCTTAACAAGAGATGAAGAAGGGCATTATATAATAGTCACAGGGTATCCATCAGGAAGAGCTAACAATTATAAATGTCTATGTGCCGAGTACAGGAGCCCCCAAAATATATAAAACATAAACATAAGCAAACATAACATAAGCAAACATATGCTCACATAACATAAGCATAACATATGCTCACAAACATAAGCAACCTTATTGATAAGAATGTGGTAATTGCAGGGGACTTTAACACCACACTTACAGAAATGGATAGATCATCTAGACACACGGTCAATAAAGAAACAAGGGCCCTGAATGAGACATTGGATCAGATGGACTTGACAGATATATTTAGAACTCTGCATCCCAAAGTAACAGAATATACTTTCTTCTCGAGTGCACATGGAACATTCTCCAAGATAGATCACATATTGGGTCACAAAACAGCCCTTCATAAGTATACAAGAATTGAAATCATACCATGCATACTTTCAGACCACAATGCTATGAAGTTTGAAATCAACCACAGGAAAAAGTCTGGAAAACCTCCAAAAGCATGGAGGTTAAAGAACGCCCTACTAAAGAAGGAGTGGGTCAACCAGGCAGTTAGAGAAGAAATTGAACAATATATGGAAACAAATGAAAATGAAAATACAACAATCCAAACGCTTTGAGATGCAGCAAAGGCAGTCCTGAGAGGAAAATACATTGCAATCCAGGCCTAGGTCAAGAAACAAGAAAAATCCCAAATACAAAATCTAACAGCACACCTAAAGGAAATAGAAGCAGAACAGCAAAGGCAGCCTAAACCGAGCAGAAGAAGAGAAATAATAAAGATCAGAGCAGACATAAACAATATAGAATCTAAAAAAACTGTAGAGCAGAACAACGAAACCAAGAGTTGGTTTTTTGAAAAAATAAACAAAATTGATAAACCTCTAGCCAGGCTTCTCAAAAAGAAAAGGGAGATGACCCAAATAGATAAAATCATGAATGAAAATGGAATTATTACAACCAATCCCTCAGAGATACAAGCAATTATCAGGGAATACTATGAAAAATTATATGCCAACAAATTTATATGGACAACCTGGAAGAAATGGACAAATTCCTAAACACCCACACGCTTCCAACACTCAATCAGGAGGAAATAGAAAGCTTGAACAGACCCGTAACCAGCGAAGAAATTGAATCAGTCATCAAAAATCTCCCAACAAATAAGAGTCCAGGACCAGATGGCTTCCCAGGGGACTTCTACCAGGCGTTTAAAGCAGAGATAATACCTATCCTTCTCAAGCTATTCCAAAAAATAGAAAGGGAAGGAAAACTTCCAGACTCATTCTATGAAGCCAGTATTACTTTGATTCCTAAACCAGACAGAGACCCAGTAAAAAAAGAGAACTACAGGCCAATATCATTGATGAATATGGATGCAAAAATTCTCAAGAAGATACTAGCAAATCGAATTCGACAGCATATAAAAAGAATTATTCACCATGATCAAGTGGGATTCATTCCTGGGATGCAGGGCTGGTTCAACATTCGCAAATCAATCAGTGTGATACATCACATTAATAAAAGAAAGGATAAGAACCATATGATCCTGTCAATCGATGCAGAAAAAGGCCTTTGACAAAATTCAGCAACCTCTCTTAATAAAAACTCTCGAGAAAGTCGGGATAGAAGGAACATACTTAAACATCATAAAAGCCATTTATGAAAAGCCCACAGTTAACATCATCCTCAATGGGGAAAAACTGAGAGCTTTCTCCCTGAGATCAGGAACACGACAGGGATGTCCACTCTCACCGCTGTTAACATAGTGTTGGAAGTGCTAACATCAGCAATCAGACAACAAAAGGAAATCAAAGGCATCAAAATTGGCAAAGATGAAGTCAAGCTTTCGCTTTTTGCAGATGACATGATATTATACATGGAAAATCTGATAGACTCCACCAAAAGTCTGCTAGGACTGATACATGAATTCAGTAAAGTCGCAGGATATAAAATCAACGTACAGGAATCAGTTGAATTCTTAGACACTAACAATGAAGCAACAGAAAGACAAATAAAGAAACTGATCCCATTCACAATTGCACCAAGAAGCATAAAATACCTAGGAATAAACTTAACCAAGATGTAAAAGATCTGTATGCTGAAAACTATGGAAAGCTTATGAAGGAAATTGAAGAAGATATAAAGAAATGGAAAAACATTCCATGCTCATGGATTGGAAGAATAAATATTGTCAAAATGTCAGTACTACCCAAAGCTATCTACACATTCAATGCAATCCCAATCAAAATTGCACCAGCATTCTTCTCGAAACTAGAACAAGCAATCCTAAAATTCATATGGAACCACAAAAGGCCCCTAATAGCCAAAGTAATTTTTTTTTTTAATTTTTTTTTTCAACGTTTATTTATTTTTGGGACAGAGAGAGACAGAGCATGAACGGGCAGAGAGAGAGGGAGACACAGAATCGGAAACAGACTCCAGGCTCTGAGCCATCAGCCCAGAGCCCGACGCGGGGCTCGAACTCACGGACCGCGAGATCGTGACCTGGCTGAAGTCGGACGCTTAACCGACTGCGCCACCCAGGCGCCCCTAGCCAAAGTAATTTTTAAGAAGAAGACCAAAGCAGGAGGCATCACAATCCCAGACTTCAGCCTCTACTACAAAGCTGTAATGATCAAGACAGCATGGTATTGGCACAAAAACAGACACATAGACCAATGGAATAGAATAGAAACCCCAGAACTAGACCCACAAACATATGGCCAACTCATCTTTGACAAAGCAGGAAAGAACATCTAATGGACAAGACAGTCTCTTTAACAAATGGTGCTGATATAACTGTACAGCAACATGCAGAAGATTGAAACTAGACCACTTTCTGACACCATTCACAAAAATAAACTCAAAATGGATAAAGGACCTGAATGTGAGACAGGAAACCATCAAAACCCTGGAGGAGAATGCAGGAAAAGACCTCTCTGACCTCAGCCATAGCAATTTCTTACTTGACACATCCCCAAAGGCAAGGAAATTAAAAGCAAAAATGAACTACTGGGACCTCATGAAGATAAAAAGCTTCTGCACAGCAAAGGAAACAACCAACAGAACTAAAAGGCAACCAACAGAATGGGAAAAGATATTTGCAAATGACATATCGGACAAAGGGCTAGTATCCAAAATCCATAAAGAGCTCACCAAACTCCACACCTGAAAAACAGGCAGAAAACATGAATAGACACTTCTCAAAAGAAGACATCCGGATGGCCAACAGGCACATGAAAAGATGCTCAACGTTGCTCCTCATCAGGGAAATACAAATCAAAACCACACTCAGATATCACCTCACACCAGTCAGAGTGGCCAAAATGAACAAATCAGGAGACTAGAGATGCTGGAGAGGATCTGGAGAAACGGGAACCCTCTTGCACTTTTGGTGGGAATGCAAATTGGTACAGCCACTCTGGAAAACAGTGTGGAGGTTCCTCAAAAAATTAAAAATAGACCTACCCTATGACCCAGCAATAGCATTGCTAGGAATTTACCCAAGGGATACAGGAGTGCTGATGCATAGGGGCACTTGTATCCCAATGTTTATAGCAGCACTATCAACAATAGCCAAAATATGGAAAGAGCCAAAATGTCCATCAACTGATGAATGGATAAAGAAATTGTGATTTATATACATAATGGAGTACTACGTGGCAATGAGAAAGAATGAAATATGGCCCTTTGTAGCAACATGGATGGTACTGGAGAGTGTTATGCTAAGTGAAATAAGCCATAGAGAGAAAGACAGATACCATATGGTTTCACTCTTAGGTGGATCCTGAGAAACTGAACAGAAACCCATGGGGGAGGGGAAGGGGGGGGCACAAAAAGGAGGTTTGAGTGGGAGAGAGCCAAAGCATAAGAGACTCTTGAAAACTGAGAACAAACTGTTGGTTGATGGGGGGTGGGAGGGAGGGGAGGGTGGGTGATGGATATTGAGGAGAGCACCTTTTGGGATGAGCACTGGGTGTTGTATGGAAACCAATTTGACAATAAACTTCATATATTGAAAAAAAAATAAACAATTGTTCTGGTTCTACGTAAAAAAAAAAAAAAAAGAGTACAGGTAGGGGCATCTGGGAGGCTCAGTGGATTAAGCATCTGACTTCCGCTCAGGTCATGATTTCACCATTGTGGATTCGAGCCCCACGTCAGGCTCTGTGCTGACAGCTCAGAGCCTGGAGCCTGCTTCAGATTCTGTGTCTCCCTCTCTCTCTGCTTCTCCCCTGCTTGCTCTCTCTCTCTCTCCCTCTCTCTCATAAATAAATAAACATCAAACAGAAAAGAGTACAGTTATAGTTATGAGCATTGAGCAATGTATGGAATTGTTGAATCATATTGTACACCAGAAATTAACACTTTATGTTAGTTATACTTCAATAAAAAAAAAAAAAAACTGAAAAAGACAAGAGATAACAATTGCTGGCAAGGTTGTGAAGAAAAAGAAAGCTTGTATACTGTTGGGATTTTAAACTGGTACAGCCACTGTGGAAAAGAGTATGGAGGAGAGTCAAAAAATCACAAAATTAAAAAATAGATCTGCCACATGATCCAGCAGTTCTACTACTGGGAATATCCCCTCTCTCAAAATCCCAGAACACTAACTTGATAATCTGCTCCCTCCTCTTCGTAGGAGCTTTATTTATAATAGCCAAGACATGGAAACAACTTAGGTGTCCACTGGTGGATGGACAGATAAAGAAGTTGTGGTACATATATACAGAAAGAAGTGACAAAGTCTTGTCATTTTTGACAAAATCAATGGAAAAAGTCATTATGCTAAGTGAAATAAGACAGATAGTGAAAAATATTGTATGATCTCACTTATATGTTGAATCTAAAAACAAAAACAAACTCATAGAAACAGAGATCAGATTTATGGTTGGCAGAGGAGGGGGCTGGGGTAGAGGAATTGGAGGAAGGTGGGCAAAGATACAAACTTCCAGTTATAAGATAAATAAGCACTAGGGATGTAATGTACAACATGATGACTGCAGCTAACATTACTGTAAGGTATACAGGAAAACTGTTAAGAGAGTAAGTCAATAAAATTGGGGGAAAAAACCTAAAAGACAACAAATGCTCAAAGATGTGGAGCAAGTGGAACTCTTGCACACTGTTGGTGCGAATGCAAAATGGGGTAGCCACTAGGGAAAATGGTATTTTGTTTCCTCGATAAATTAAAAATAGAATTACCATATGATCCAGTAATCCCACTTCTGGGTGTTTACCCAGAAGAATTAATGTCTGAATCTAGAAGAGATACCTGCAATCCCATTTTCTTTTTTTTTTCTTTTTTTAAATTTACATTTATTTATTTTTGAGAGACAGAATGAGACAGAGCATGAATGGAGGAGGGGCAGAGTGAGGGCACACAGAATCTGAAGCAGGCTCCAGGCTCTGAGCAAGCATTCAGCACAGAGTCTGGTGTGGGGCTCAACCCCATGAACCGTGAGATCATGACCTGAGCTGAAGTCAAACATTTAACCGACTGAGCCACCCAGGCGCCCCTGCAATCCCATGTTCATTGCAGCACTATTTACAATAGCCAATATGTGGAAACAACCTAAATGTCCATTGAAGGATGTATATACATATGATGGAATACCATTCAGTCTTCAAAAAATGGAAATTCTGAAAAATACAATTACATGGGTAAAATTTGAGGACATTATAAGCCAATCACAGAGATTTTTTTTTTCCCTTCATGCTGAGGAGAATAAAGACATGAGGTGCCTGGGTGGCTCAGTCTGTTGAGGTCTGGCTCTTGATTTCAGCTCAGGTCATGATCTCACAGTTTGTGGGTTCAAGACCCACACTGGGCTCTGTACTGACAGCGTGGAACCTGGCTGGGATTCTCTCTCTCTCCCTCTCTCTGCCCCTTCCCTGCTCGACCACTCTTTCTCTCTCTCAAAATAACTAAATACACTTAAAAAAAAAAAAAAGAATGGATGTCAAGCAACTATCTTATGCCAGTGAATAAAAATCACATGTTAATGGTAGAGCACTTGGGGGTGATAGTTGCTTGAAGAAAGTAGACCTTGAGCTGTTATATGGTCCTAGAACAGAACCAGATAATCATGCCCTTTTCTGAAATTTAATATTAGAGTTAATCCTACTATGTTATCAATAATAACAAAATTATCTGCCTTATAGTACTTTCATTGTATTACAATTGCAGAGTATGTATTGTCTTTTTAAACAACCTTAACTCTGTTTTTTAGAATATGGCCGATGCATACCTACATGTAAGTTAATTGTGATTGCATTTACCTCCACTACATTGTGAGTTTCTTTGGGGCCAGGAGTATGTCATATTGTCTCTGTTGCAACATATTGCTAAGAACATAATCAACTGAACTGGAAAATCAGGAGCAATAGGAAATAAGGATAACAAAATGTCCTTGAAAGTAGAAAAATGGAGGATATAAGCCATGTAATTCAGTAGGCAAATGTTCCTCTCAGTGAACAGCAAAAAGATACAGCTTTCAAAGCAGGAGCTTTTAGGGACACCTGGGTGGCTTGGTTGGGCAATTGACTTTGGCTCAGATCACGACCTCACAGTTCTTGAGTTCAAGCTCCACATTGGGCTCACTGCTGTCTGCCTGTCAGCACAAAGACCACTTCAGATCCTCTGTCCCCCTCTCTCTGCCCCTCTCCCACTTGCACTCTCTCAAAAATAAACATAAAAAAAGCAAAGCAGGAGTGTCTCCCCTGTCTTGCCCAGACCCTGAAAGCAGACCCTTTCCTATCACTAAAGTAGTTTTATGAAAGAAGTCATCCTATCCCCTTTTATTTATATAAATACAAAGGTAGAATGAGATCAAGAACAGTTTTCTATGTCAAGTATTTATTAATATCTATTGGTTGTATACAGAAATTAGTTTCAGTTTTCATGAAAGAAACTATTACTGAAGAGGCGACTTAAGCCCAGTAGTATGCTGGTACATGTTTAATGACCAGCTTTCTGGAAGCAAAAAAGGAAAACAATCCTATTCCCCCACCAAAAAAGGAAGAAAGAGATAGAGAAGAAGTCATGACTGGTAGGGTTTGCCAGATTCTATGGTATAAATGCTGTTTTCATGGATAATAATCATGCTACAAACTATTTTACCAATGGTTCATAAAATCCCCCCAGATTTAACAATCTCCTCTCACCAGCAGGCAGAGGCTGCCATAGTGAGCCTTTCTTTCTTCAAGGAGAATTGTGCTTCAAGCTCGTGCTCCCTATAAATTTCTATTGTAAAAAATAAATCTGCTTTTAAAGAACTTAATTTTAAACGGTATTTCTTAAAATCATTTACTGTGCTCCTTCATATCTACAAATAGTCCCCTCCTTGATTACTTGACTGGAAATGTTTAGATAACTATTCTTTGAGTTGAAGAACACAGGTGCAATTCCAGATTTGATCAGTTCATCCAGGCGATATGAAAAATAAAGGCAGAAGGAAATGGTGGATAAAATTAAATGTCCTTATAACCTGCAATCCATTAACAAATACTTGAGGCAGTCAGATTATAACATTTCTCTAGGAACTCGTAACTGTCTTAATGCTTTGCTAGAGGGAAAAACAACTTTAGCTTGACAATAGCTAGGCCTCCAGTATCCTGTGAGTCTCTTTGGTACATTAAAATCCTTTTGGAAACTTCCCCTTGCCTTTACCTCCCCCAACTCCCAAGTATATAATCAGTCACTCCTCATAACCCCTGTGTAGCTCTTTCTGCCCACAGGTCCTGTGTCTAAGCTTTAACAAAACCACATTTTTGCCCCAAAGACAGCTCAAGGATTCTTTCTGTGGGCTTGAAACTCCAAACATTTTCCACATCACAAAGAACCCACAGCAAAGCCAAGAAACAAGCCCCTGTATGTTGTATTCTCTCAGAGACCTTTGCTATTTCAGAGACTGAAGACATGAATGTTCCTGAACCAGCTAAACTTCGAGTTAAGCAGTAAGAGCTCCCATTTATTTAAATCACAGGATAGGTATTCTGGAGAAATTTAATTAGTCTTTGCTGTTTGCACATCATTTATAGTACTCTTGATCCTAAGTCATTTTTACATTGAAACCAACGTGAGGTATGTGTTTGTTTCATACACAGGGTGTGGTCCTCATGCTGTAAGTAACACATGTCAATCAAATTTCTAAGTCAAACCCTGGCAACTCTTTATTTTTTCATTTTTTTAATGTGTATTTATTTTCGAAAGAGAAGGACAGCATATGGCAGGGGGAGAGGGAGACACAATTCAAAGCAGGCTCCAGGCTCTGAGCTGTCAGCACAGAGCCCAATGCAGAGCTCAAACCCATGAGCCATGAGATCATGACCTGAGCATAAGTTGGATGTCTAACCAACTGAGCCACCCAGGCTTCCTGCAACTGTGTTTTCACACCTTAATGCAAGTGATCCATAAACGAGTATCCAAGGAAACTAGTAAAGAAAAACAATCACCCCCAAATAGTGTTAGGTGTAGCAAATAACCAATACAATGAGTCTTTATTATTTTTAATGTTTGCCTGAGGGCAAACATTATATATATATGTACATTATATATACATGTATATATACATATATATACACTTACATGTATAAATACAACTTATGCTATAAAGAAATAATCACAACATAATTACACTAGCTAAGAGCACAGTACTTTCAGTTTGCAAGGCACTAGCACAAATATTTTATTTTGTTTGTCAAAATAGTTCTCTAAGATGGATAGGGAAGAAGTGACCTCCCCAAGTAGAGAATATATTATATACTTATATTGCAATTTATGTGAGGGTTTTAAACGGAAATGTTTCTGGAAGAAAAATCCTGGAAGTGATGGACTTCACGCCATTTTCAAGAATGGAAAGACAGTGAACAAGAATTTATATTCGAAATTGGTTTATCTTATTAATATTCTGTGCAGAAAACCAGCCATGAAGGGTCTACCCATCCAAAGAAAGGATAGAATGAAAGGAGGAGGAGGAGAAAAGAAGTATCTTTCAGCAGAAATGATAGAAGGAAGGAAGAAGGGAAAAGGGGAGGGAAGGAGGCAAGGGGGTAGGAAATCACACATCAAAATTAAATAAATGTTTATATACAAGGACAAGGACAAGGATGTAGCTAATGTTGTAATTATCACCCTGTTCCCTTGAAATTTGTACTCCCAAATCTCATTAGCAAAATTCTTTTGTGAGCCTCACTTGGAGAGGGAAGTAAAAAGTGTTGGTCCATTTAACAAATGTATTGAGCCCCTAGACTAGGTCCTGAACAGTCTCACTTACAGACCTCTCAGGGAAAATTTATATGGTATTCCACTTAGTTTCTACCAGAACAAGCAGCTAAATACATTAGGAAACACGGTGTCTATCAGCTGCAATACCTTACAGGTGCATTCATTTAGGCGGGGTCCCAACAAGGGCTTTTTAGAAGGTAATGTGCATGGAATTTTGGCCCAGTTTCAACTGATAAGTTACAGCATCAACATTGTGTATTATTAGTCAGTGTTCTCCAGAGAAACAGAACCAGTAGGAAGATACTTTATATGAGAGAGAGTGAGCTTTGTTATGAGGAATCTATTTACTATGAGCAGGAGGACATCCAGGAAAGCCACTGGTCTAATTCAGTCTGAATCTGAAGGTCTGAGAATCAGGGAAGCCACCGGTGTAAATCTCAGTTTAAGAGCTGAAGAAGTTGAAGTCAGATGTCCCAGTTCAATTAGTAAGGTAGTAAAAAGGTGGGAGGGGGCAAATTCCTCCTTCCTATACCTTTTGTTATATATTTAGGTCCTCACTGGATTGGGTACGATTTGCCAACACTGTGGAGGGTAGTGTACTTTATACTGAGTCCACTGATGCAAATGCTAATTTCATTCTAGAACTCCCTCACAAACATACCCAGAAATAATGTTTAATCTGGGCACCCAGTGATTAGTCAAGGCATAAAATGATCACACACCGCATGACAGCTTCTGAACCAAGGTATAAGCTAGTCTAAACTCTTCACTAGAAGGTGGATGACACATTTGTTCTACTATATTTCAAGGTGCCGATATCCTTGAAACTCAATACTTTAGATATCACAGGCAAATAAATCATGATTTCTGGGACCGCCAATACTGATTCTGACAGTTCTTGATGACCATACATGTCTGCATACATTCAGAAATATCCCCTATAGACTTCCAACATAATAAATAAAATTTCTTTAAAGTTTGTTTTTTGCTTTGTTTCTCTCCTGAAACTTTGAATCTTCTAAGAACACAGTGAGCACTCACTAGTTATTTGTTCAACAAAAATTGAATCTAATTGGCACATAAAGCTTATATGGATTCATTATATCATAAGACTTGATGTTTTTATTCATGCTGTGTATGTGTGGGAGACACAGCCTATTTATGATTAACTAAGCTTGCATTTGATTCTTGTTAAATTTAGATATTCAAGTCAGCATTAACATTTTAGTTTTCCCTTCTAAAAGTTTGATTGAAATTTTAGCATTTAAATTTTTTTCTTTTCAACATTTATTTATTATTGAGAGATAGAAAGAAACAGAGCATGAGCATGGGAGGGGCTGACACAGAATCCGAAACAGGCTCCAGGCTCTGAGCTGTCAGCACAGAGGCTGACACGGAGCTTGAACCCACCAACCGGGAGATCATGACCTGAGCCAAAGTTGGACATTCAACCGACTGAGCCACCCAGGCACCCTGAAATTTTAGCATTTTAATCCTAAATTGTGTTCATGGAAGCCCTGAAAATAAATAGTCAGAATATTCTAGTTCAGTTATAGAATTTTCAGATACTCTGGTTGGAAGAAAGTTCACAGGTCATTCATTCCATCTATATCTGGGCATGATAGGGATTTTTATGTAATGTTCTTTGTATAGTGGAATTGCTTACGCCTCAGAAACTTTGTTTAAAATTCACTCATCTAATAACTGTCAGAAATGTCTTCCATAAAATGTGAAAACTTTATAGTTTAGAGTCTATAGTATAGACTCACAGATTTTTTACAATTTGCAGAGAGGAAAGGAAGTTTTACATAAAATCTGTCAATAAGAGAACACTGTACATAATTGATAGCAATGGAATATATTCAATATATATTATATACTGCTATGGACCTTAGCTACTCTGATAACTTTATTTCCCATTTTTCGGTACCATATATCTTTATTATCAGTTTCATATTTACTCACAACTGAATATTTTTAATTCTTTTAATGTTTATTTATTTTTGAGAGAGACAGACAGAACACAAGCAGGGGAAGGGGAGACAGACAGGGAGACACTGAATTGGAAGCAGGTTCCAGGCTCTGAGCTGTCAGAGCCCAATGCACAAACCATGAGATCATGACCCGAGCCAAAGTTGGACGCTTAACCAACTGAGCCACCCAGGTGTTCCACAACTCAACATTTTTTAAAGGATCAGAGCAGATTTGTGAGGGTAAATGGGTTGCTCAACAGCTATTAATAAAAGATCTACTGTTTTTAAGTGAACACTGTCATTTGCTTCGCAGTTTCCATTAATATTACAATGTTTTAAAATAAATATAAATATTAATTTTGAAGTATTTTTTTAATATAAAGCATTTCCCCCATGAAATAAGGAAAAACCACAATCCCAATTATTTGGCAATTTCAAGTGTCTTTTGAGTTTTCCTAAGAAATCTACAATTCCAACTGGAAAGAAGTATCATGCTTCTAGAAAAATAAAACAATGTGAGCACTTTATGAAACAGCATGCTTGTGAAAGATTCTTCAAAAGCATCCGTTATCTTCCTCTGGCATATGCATAAAAAACATTCTAGACATTTTTAAAAAATTTTTCAATTTCCAGGAATATGCCAAGATAAGTGAAAATATTTCTGTTTGTATCCATGAAATGCATATTCATGCTATCCTGGCAGCACAATCTGTGATTAACGTTGCAAATGGAGAAGAATATAAGGATTTGCACAATAACGTAATGAGTAGTTTGATGGGAATGATTTATGAACAGATTCTCCTCTTATTTTTCAAAGGTGACTTTTCTTTACAAGGAAAGATTTTGATGCATTACCTATTTAGTTGTCTCACTTTTGAAAGGTGCGTGGATAAGTGTAAATCATCCAAACATTCAGCATGTAACACTGCACCATAATCAGTAACTTAGTCTTTGATATCTTTTAGGTCTTACAGTGCCATGTTAGATGGCAGACACCAACGTCAAAAATAACTCCTGCCACACCTCTATTACAAAGCATAAAAAAGGAAAGTGTCCAAGCTAAAAGGCCAGTTGCTGCTTTGAACGCATTACACCACAATCTGTGCTTATGAGGTGAAGGGGAAAGAGTTACATTATTTTGGCCAGTATGTTTCCTTCATCAGGGTCACAGCATGCTTTCTGCAGTCATGAACCACAAAAGCAGCAAGAATACACAAGGAGAAAATCTTTATTAAATTGTCAGGAATCTCAGCGCTAGAGTCTGGCTGTCATTGTTTTATGGCTAAAATTCCCTTTTCAATACTTGCAGCTAGAGGTAAGTGCTCTGTAAACCAAGGAGAGAGAGAGAGAGAGGAATGATGAATCCCACTTGCTAGAGCTATTAGTCTTGAAATGCTTCCCACCACTGCTCCAAAAAGATCTAAAAAATGCAGCCAAAGATAAGAAATTTCAGCTATTAGTCTTTGATTCCATGCAAGAGGTTTCATGGCTTGAATTAAAAGGATCTTGTCTGCAAGCCAAACACCACGTTTCAGAATATCAAATGGCATGAGCCTAATTTTCATTTTTTTATGGATGTGTGAAGTATCTTTATGGGATTCCCATCACTTAATTCAAGAAGAGAGTTCATCTATGGCTAAAGATTTAAATATTTTACTTTCATTATAGCATCTACATAGGGCTGACAGGAAATTTTGCAAAAGCATTGCTGGTGTCCATCAAATACTAGACATGCATGCATAAGGATATTTTGCAGAGGCCCCAAGAGATTGGGTTTTAGCTAAAATCAGCCTGTCAGTGTTAGTCTTTCTGTAGGTCTCACTTGGTTCTTTATGAGAAAAATGGAACAATATAAGTTGACTGTCTCTAATTCTATAGAATGGAAAATATGATGTGTGTGTGTGTGTGGGGAGGGGGGTGGGTGTGTGGGTAAGACATATACATAGGTATATACAAATTGACCCTCTTTTATCCTTTGGAACTTTAGGATTTGTTTTTAATTTTCATTTTGAAATCTTATTTATTAGTCATTCCTTCCCACTACAATGTAAAAATATATTTAAGTTGTCTCATAAGCTATTACTACTCTATTTAATTGTGTAATTTAGAAAAAAACATGTCCCTTCTCCTGGGAACACTGCTTGCTAAGAGGAATTCAGGTTGAATTTCAGTCTTTAGCTGCTCCCTCCGGCAGGTCCCTTTGTGTGGTGTCCCAACTGCACAACTGTACATGACAAGCTGGTTGTCAGTGAGGTGGGAACAAGGAAGTAGAAAAAGAGAAAAGAATTTAATAAGAGAATTGGAGCATGGTCAAGAAGGTGAGTTTTACTGCATTACTAAGCCTTATCTACTTGAACAGAGGCTGATTCTGAACTCTAGAAGAAGGAAAGAGCAGTAATCAGTAGACATGATATTAACTAACGTACATTTTTAGAGATAAAAGTAAGACTGTCAGCCCTTAGCATCCCAGGATACATGGTAATTGCTTCTTCCTTGTGGTCACTCTAGGCTTTGATGAAAGAATCCTGGGCAATATTATGGGAGATGTTCAGAAAATGCTATCTTGAGATTTTCTAGATTAAACACTCAACTGCTCTCTGTTCAGAGATACAATCCCAACTTGACCTGAAAAATGTGTAGTTTCTGGTATTTTTGAGACATTTCTCTCTCTGAAAATTTTATAATGTGTGTATTTCATACAAAATATTTTCAGTCAACTACTACCAAAGACTTTCATATAGTCAAATTATTCTCTCTCTCCTAGGTGCCTATCTGTTTAACCTGGAGGCTGAAGAAACAGAGGTAAAGAAATTTCAATAGCTTGCCCAGGATCACACAGATAGAAATGATGAAGCTCCAAATTGAATCAGGAAATCTGTATCTAGCAGGGTTAGAAGATATTGTCCATGATTTCACTGAACCTCAAATCCCCACATGCCTCTGGGCAGCTCAAACAGCACCGGAAATCTGATATCCAACATGTATACAGGTATTACGGGTGGCAAAAGGCATCTATGAACACCTGTCATTACCACATGGAATCAAACTCCAAAGCCTGTGTGAGCTAGTGTGTATATGTGTGTGTGTGTGTGTGTATAGTGTGTATATATATATATATATATATATACACACACATATATATACATGTATACATGTATATGCATATATATGTGTGTATATATATACACATATATACACATATACATACATATGTACATATATATACATATATACATATATACACATATATATACACACACACACACATATATATATATACACACATACATACACATACACACACATATGTAAATAAATACAGAACACACAAGCACAGAAAGGGTCAGCCTATTAGATTGCCTGTAGGGAGTATAGGCATACCTGAAAAATATCGTGGGTTTGGTTCCAGACCACCACAGTAAAGCAAATATTACAATGAAGTGAGTCAAATGAATAATAAGGTTTCCCGGTACATATAAAAGTTATGTTTACACTGTACTGGAGTCTATTAAGTGTGCAATAACAGTATGTCTAAATATATATATATATATATATATATATATATATATATATATATATACCTTAATTAAAAAGTACTTTATTGCTAACAAATGTTAACCATCATCAGAGTTTTACTGAGGCATATTCTCAGATCACACATCACCATAACAAATATAGTAATGAAAAAGCTTGAAATTGTGGGAGTTACCAAAATATAATGGAGACAAGGTAAGCAAATACTATTGGGAAAATGGCACAGATAGACTTGCCTGATGCAAGGTAGCCACAAACCATCAATTTGTACAAACCACAATATCTGTGGAGTGCAATAAAGCAAAGTGCGATAAAACGAGGTACGTCTGTGTATGGAATATTCCAGAAAACATTATAGGGCTTTTCTTGAAGTACAATTATAGTGTATTTTGGAAATGCCAAGCATTTTATGTATTTCTCAAGAAAACTCTAAAATGCTTATTTGATTTGTCAAATGGAGACAACGCTCCAGCCTAGTTGATGAGTCCTTTCTATTTCTATGTCAAAAACCCAGTAGTCCATAGGGAGTTTCAAACTGCTTAGAAAGCAATAAAAGTTACCGGTTTCTCCACAAAGCTGTGCCAGCATGGAGCTGCTTAGTTTCGACTCAGGCTAGAAAATAAATGAAGCACTTGCTGTTTTAGTCTTGTTGCCTGTTACTCAAAAAATACAGATGTGAATTACTGAGTATCTAACAAGGCTTAGAGAAAGAGATCTGTTTGCCGTGAATCACCTGTTATTGGTTTTTTACCTATAGCAAGTAGAAAATATGCTTGTTTTCTTTCTTTATGGGTACCAATATCTCTTTAATCACTGTGTGGTATAACTCAACAACTTCAAGCCTACTGTTTTCATTATCACCAAATAAACTCTGGTGCAGTGTATTAATCCAATCACGAGACTTATTTCTCTGTAGCTGAAGAATGCCATCGCCATTGCATTTAGTGTTCCATTTTATGAGAGGTATAAAAGACTAAGTAAATATAAAAAGAGTATATCAAAATACTTTAAAGCTATTATTTAATTTTCATTCCAGAATTTCCAGTCTATTTCTAGTTTTTCAGATACCCTGCCATCTATTTTAAAATCATACATGAAGGGGCGCCTGGGTGGCGCAGTCGGTTAAGCGTCCGACTTCAGCCAGGTCACGATCTCGCGGTCCGTGAGTTCGAGCCCCGCGTCAGGCTCTGGGCTGATGGCTCAGAGCCTGGAGCCTGTTTCCGATTCTGTGTCTCCCTCTCTCTCTGCCCCTCCCCCGTTCATGCTCTGTCTCTCTCTGTCCCAAAAATAAATAAACGTTGAAAAAAAAAAATAAAATCATACATGAAAAGAATACAAGTTTAGAGAGAAAACTCTAGATACAAGCTGCTGATCCACTTGATTATACAAGATAAAGCAAACTAACTGCAAGAAGTTGTTGTTCTAGTAACTTTATCATCAAAATCATAAAGGTAATATGCTTTTAACATCAAGATATCTTGATCTCATTTATTCTTTCTATACTCTTCTCTCACCCACACCCATTCTGTAGGTCTCTTGTCTAATATCCTGCATAGTTATCGGCTAAATGTGATTGATGCTCAGTTCTTTCAAGAGTTCTCTTCTTTCTCTGCCCCTCCCCTGTTTGCTCTCTCTCAAAATAAATAAATAAACATTTAAGGGAGGGGGGAAGCCAGGGTGGCTCAGTCAGTTAAGCCTCTGACTGTTGATTTCGGTTCATGTCACTATCTCCCAGGCTGTGAGATGGAGCCCCACATAGGGCTCTGTGCTGTCAGCTTGGGATTCTCTCTCTTCTATGCCCCTTTCATGCTAGCTCTCTCTCAAAATAAATAAATAAACATTAAGAAATAGTTCTCTAGTACTTGAAGACTGGAAACTTGCGATTTTTTCCCCTTATTAACTACTAGATTTACAGTTTTAAAAATGTATTCTAATGGTATGCTAAAAATCATAGACCAACTGCTTTTTATAAAATAGTTTAATAGGCTTGAAATTAAGATGTATTTGACGGTTGCTAGATACCATTTTACATGTCAGATGATTAAACCTAAACCCTAGCATAAGGATGGCAATCATCATGACTTCAGGAACTGGTGAAGTAAATTAAGGTTAAGTATCCATGCTATTCTGGTACAAATAAAATTTTAATTTTTTTTTTTTACATTTATTCAATTTTGAGAGACAGAAGGAGACAGAGCACAAGTGGGGGAGGGACAGAGAGAGAGAGGGAGACAGAGAATCCAAAGCAGGCTCCAGGCTCTGAGCTGTCAGCACAGAGCCCGACGTGGGGCTCAAACTCACAAACCGCAAGATCATGACCTGAGCCGAAGTCGGACGCTTAACCGACTGAGCCACCCAGGTGCCCCTGGGACAAATAAAATTTTAGATAAAATATCTAAAAAGAACAAAGGACTAGGGATTAGAAGTCTTAGATCTAGACATCTATTATTAAACAGGTGGGAGACTTTGGGCAAAGCATTTACTCACATACCTCATTTTCGTTATTCATAAGGCGAAAGTCAGGCTACACATCTATAAAATGACTCCCAATTCCAAAATTTATTGATTTATGAGTTTCTAAAGTTTCTAAATCTTTGTTTCACTTAGGTAGAGATTTTGTCCACAGTTTAATTGAATACTTTATACAAGCTCTCACTGTATGATTGACTACATGGTAGTTATATAGAAACAAAATGTTGCCTCTTTATAAATCTATAATGGCCCATCTAACCTATTTTCTTTTCTTTTAATTTTTTAAGCTTATTTATTTATTTTGAGAGAGAGACAGAGAGAGTGGGTGGGAGAGGGGCAGAGGGAGAGAGGGAGGGAGGAAGGAAAGGGGAGAGGGAGGGAGGGAGAGAGAGAGAGAGAGAGACAGACAGAGAATATCTCAAGCAGGCTCCACACTGTCAGTGCAAAGCCCAATGCGGAGCTTGAACTCACGAACCATAAGATCATGACCTGAGCAGAAACCAAGCATTGGACGCTTAGTTGACTGAGCCACCCAGGTGCCCCCTATCTGCTTATTTTAATTCATTTGCTCATCAAAGCTAATAGAAGAATCCAATGATCAATACACTTGATAGCTAGGATGATGAGTGTATTTTTAGAGGAACAACTTCTCATTCATTCACCTGAGTTGAGTTGCAATTAAATAAATTATACTGTTTAGCAGGATCATGTTTTAAAAATTCCTGACATAAATCTATTTTGGACTCATGGAATCAGAATCCTTCATGGAGATTATAGTTTAGAGAAAAAAAATTATCAAATAATTAAAACTGACAATTGCGATAAAACAGAGAAGTGTTTGATTTATAATACAAGTTTTAGAGAGATAATGAGAAATTGAACTTTGAGCAGAGATCTGAAGAAAGAGTCCAAGTTAACTAAGGCAGCGCATACAGGGCAGAGAAAAGGAGGCTAACGGAACAGCCTTTGCAAAGCTAATTCTTGAAGCTATAGGAAATACGGTACGCTTAAACAATGAACATATACAAACATTGCTGGAGAAATTTACACAAGTTTGTGACCACACCAAGATAAGGTGTGAGTATTAACATAGAGCCTCATATGCCATGTAAGTAGTTTTGTTTTCAATTTCAAGAGCAAAAGAAAACTATTTAAAAAAAATTTTTAGAGAAGGGTCACCTGGGTGGCTCAGTCTGTTGGGTGTCTGACTTCAGCTCAGGTCATGATCCCACAGCTTGTGAGTTCAAGCCCCGTGTCAGGCTCTGTGCTGACAGCTCAGAGCCTGGAGCCTGCTTCGGATTCTGTGTGTGTGTGTCTCTCTCTCTCCCCTCCTCCACTCATGCTCTGTCTCTCTCTGTCTCAAAAATAAATAAACTTTAAAAAATATTTAGAGAAGAAGATAGATTCACTTTTGGAACATGTTTCATGTTAAGTTATGATTAAGATTTTCAAGTAAAGTGGTCAGGTGGAAACTAGAAACTGCTGATTTCTTAAAATTGAGGTATAATTGACATAGAATTTTATATTCATTTCAGGGCTACAGCATACTATATATTGCAGAATGATCATTACAGTAAGTCTAGTTAACATCCATCATCAGACATGGTTAAAATTTTTTTAAACATTTATTTACTTTGAGAGAGAGTGTGTGCACATGAGGTAGGGAGGGGCAGAGAGAGAGAGAGAGAGAGGGAGAGAGAGCCCCAGGCAAGCTCCACACTCAACATGGAGCCAGATGTGGTCCTTGATCTCATGATTGTGAGATCATGATCTGAGTCAAAATCAAGAGTTGGATGCTCAACGGACTGAGCCACCCAGGCACCCCTAAATTTTTTCTTGCGATGTGAACTTTTTTTTTTTTTTTTTAATTTTTTTTTCAACGTTTTATTTATTTTTGGGACAGAGAGAGACAGAGCATGAACGGGGGAGGGGCAGAGAGAGAGGGAGACACAGAATCGGAAACAGGCTCCAGGCTCTGAGCCATCAGCCCAGAGCCCGACGCGGGGCTCGAACTCCCGGACCGCGAGATCGTGACCTGGCTGAAGTCGGACGCCCAACCGACTGCGCCACCCAGGCGCCCCGTGCGATGTGAACTTTTAAAATTTATTCTCTTAGCAACCTTTAAGTATACAGTACGGTATTACTAACTATAGTCACATGCTTTACATTGTATCTTCATGACTTATTTTACAACTGGAAGTTTGTGCCTTTTGACCACCTTTAATCCATTTCTCTTACCACCTGCCTTTTGCCTCTGACACAACCAATCTAATCTGTTCTCTGTATCTATGAGTTCAGGTTTTTTATACTGTTTTTCAGATTCTATATATATTATGGTATTCCTTTTTCTCTGACTTATTTCATTTAGCATAATGCTCTCAAGCTTCATCCATGTTGTTCCAAAAGCAAGATTTCCTTCTGTTTTATGCCTCACTGACATTCCATTGTGCATGGTGTGTATGTATACACGTGTCATATTTTCTTTATCCATTGATGGATACTTAGGTTATTTCCATGTCTTGAATAATTGTGAATAATGTTGCAATAAACATAAGGACTCTTCTATTTTCAATTTTTTTTCAGGAGCCATCACACTTTTCTATAGTGACTGCACCAATTTGAATTCCCAAGAGTACACAAGGATGGTCTTTTCTCTGTATCCCCGTCAACATTTGCTATTTCTTGCCTTTTTGCTACTAGCCATTCTAAGCGATTTGGGGGGAGATACCTCATTTTAGTTTCACTTTGTATTTCCCTGATAATTAGTGGTGTTGAACATCTTTACATATACATGTTGGTCATCTGTGTATGTCTTTTGGGAAAATGTTTATTCTATTTTTAATGGGATTTTTGTTTTGTTATTAATTTGTATGAGTTATTTATATATTTTGGATATTAATCCCTTATCAAATTTGGAAATGTTTTACCCATTTTGTCTACCTCAACCCCCTACCTCAGACAACCTCCAATCTGTTCTGTACTTAAGAGTTTAGGTTTTGTTTTTGTTTTTTGTTTAAGATTCCACATGTAAGTGAGATCATATGGTCTTTGTCTTTCTGTGACTTATTTCACTTAGTGTAGTGCCCTCAGGGTCCATCCATATTGTTCTGAATGGCAAGATTTCTTTTCTTATGGATGAAAGAAATTGATGATCTAAATGAAAAAAACATTCTTAATCTCTTTTTTTAAAAGAGGGCATAGGGCATATTCCTAATTTATATGTTATGCACTTATGCCCAGAAGGAAAAGAACAAGATTTTAACTTTTTTGGGAAAAAAATGCAAAAGCTTATACATTGAGAAAAACGTAGACATCTCTTTAAATATTATTTCTTGGGCAAGATCTTATCAAGCAAACTAATAAGAAAAACAGACTTTTAAAAGTTACTGTTGTGCTGTATAGGACAGAATGATTTCTCTTGTCTAGGTGTCTAAAAAGATTCCCCTTCAACCAATAATATTTGCAAGGGCAAAATTAACAGAAAATGAAATATAGTTACACAATTTGCACACCTCGTTATACTGAACACAGCATATAGCTTAATCTATTGATGTAGAATTGAATAATCTCAATTTATAACTTTATCGTAACTTTTTAAATTTTTTTAATGTTTATTTATTTTTGAGAGAGATAGCATGAGTTGGGAAGGGTCAGAGAGAAAGGGAGGCCCAGAATCTGAAGCAGGCTCCAGGTTCTGAGGTGTCAGCACCGAGCCTGACTTGGGGCTCGAACCTATGAACCATGAGATCATGACCTGAGCCAAAGCCTGAGACTTAACCAACTGAGCCACCCAGGTGCCCCCAATTGTAACCATTTTTATGACACAGATTAGGGTCTGTTTTTCTGTACTGGTCAGGAAAAGAAATTTGTTTTTCTGAGACTCATTTTTTGTTGACAGTTTTAAACAACTGTCAAAAAAAAAAAAAAAAAAAGGAGACACGAACTGTTACAAATGTAATATAAAATATAAAATGCCCTGCTTCTACCACATAAAGGTCTACAGTTCTGAGGAGAGGACTTATCTGGTCATTTGTAGAAATGATCCAGACACCAAGGCATGCATGGCATCATCTTGGAAAACTGTAGTATGAGAAAGAATGAGTAACAACCCCCCATTTCTCTGTCCAGGCTGCTGGGAGAGGGACCAGGCAAATTGTCCTCTCTGGCTTCTCTCCTGGGCTAGCTTCCAGATGAACTCAGTGATCATAGAGATGTCAGAAAGAGAGTTGAGGGCAGTATGAGAGAGGAACCTGGGCGCTTCTTCCTAGCTTCCGCCCAAGTCTGGGCAGTAGCTGCAAACCTTCAGGGCTGTAGCTCCTCCCAGACAGCCGGTCCTCAATGACTTCTGCTCAATGGGCTCTGCCAACACTATTTCCTCCCTTGCTTTTTCAGCATCAGGCATGGTAATATCTCAACATCCTTTGCTCTTGCCTGTACTTCTGTACACAAACTTTTCCATAAAGTCTCTTCATCTGAACCCTCGGAAGTTAATTCTGTGTGGTACTGAAACAAATCAATCTGTTTTTCTCTTCACCATCACAGATGACTAACGTGACATGAGTCTCCTCACCTCCTCCTATAGGTCTCTGACACCAACACAGATTACAACTCCACGTGGGCTCCTGGGCTTCAGGCCACTGCAGCGGCTGCGTTAGGTACATGGTCTGGAGTCAAAGTTGTAGAAACTGAAAAGTTGCTATCCTTGATTCCGGAGATTTCGAGCATTTGCGGCTCATGTGACGTGAATCTGAGCTTCCTCCTTTTGTGTCATGCTTAATTGCAGATTGAAGAAAGATTGGGCTGGGGGTAGAAATAATTTCAGCAAGGTTGCTTGGGTAGAGAAGTATTACAATTTACCTACTCTTACTGAGGCTTCACTATTCCAGCTGTTAGGGCAAAGAAAGCTTGAGTCTGTAAATTAAATATGAAACAGGGTCTTGTTGGTTAAAATCCAATGAATTCTGTAAGGGGAAACAATAGACAGAACAATAGTCTTTTAGTAACTTTCCTAGGGAGAGCTCTCCCTAGGGAGAGAGGGCAAAAAGCAGGTTGATACTGTCATTTTTTTTTTTTTTAATTTTTTTTTTCAACATTTATTTATTTTTTGGGACAGAGAGAGACAGAGCATGAATGGGGGAGGGGCAGAGAGAGAGGGAGACACAGAATCGGAAACAGGCTCCAGGCTCTGAGCCATCAGCCCAGAGCCTGACGCGGGGCTCGAACTCCCGGACCGCGAGATCGTGACCTGGCTGAAGTCGGACGCTTAACCCACTGCGCCACCCAGGCGCCCCAATACTGTCATTTATAAGTAGACGTACATATCTGGTCTTCATCTGCTCCTGGCACAGAGCTCCTGATAGCCTTAGAATTTCCTAAGTGAGGAGAGCAAGAAAGGTGCCTTTTGTTACTCATGACAAGCCCCTTTCATCTATACCCACTTATGTTAACGAGGGGACTTTTGGAAAGCTCCTAAGATGGAGAGCTAGTTGCCTGGGAAGCCAACTGTAACTGATGGGTGGAATTTTCTTCCCACTCCCAGGACTCTTAGGAGGGGAGAGGCTGGAGGTTCAGTCAGTCACCAATAGCCAATGATTCAATCAATCATGCATACACAATGACGGTTTCATACATAACCCTGAACTATGGCTTACAGAGCTTCCTGGTTGGTGAACACAGGGAGGTACTGGGAGGGTAGAATATGTGGAGGGAACTTGGAAGTCCTGTGCCCCTTCCCACACATCTTTGTCCTATGCGTCTACTCCATCTAGCTTCCTTGAATAGGATACATTTTCTGTAATTATTTTTTTATCTCTCTAGATTTATTGAGGTATAATTGACATATAACAGTTGCACATAAAGTGTACACCATGATTTGATATGTGTATCCTCCGTGACATGATTACTACCATCGGGTCAATTAACATATCCATCACCTCATGTAATTATTACTTCTGTATGTGTGTGTCAAGAATACTTAAGACCTACTGTCTTAGCAAATGTCAAGCATACAATGCAGTATTGTAAACTATAGTCACCATGTTGTACATTAGATCCTAAGAAGTTCTTCACCTTAAAACCGAAGGCTTGAGTTCTATCCTTTTATAATAAATCCGTAATCTAGTAAGTAAAATGTTTTCCTGAGTTCTAGGAGCTGCTCTAGCAAATGAGTAGGCTTAAGGAGGGTGTTGTGGGAATTTCTGATTTATTGTTTATTCATTTTATTTGAAGTTTATTGGTTATTTTTAGAGAGAGAGGGAGAGAGAGGCGTGTGTGACAGGGGGATGGGGCTGAGAGAGAATCCCAGCTGGGACACTCAACCAACTATGCCACCTAGCCACCCCACAGGAACCTCTGATTTATAGCCTGTTGCTCAGATGTACAGGTGCCAACCTGGACTCGTGATTGGTGTCTGAAGTGGATGGAGGGAGAGACAGTCTGTAGGAATGACTGGTTACCCTGTGTGATCTGATGCTATCTCTAGATACATAGTGTCAGAATTGAGTTCAACTGTAGGACAACTTGCTGGTATCACAGAATTAGGTAGTATGAGGAACCCCAAGCACATTTGGTGGCCAGGATGGCAGAAGTAAAGTGGAGTTACAGCACTGAGAGTAGCGGAGAGACACCTCTGTTTTTCTTTTAGACAAGGTCTTTCCTTTTCTACAAAATTGTGGATAGACAGGCATGGTGCCACTCAAGAGAGAGAAAACCGCGTACAAGATGTATCCCACTCAGATGGGGACAAACCTCATTAAGATGTTGTTCTCTAGGAGGTCCTAATTATGTGTTTTATAAGAGCAAGCAGTGTTATCTTAACCATAAAGACTGACTGTCCATATATTTATCTATAACAAGCACTGAAGAGTCTTATTTATTTGGGATGTGAAAACATCTAAAAAGAGAGAGGTTGTTGAGAGTGATTAAATGTACCCTATCAGATAAAAACTCTGCACAGATAATTAAATATGTAATGACAAGTGATGCCAACCCTCACATTTCAGGGTGGATGAAACATCCTTAAAAAACTTTCCAGAGCCCTACAAGACCAAGTTCAATTTCCCTCCTACATGTCAGCATTTTACGCAAAGCTGCACTCGACACCAACACGCATTACCTGGTCATTTGCATGTCCCCACAAGATGACAGAAGCCATTACAGCATTATATGCCCAGTACTTAGCACATAACTGAAAGGACAGTAAAAATAAATTAAATATTTTTTAAATAATTAGGAGACAGTACCAGTACTATTTTTTCCCAATATTTTCTTGCTAGGGAATTGGAAAAACTACCTCGCTAACAAAAATGCCTTTATTCTAGACTCATTCATTTCTTCTTTCAAAGTGTTTAAGGGTTCTGCATTGCTTACAAAATAAAGGCCAAACTCTTCAACTTGATATCCTTCTTGACTGGATGCCATCTTATTTCCTGCCATTGTGTACTACACATCCAAGAGTTCAACCACACTGAATTTATATAGAACTTCTCTACCTTGCATTTGAAAATGTTGCTTCTATATAAGATTTCCTACCTTTACCTTTTCCTCAAATTCCTACTGATCTGTCTAGGTCCAGTTCAAATTCCCTTCGCTGTGAATACCTCAGCCCAGACAGATTTAGCTTATTTTCTCCCATAGAGCTTTTATCTTAGGGCAAAATAGTTGTCCAAGAAGTTGAACCTAGTGGGTAATCCAAAGGACACTGTTTCATAGTCACTGTCCCTCAAACTCCTACTGTTCCCAAAGTGTTGGCTGGCTAGATGCTCTGCTTCTATTCCTGGGGGGTCTATACCCTTCCCTCTGATTACATTTACAATACATAATACCACATAGTATTCTTAAGGAAATAAAGAAGTGAAGAGGAAGGAAGGAAGGAGCAGTAAAGATAACCAAATATAATTATATTTTATATGTTTACCTCTTATTGAAAGTGACATCCAGTTTTTAAATGAAATGAATACAAAATTTAAACTAAGAAAAAAAGTAAGCAAATTGAGTTCACCCATTTCTCCTATGCCCTCCTCCCTGCCTCTGGCAACTATGAATCTGTTCTCTGTATCTATGATCTTGGTTTGTTTTTGTTGTTGTTTAGACTGCATATATAAGAGAAATTGTATGGTATTTATCTTTCTCTGATTTATTTCACTGTCTTTTAATTCTATCTTTGTAATAGTAACTTAAGTTCCTCACTTACTACATCTATTTAGTTCCCTTGTTAAGTGAACTTTGATGTTACTTGTTTGGCTAGAAAGATGTTCCTTTAAGTGAAAAATCTTAAGATTTTCTCTTCTATATTCCTTATCTGTAAAACAAGAATTGGACTAAGTAATCTTTAATTTATCTTGCTGCTAAGATTCTCTGAATTGTACTTATACTTTGGCCAGAGTGGTTAAATAGGTGGGGAATTGAATTCAAGAAGGGTAAAGAAAGAAATAGGTATTGATCTGAATCTTAAAAGATGGACAGATTTTTAACAGGGGAAGTTAGAAATCAAGCCCATTCTGGGTGGGAAGAACAGTGGAAGCAAATTGCATGGAAGTAGAATAGTAGACAGATTTATAAATAAGAATTAGCCTCATTAAAGCCTGGGAAATCTTTCCTTGTCTCTCTAGGTGTCTGATATAGGTGGTCTACAAACCACACGGAGTGATATTGAGCATCAGGCAGGGGTGGGAAGCTGAGTAAGTCATTACAGAATTCAGTACATTAAGGGAGCTCAGCAGCTCACAGCAGCAATAATCTCAACTCCTCTGAGAATCTCCTTTTCTTCCCCCCCCCATTCCTTTCCCGTGATTTAAACATTGGCTTATTATTTTAGCCTTGTTATTCTAAGTGGTTTATTATTCTTGATGAATAGTGAATTATTCTAATGGTGCTTATTATTCTGTTCATTACAACTTGAGGCTGATTAGGAGTGAATAGCTGCTAAGGAGCTGTTCCAATAGCAAAATTAGATTTCTACATTTTTATGGTGCTTATTGTTCAGTGTTAGTAATCGTCTTGGTAGTTTCCATCACTTAACCATCTCTCTCTGCTTTAAACCACAAAGATGTAGTCCAGTGATTCCAAAACAAAGAACTGTCTTTATGGAGTAACAAGAATCCTATTTCAAATGACTTGTCATTTAACGGGGTGTTTTCAAACTTTCAAAAACTCTCTCACAAACATGCTTCTTTTCTAATCAATAGAATATGGCAAAGATAATGCAATGATACAGCGTTGTTTACCTTATGATACATATAGATAAGGCTTTGTCTTAGTAGCATGCACTTAGTACATGCACTTAGTAGCATGTAGGGACTACAAACATCAGCTCATGCCCACGGGGTTCCAACTATTTGTAATCTTCCCTTTCTGCCTGCCTGTCCTCTGAACTTCTGGCTTGCTTAGTCAGTCCCTTATTATACATAATATGTACATACATATACATGTATGTCCTACTGCTTTCCTGGCTGAGCCCTAATATCGTCTTCACCCCATGTTATTACTATTACAGCATTTGCATTCATTTTTTTCCTTTATTTTATTTTATTTTATTTTATTTTATTTTATTTTATTTTATTTCATTTGCTTTCTGTTTTAGATGAATCATTGACTTCCTAGTTTTCTGTATGGATTAATTCAACAATTTAAAATGTTGATCTTGGGGTGCCTGGCCAGCTCAGCTGGAAGAGCATGAGACTCTTAATCTTGGGGTCATAAATTCGAGCCCCATGTTGGATGTAGAGATTATTTAAAAAATAAACAAATAAAATGTTGTTATATATTATGTCCTATGGAATTAAGTGAGTGGACTGTGATTAGACACATAAAAAAGAAGGTATTATTTTATGTCGTTAATACATGCTGCTTACAGACATCACTAGGAAATGGAAGAAGGAAATCGTAGGAAGGGCAACATATAATGATTATTCTTTAAATAATTTTTCAATTTACCTATTATATTAAGAAACAAAGTTCCATGCCACTAATAATGCCACATAACTGAGTTTTCTGGTTTTTAGGTCCCAGGCTTGTTCATTTTCTCTTCATCATAATGGAAAGAAAGCATTTGCTTTACTTCACCCCTTTATGTATGGAACCTCCATACTAATGTAACACAGGCTTCTGATGATGCTGTTCATTTTTTTCATTTGAGTTCTCTCACAGAGTCCTTCTCACTTACATAATTTAGACTTATTTCACTCTATCCTGTACTATGTCTGTCACCATAGGGTTTCAGCTCACTGTTGATCTAAGTAAGCCTTAGATCCCCCTACTTTCCCTTTTCTGGAACTCTTTTCATTGTTGTTTTGCTTAACTACAAATAGTAATTTTCTTTTCCAGAGAAGGATTGTGCATACTAGATTTGTCGAATCCCTGTGTGTTTAAAAAAATAGGTCTTTATATTTGATGTACACAACTTTCACTTTGCTGTTTGGCTAAATATAATACTTTTTTTAATTTTACCTTTTATTTTTTAAAATTTACATCCAAATTAGTTAGCATATAGTGCAACAGTGACTTCAGGAGTAGATTCCTTAGTGTCCCTTCCCCATTTAGCTCATTCCCCCCTCCCACAACCCCTCTAGTAACCCTCACTTGGTTCTCCATATTTATGAGTCTCTTCTGTTTTGTCCCCCTCCCTGTTTTTATATTATTTTTGTTTCCCTTCCCTTATGTTCATCTGTTTTGTCTCTTAAAGTCCTCATATGAGTGAAGTCATATGATTTTTGTCTTTCTCTGACTGACTAATCTCACTTAGAAAATACCCTCCAGTTCCATCCACATAGTTGCAAATGACAAGATTTCATTCTTTTTGATTACCGAGTAATACTCCATTGTATGTATATATATACCATATCTTCTTTATCTGTTCATTCATCGATGGACATTTGGGCTCTTTCCATACTTTGGCTATTGTTGATAGTGCTGATATAAACATGGCGGTGCATGTGTCCCTTCGAAACAGCACACTTGTATCCCGTGGATAAATGCCTAGTAGTGCAATTGCTGGGTTGTAGGGTAGTTCTAGTTTTAGTTTTTTGAGGAACCTCCATACTGTTTTCCAGAGTGGCTGCACCAGCTTGCATTCCCACCAGCAATGCAAAAGAGATCCTCTTTCTCCGCATCCTTGCCAACATCTGTTGTTGCTTGAGCTGTTAGTGTTAGCCATTCTGACAGGTCTTGTGAGGTGGTATCTCATTGTGGTTTTGATTTGTATTTCCCTGATGATGAGTGATGTTGAGCATTTTTTCATGTGTCAGTTGGCCATCGGGATGTCTTCTTTGGAGAAGTGTCTCTTCATGTCTTTGCCCATTTCTTCACTGGATTATTTGGTTTTTGGGTATTGAGTTTGATAAGTTCTTTGTAGATTTTGGATACTAACCCTTTATCTGATATGTCATTTGCAAATACCTTCTCCCATTCTGTTGGTTGCCTTTTAGTTTTGCTGATTGTTTCCTTAGCTATGCAGAAGCTTTTTATTTTGATGAGGTCCCAGTAGTTCATTTAAATATAATAAGTTTTTATGTTTAAATAATTTTGATTCACAATATTAAAATAAGTATTTCAAATTCTTCTTATTCACAAGTCTGAGGTCCTTCTCACCTTTTTTTCTTTTAAGACAAGTTCATCTCCCTTTAGAAGTGTTGCATTCACACCAAAGTTATATGAAAGTTGCATGTGCTTCATATTCTCACCAAAACTTAGCATTGACACTCTAAGAATTTCTAGTCTTTTTTAATGGGTAAGTAGTGACATATCATTTTGGCTTATATTTATATTTAGTTAATGACTAATGATTTGGAGCATATTTTCCTGTGTGTCTCTGCCATGCATCTGAAATGTCTACTCAGATCTTTTGCCCTTTAAAAAAAGTTTAATGTTTGTTTATGTTTGAGAGAGAGAGAGAGAGAGAGAGAGAGAGAGAGAGAGAGAGAGAATATACAAGCAGGGGAGGGGCAGAGAGTTCTGAGCTGTCTGCACAGAATCTAATGTGGGGCTTGAACTCATAAAGCCTGAGATCATGACCTGAGCCGAAGTCAGACACTTAACCAACTGAGACACCCAGGCCCCCCAGATCTTTTTCCCTTTTAAAAATCAGTTTGGTTGCTGGGTTCTTGTTATTCAGCTATAAGAATTCTTCATACATCCTAGATACTATATTAGTCACTTTAAACTTAACAGATCCATCACTGAAGTCTTGATTATCTGCTTTTTTCCTTACCAACCCTGTTCATCTTCCAATTATTTCCATCTCAGTAAATAATTCAAGTAAAACTGCTTAAATATTCCTCTTCCATACCCAACATCCAACTCATCCTCTAATATTTTCAGGAAAAGGTAATATTTTTTAACATCACTAAATCCAACCTAGTCTAAGCCAAAATCATTTCTCAATTACCATACTATCATTGCTTGCAAAATTATCTCTCTCCTTTCAGTCTTCCTTCTCTACATAAACCAGAGTATTTTTTTAAGCCACACAATTCTCTTGCTGTAACTCTTCCTCAAATACTTCTCATTTCAATTAGATTAGATTTCAAAGTCAATATCAGCACCTAAATAATCACTTCTAGAGTTGTACATATACAGGTGCTAATTCAAACTTCAGGATGCGTAAAAATCACCTGGAAAACTTGGTAAAACAGGTCCCTGGGATCAGTCTTATAGGTTCTAATTTGGTAGGTCTGGGGTGGGGACCAAGAATGAGCTCTCAGAGAATGCTGACACTGACATCCATGGACCATATACCTATATGTCCCCTTCTAAACTTCCAGACCCACCTATATTTAGGCCATCTGAACCTTTTTTTTTCTCCCTCTTGTATGTAGCAACATTTCAATCTCAGGACTTTTTCTCTGTTTGCATCCTCTTTCCGTTGATTCTCCTCTGTACACCCCAAGGCTATTTTTCATCATTCAGTTTTTATTCATAGGTCATCTCCTGAAGGCCCATATCCAGTGTCTGTTCCTCACTGTTCATAACTAATGCCATAAGTCCGTAATTCATTATTTAATTATTCTATACTTATTTTCTTATTAGTATTTATCACTACTTGAAATTATCTTATTTCGTTATTTATATGTTAATTGGCATCTTGCCCCCCCACCTCACCCCCAACACTAGGAAAGAAATGTCAAACAGGGACTTTACATTGTCCAATACTGTATCCTGAATATATGGTTTTCAATATGCACATATGTATTTGTTGAATGAATAAAAATGGGAACAAAAATGGGAATCCTTAGGATGCCCACAGAATAATAGCAGGAGACAATTTGAATGACCTAGGCAAAGATTAATTCATTTAGAGCTTTGTGTCATTAAGACTCATCTAATAAGGTATGATGAGGAGAAATGTTACTTAAGAACATATTTCCATTTCTCCTCCTGGAATTTAGATATCTCTCTCCAAGATCTTGTTTGGCATTGTTTATCATCTACCACTTTAGCAGAGTGTGTAAGCTTGATATGCACCAATTATTTGGAAAACACCCAGAAGCACTTTAGTGAAGAAAAGAGGGTAGAGAAATACCTTTCGGTATTTCCCACAGTGATTACAAGAGACACGTGTGTGTGTGTGTGTGTGTGTGTTCCAACTGTAAACCACTCACCTATGTTTCTCTATAACTAAGTACTTCTAGATCCTAGAGTTACAGACTTACAATGTCCCTCAACCTTCCTGAAAGTCTAATAATTTTGGATTGATGTAGCACTGTGAAGCAAAATAGGAAATCATATTGTCATCAACACCTTAGTAGTACGATAACCAAAGGAATCCTACACATCATGTCTTGTTGATATGTTATGGTTATGGATTTTCCCTCTCTTAATATTAGCTCACCTCAACTGCTTAAAATATCCTCTTAGGAAATTATAATTACTGAGAAGTTTTGAGACCTAACATTTGGAACTTCAGGTAAATTGTATTTTGTTTATTTTAAACAAACATACAATAGGAGTTGTAAATACTTAAATCAAGTTTAGAATGTAAGGCTAGAAAATTTAACCAGGTAGCTTTTATGTTGTAATTTTGCATTATTTTGACAGAGTGATTTCTGACCTGTGTTCCATAGTCGCAAATGTTAATGAAAATGTCACTTATATTCATGACTGAATGAAAGATATGTTTTCAGAGTACAACAAATGTGGGCTGTCAGTAAATATAGTACAGTAGTTGGGCCACTGTTTAAGAGAAGAAGTATATATTAATGCAAAGATAAACCCAATATGTTTTCTTTGTTAAAACTTCTGGGAAGAAACTAACCAGTAATTCCCCTACTCTTATTAAATGAAGCAAAGAAGAACCATGGATAAATATATAATTTTGTATCTCAGAGAAATAATTTAATGCAGGGTATATAGTCAAAACTAAGTCTTAAGATTATAGTCACTATTTCTCTGATGTTCATACTAGTCATCTGAACATTTGATATTTATAACTTTCCTCTCCCATTCTTCAATACTACAATGGCTATTAAAATGTCTAATCTTATCCTCTAATGACAAACTTCAATGAGATTCTATTTTTAAAAAAAAATTAATGTTTATTCATTTTTGAGAGACAGAGAGAAGGAGAGCAAACAGGGGTGGGGCAGAGAGAGAGGGAGACACAGAATCTGAAGCAGGCTCAAGGCTCCGAGCTCTGAGCTGTCAGCACAGAGCCCGACATGGGGCTTGAACTCACAAATGAAGGGATCATGACCTGAGCTGACTGACTGAGCCATCCAGGCTCCCCAGTGAGATTCTATTTTAAAACACTGGGACATATAAAAGAAAAGACAACATTAAGTCTCCCAAACTAAACTTTATAGATATTATTTCCACTTGCGTTCTCTGATTTCAACCTGTCAAATTATGCAATTAAATAAGCATTGTAGATATTCAATGTTTGACTTCAATCTTAGAAGGGATGAGAATGTTTCTACTCTTAGTTCTAATTAGTAAATCCAAGGTTTAAGAATACCAGTTTTCTGTGATCTGTGGAATGACTAAGTCAGGAATTGCAGACTAAGTATGTTAAAGCTTTCAAAATGCAATAAACAGAAAGCTTTGATGTTTCTAGCCTCTTAGGAAGCATTATGGTCCTCTTATGTCATTGTTAGTAGACTAAATATTCCCATACTTCTCTACTCAAAATTTATGGAAGTTTTATTTCTCCCCCATAGACTTTCAGATCGCATTGGAAAGCTCATCATATCAAATTATTCAACCACTCCTGTCTTACAAGCATGAAAATATGTCTGCACAATTTTTCACTAGTAGAAGCACACACTGGTTTAAAAATCTGTCTTCCATTTTCAACAATCCAAACTTTATTTCTATGGAAACAGGACTTTATAGCCTGCAGGAAATGTTAACCCAGCCTCTAATGCTAGTGGCTGGGAGCTGACTTCCATTTCTTTGCCCAGTGAAAATAGATGTCAAAACAGTTAGGACCAAGGAAAGGTCTTGAAATCCTTCTTAGAAAAAATTTATCTTATTGCAGTTGATCCAATTTCTTTAGGACAAGATGCTAAAGGCAACCAGATATTGAGAATGAAACTACCGGCTCATTTTAACTCCAAGGTGTCAAGCCAGTTCTGTGAGTAAGTTGTTGTATAAAGCAAAAGAACACTTGGTTTTTGGCTTCCAAAAATATTAAGGCATTATACATAGAAAAGCTGTGATTTAAAACTGCACTTTTTACATTTTTAAAATACTCTTCAAAATCCACATTTTAAAGTTCTTACAATAGAAAAACACTTACATGGTATCTTTTAATTCTTAAATCATAAAATGATACAAGCAGCTTGTTTGAAGTAATGAAATGAGCTCTCATAAAGTAAATCAATGATAATCTGACCACTGCTACTATAGGTTAGTCCTGGAAGGCTAATATTTATCCTTTCTCTTATATGTGTTAAGATTTGTTTTTAGAAATATGGTCTCATGACATTAGTTATTGGTTCCTTTAAGAGATCAGATTAAATGTCCTCATTTTATATCCCCTAAGACACAGGGTTGGAAAAAAAAAATCAAAATATCAGTAACGTGTAAGTATAAAATCTCACAGTTAAAAATACATGGCCTTAATATAATTGAAATGTCCATTCAAGGGCTATCTTCTTAGAAAGGAAAACACATGCACATGTGCTTAGGTAAGAAAAGTTTATTTTTAGGTTAAAACGTGAATCAAGAAAGGGAAAAAGCTATCCAATCTTCCTGATGTTGTTGTTAACATTTATCTACTTTTTAGCACATTTGAAACGCATCAGAACATAAAATAAATTCTAAAATAACTTACCTTTATATTGCATAGTAGCTTGACAGAAAATTGAACACAACCAAATGATAAAAGTTTCTTCTGTAAAGATAAGTCTTTCTGAAAGTCTGAAGTTTAACAAAAGCTACCACCACCCCAATGATGTCATACTCTCCTACACATTTCCTGAGGACTAGTTTCTCATCTCTTTCTCTTCTTGTTATGATCATACGCTCCTTTAATTTTTCTTTCCAGGTGGCTTGGCTCTTGAATGCTTTCCCATGACTTCCTCATAAAAAACGAAATCCCAAACATCAAAAATATCAGGTCTGTATTAAGGTGCTAAAACATTTTCTTTTACTGAGGAAAGCAAGCTCAGGGCTTTTCCAATGCACTGTACTTGTTCAGAAGAGTTCGTAATTAATTCATCAGGTTCCAAGAGCATCCATTGGGATTTTGAATGTAATTTCCTATACATTATGGATTAAATTTAGGGAAAATAATAGTTTTATAGTGTTAGGTATCTTCCCATCTGGGAGTTTTACACGTTTCCTAATCATTTAGGTCTTACCCTTGGTTCTCCAAAAAATTAGTGTTCTTTATTTGGATACTGCACATTTCTGGTTAAGTTTATTTTCAGTAATTGAGCATTAAAATGAAATAAACTTTTATAGCACTTGTTAAGCTAATTTCTGCTAATATGAGGAGATAGATATATCTACATCTATCTATATATGTTTAACTTTTATCTGAAGGTCCTTCTTTTAGGACCCAAATCCTATATGTGACCATTCAGACCCGGTGAGAGGCAGTTACAAGTCTGGCAGGTTTCATAAAGGGTAGCTGCCCTCCCCACAACAGACCTGGGGTAAAGCCAGTACATTACAGTTTTCTTCACAGAGTCCAATCAAGGACTCAGCCCCTTACTCTCTAGTCCAACCATCTTCACATACACAGCTGCATTCCTAGCCCAGGCACTTCATTCAGTGTCATCCTTTTTGGGACCTTGGCTGAGGCACTTCCTGGGTGTCCTGCCAAGTCCTCTTTACTGGGAGCCTCAGCTGAGATACTGTTTTCCATTTTGACTCAGCACCATTTCACACTTAGCCCTCGACCTATGAGTGTATAAGAGGCAGGGGTCCCTTGTTCAGGCTCCTTTGTAGCAAGATAATTCCCCTGAGCTGCATCGATCTGATCTTCACACAGTGTCATTTTGTGGCGGAAAATGGAACTCTGGGGAGCTAGCACCTCATTTTGCCTATTGTTTGCACTGTTGCACTGAGCAAAGGCTTGATTGTTGCTTTAAATTAGACTCATTTGCCTAATTCACAATCTCCACACCTGATTGCTCAACAGTATCCAGCAACTTGATTGAACTTATCTTTTAATTCCAATATTTTAATAGTGCTCATGTTTGTTTTCTTGGACTTGCTTTTCAGAAAGACATTTCTGTCACCCAGAGATAATTATAATATTGTCTCTTCCATTTTGATATGTATGCCCCATTTCTTTTATCTCATATGTTGAAATGCTTTCACACTTTTTGTACAATGATGAATAACAGTGTGGTGCTAGATATTCCTACATGTCATGACTTTGAGGGAAATACTAGGAATTTGTTTACACGTAATATTTCATTTCTATTTCTGATGGATAAAACTTTAAAAAGATTTTATGTCTTGTATATTTCAATCTCCCACACTATTTGCATTTTGTAAAAACTTGTACATATATCAACTAATATCCATGTGTAACATTCTATTTATCAACTATTAGAAAAAAATTCACTGCAATATTTGATCAACAAAAAAAATCACATGATTTCAGAAATTGAAGTTTAAGGGGCACCTGGGTGACTCAGTCGGTTGAGCGTCCGATTTTGGCTCAGGTCATGATCTCACAGTTCGTGGGTTCGAGCCCCGCATTGGGCTCTGTGCTAACGGCTCAGAGCCTGGAGCCTGCTTTGAAATCTGTGTCTCCCTGTCTCTGCTCCTCCCCCGCTTATGCTGTCTCTCTCTCTCTCTCTCCTTCAAATATAAATAACAACATTAAAAAAATTTTTTTTTAATAAAAAAGAAAAAAGAAATTGAAGTTCCACCTTTTGTGTTATGAAGGAGATTTGAATAGAAAATTAAAATTCTGTCGAGTGATAAACCACAAATTCACAAGAGAATCAGTCCTTTTTTAAATTTAACAAAGCCGTTAAGTGCTATATAATAAAAAGAGTTATAATTTAGTATGAGTTGAAATCAGGAGGCAGGTAAATAACTAGTCTAGTAATGGAAATACTACATACATACCATTTATATGCATGCATCTGTTGAGGCACACGTACTTTTTACTTGGGCTATATATTTTTATTTTAAAAAATGAGTAAAACTTGAAATTGAGAGCTAATTTCTATTTTTATTAGATCTCTGTATAGAATATACTTAGGAAATTTGTATTCCTATAAACCCATCAGAATAAAATTTAAACCTGAAAAATAATAAAAGGATAGAGAAGAAAAATTGGGTTGAATATGGAATTAAAAATATATATTTGTTTTGCAGACTATTGGTCTTTTAATTAAGGCTTTTTTTCATTACTACTCTCAAACTTAAGCCAAACCCACAAATCATTCCACAGCAGAAGAATTTTCAGAAAAATAGCCTTGATCCACTGTAAGGCTCATCAAAAGAAGTTCATTTATTAAGAGATTCTCAGAATTGGATTCTGATTCACGAATCAACTGATGCTCTCCACTCTATAACACATTGATGATTCCATCTATGCCACCTGTGTGGCATTCTGCATCTACTTGAACACCCCTCATGATAAAATACTATCTACTAAGGCATTTAATCTCTTACAGACATGACATGGATCATTATTAATATTCTTAGGATATTATCATTAATCAATTATTCACTAATTATATAGGGCCTTCTATGTATTTTTAAGATGTATCTCCCATTTCACAACAATCCAGCCTATTCTTTATCCAGTCAACCAACATTAATTTTTTTTATGTTTATTTATTTTTGACAGAGAGAGAGAGAGAGAGCGTGAGCAGGGGAGGGGCAGAGAGAGAGGGAGACACAGACTCTGAAACAGGAGCTGTCAGCACAGAGCCCCACGCGGGGCTCAAACTCACAGACCACGAGATCATGACCTGAGCCGAAGTCAGATGCTCAGCTGACTGAGCCACCCAGGTACTCCTCCAGTCAACCAATATTAAACTTAATTATACTCTTTCATATATCTCCATGTTCATGTATTTTATATACTTTTACACCCATATGCCTAACACACATATTTTATTTTATAATAATGGGATAATATTAAATATCGTGTAGAAATTCTTCCAAGTCAACTAATATAGCTCTGAATTATTCCTTTTCTTTTAGGATAGGTGCAAAGTGAGCATACTCTGAATTATTTCTTTAATGGCTGCATAATATTTTATGATGTGGGTGTTCTCTAATTTAATCATAATTTCTTCTGCTGATGGGTATTTTTTTAAAACAGTACTACAAAAATCATCCTTGGACAAAAATGGTAAACTGATGGTGGTTGTATTTCTATGGTGAGATTCCCTGAGGATTCGCTTCTCAAAGAGCACATGCATTCTTCAGTTTAATCAACAGTGACAGATTGCTTTTCAAAGTGGCTTTAACAATTCACATTGTCATCAGGAATTAAGAATTAATTATAGATAAATTCCTAGAAATATGCACCTACCCAGACTAAATCATGAAGAAAGAGAAAATCTGAACAGACCAATTACTAGTAATAAGATAGGATCAATAGTCAAAAATTTCCAAGAAAGAAGTCCAGAACTTGATGACTTCACTGGTAAATTCTATCAAACACTTAAAGAAGAATTAATACCAGTTTTCCTCAAATTCTTCCAAAAAATAGAAGAGGAAGTAACACTGCCAGACTTACTTTATGTCTTTTCCTTACTGTGTGTGAAACAAAGTTAAAAAGCCTTAATGGGTCATTGCACATAGACACCATGTTATGCAGAACTTGTTTGCAATTTCCAGAGTTTCATTGGCATTACTGATTAAAAGTGATCCCCAGTGGTCTTGTGATTTTAAAAAATGAGGTTTCAGGGGCGCCTGGGTGGCTCAGTCGGTTAAGCAGCCGACTTCGGCTCAGGTCATGATCTCGCGGTCCGTGAGTTCAAGCCCTGCGTTGGGCTCTGTGCTGACAGCTCAGAGCCTGGAGCCTGTTTTGGATTCTGTGTCTCCCTCTCTCTGACCCTCCCCTGTTCATGCTCTGTCTCTCTCTGTCTCAAAAATAAATAAACGTTAAAAAAAATTTAATAAAAAAAATGAGGTTTCTGGGGCACCTGGGTGACAGTCGGTTAAACTTCTGACTTTGGCTCAGATTGTGATGTCACAGTTCAGGAATTTGAACCCTGCATCAGGCTCGGCGCTGTCTGCACAGAGCTGGCTGCAGATCCTCTGTGCCCTTCTCTCTCTGCCCCTCCCCTGTTCGTTCTCTCTCTCTCTTCCTCTGTCTCTCTCTCAAAATAAATAAACTTTAAATTAAAAAAATGAGGTTTCTAACCACTCACAAGTTCAAATGTCAATGGCATGTTAACAACTGTACTTTCGCTGAGGCAAATATTTCAATCCTTTGCACAAAATCCTGCTATCAAGAAGCATGGGAATGATCAACTAGGTGTGACTAGTAGAATTACAATACTTCTATCTCAACCTGGCTTTGTTGCTCTCTCCTAGCGATAGTATTCACCAAGATGAAGGTTCTTAACCCAGTTGTTCAATCGAAATCCAACCAGAGATCTTTAGAGAAATTTTTTTTGAAATGCTCTTTATAATCATGTCTCCACACTTTCCAATGTAATCAGATTTTGAATACATCTACTGCTGAGCCGACTCTTAATATATTACCAAAGATGTGCTTGTCCACAAAAACAGGGCTAATTCTCAATACCTATCATACTTAACATCTTAGCATCATTTAACACAAAAGGTAGTTCTCTTTTTTTATAAAAATATTTTTCACATATTTTTCTGTGACATTATCTTCTTTTCTGCCTCATCTCACTGGCCTTTCCTTCTTAGTCTCTTTTAATAAATCTACCTCTTTACTAATATTTAAATTTTAAGCTTTCCACTATCTCCTCAGATGAATTTATTGAATATCTAGGGCATCTCATTGTCCCAGGATGTCTCCCCCCCGACACACGAAATCTTTATGTAGATGATTTCAAAAATCTATCTCTAATCCACAAAGAAGAATCTCACAAGTTCAATGCCTATTTTTATGTCTTTGATGTTTACTAAAACGTCATCATTAACTTTTTTCTTTTTTTAAGTTTATTTATTTATTTTGAGAGAGAGAGAGAGTAGGGGAGCAGGCAAGGGGCAGAGAGAGGGAGAGAGAATCCCAAGCACTGACAGTGCAGAGCACAGTGTGGAGCTGGAACCCATGAACAGTGAGCTCATGACCTGAGCCAAAAGCTAGAGTCAGATGCTTAGCTGACTGACCACCCACATGCCTTAACTCTTTTTTTTTTTTAATCTTGTACTCTCTTCAATGCATCTGCAGAATCTCTTAGAAATGCCTTTGAAATTATGTGGTACATACAACCACTTTACACTCCTTTCACTGCTTCTACACTACTATACTAGTACAAAGGACTTTGTTTTCACCCTTAGCCTGTTCTCCACATAGCAGCTTCAAGGGTTTTTTTCTAAAGCCTATCACTTCTTCATTCCCAACAGAATAATGGCTTCCTATTATATTTAGAGTAAAACTCCATATCTTCACTATAGCCTATATGGCCTAACATTATCTGGTCTCCTCCCATATTTCCATTTGGAAGAATTACTCATAAAATAATGAAAGGATAACTTAAATTTATCATGCATATGGTATTGTAAATAAAATATAAAAATTATTCAATACTGGGCTATTTGAAATGAGAAAAATATGAATACTCTAGAACATAGCTCTAGCGAATTTCAAGATTTTGTACAATATTCTATTTGAATGTCTCTGGATTTAATCATTATAAGGGGAAATCACAAAGTTTTGATGGAAAGTTTGTGAACTATCAATATTATAAGAACAATTTAAAATTAATAACTTTGGTATTAAATTTCTATTATCTGTAAATTATTAATATTAACATTTTATTAAAATATATGAAGGCAAAAATTCACAACTGTGATCAGTTTTAGTGATTATACATCTGTCTCTCTCAATGATTGACAGAACAAGTAAGCAGAAAGCAGTAAGACCAGAGAAAGAAAACATCAAACTGACCAAACTGAACCTCACAGAACACTCCATCTAAAAACTGTGCAGACTTTGGGAGAGAAACAGATTATAGTCACTGCAGTGGGGAGGGAGCCAGAGATGTGGAAAAGGATGAGAGACAGACTAGCACACAGGGAGCACACAGGGAAAACAAGTCCCCATAGCAATTGGCTAATGAAGCAAGAGGGACTGAATTTCAACCAGCAGGGCTTAAAGCCTGGAGTTTTAAAGGTCAACAGGCTTGGCTGGGATAGAGCCCTGAGGGCACTGTGAACTTCTTGGAGAGGAAGCAGGCAAACAACTCATGGACATACAGTGTGGAAACAGCAACCTGATGAGTGCCCAGGACACACAGTGGGGAGGTTATTCACTCATCTCAGAGCACATCTCAGAGAGAGCATTCACAGAGAGCCCCCTCCAGAATCAAAGGAACTGACCAGCACCATTTCCCTTTCCCACCCCTCAGCATAAGCACAGATCCACCTGTGAGACCCAGTACAGCACTTATATTCACGACTTAAACTGCTTACGCTAAGGCCTGTCCCCCAGGCTCTGCTAGAACCACCCTTCCCAGTCACACTTGCCTCAGTTCCCGTGAGGCGCACCCCTCCCCCTAGAAGATGAGTCCAAACCCCTGCTTACACCATGGCCCTCATGAGGGAGTTTTGTGGAGCCTTGGTCTGGCAGTGGTGACAACAGGTCTCATTTTACAAGCAGACGAGAGCATGCCTAGTTAAAATGCACCACATTCAAGCCAGGAACCAAACATTGCCCACAACAGGAAGGGAGAGCCTCTGCAGATGACTGGCCTTAAGGATAAACCAGCCAGTACCCAATAGCAAAGCACATGCAGCACGCATTGGGGACACTCTTGGAAGTGCCAGACACGGGATCAGGGGACACCGCATTCTACAGGACATCTTCTTCATAAGGTCATTACTCTTAAGAACAGGAGACAACAGAGTTGACTTTCCTAACACAGAGAAACAGACAGAAAGACTTAGAAAAAATGAGAAGACAGAGAAATATACCCCAAATTAAAGAACAGGACAAGGCCATGGCCAGAGATTTAAGTGATGCAGATATAAGTAACATGACTGATAGAGAATTTAAAGTAATGATCATAAGGATACTTACTGGACTTAAGAATGGAGTGGAAGACTTGAGTGAAACCTTTAACACAGAGAAAAGGAATCACATAACAGAGATAAAGGCTCAGTAAATGAAATGGGAAACACACTTGACAGAAGGAACAGCAGGATGGAAGAAGTAGAGGAACAAATAGTGACCTAAAAGACAAAGTGATGGAAAGTGATGAAGCTGAAAAAAAACAAAGAAAGAAGAATTATGCAAAACAACAATAGACCTAGGGAACTGGGTGACTCCATCAAATATAGTAACAATCATAAGAGTTTCTAAGAAGAAGAGAGAGAAAGAGGGGGAGAACATTTATTTGAAGAAATAGTTGAAAACTTCCCTAATCTAAGGAAGGAAACAGATATCCAGATCCAGCAAGCACAGAAGAACTCTCCTCAAAATCGGCAAAAGCAGATCCACATCAAGACATATTTTTAGTAAATGGGCAAAATATAGTGATAAATAAAAAATTTTAAAAGCTACAAGATAGAAGAAGACATTAACTTCCAAGGAGAAACCATAAGGCTAGCAGGAGATTTTTCAGCAGAAGCTTTCCAAGTCAGAAGATATGGCATGATATATTCAAAGCACTGAATGGGAAAAATATGCAGCCAAGAATACTCTTAACAGCAAGGCTACCATTCAGAATAGAAAAAGAGATAAAGAGTTTCCCAGATAAACAAAAAGGAGTTCATGACCACTAATCTAGCCCTGAAAGAAATATTAAAGAGGACTCTGAGTGGAAATGACACACCAAAAATGACAGTATAAAGGCAGGACACACAAAAGCAGAAAAATGAATCTTTCTGTAAAAAAACAGTCAAGGAACTCACAAAATAGAAGAATGTAAAATATAACAACATATACCTAAAATGTGGGGAGGAGAAGAGGAAAGAATGGGTACGCACTTAAATGACCATCAACTTAATATAGACTGCTATATGTAGAAGAGGTTATATACAAACCTAATGTAAACCATGTATCAAAAACCACTAAAAAATATGCAAAGAAGAAAGAGAAATAAGTCCAAATATATTACTAAAAAAATCAACAAACCTTGAAAGAGAAAAAGGATGGATCAGACAAAATCTTAAGAAACAACCACAAAATAACAAAATGACAACAAATACAGATCTACCAGTAATTAACTTGAATGCAAATGAACTGAACATTCCAATCAAAAGACATAAGGTGACAAAATGGATGAAAAAAAATAAGACCCATCTATATGCTGCCTAGAAGAAACTCATTTTGGACCTAAAGACACCTACACATTGAAAGTGAGGGGATAGAGAAACATTTACCATGCAAATGGGTCAAAAGAAAGAGTGGCAATACTTTTTCAGACAAACTGGACTTCCAAACAAAGACTGTAACAAAAGACAAAGAAGAACACTATATAATAATGAAAGGGACAATCCACAAGAAGATACAACAGTTAAAAATATTATGCAACCAACATAGGAGCACTCAAAAAATAAAACAATTAATAACAAACATAAAGGAACTAGTGGATAGTAATACATTCATGGTAGGGCAATTTATCACTGTACTTAAGTCAATGGACATATCATGTAAACAGAAAATCAATGAAGAGGGGCACCTGTTGGATCAGTCGGTTGAGCGTCCAACTCTTGGTTTCAGCTCAGGTCATGATCTTGCAGTTCATAGTTCAAGCCCTGTGGTGGACTCTGCACTGATAGCATGGTGCCTGCTTGAGATTTTCTCTTTCCCTTTTTCTCTGCCCTTCTCCCACTCACTTGCATGCTCTCTCTCTCTCTCTCAAAATAAATAAACTTTAAGAAAAAAAAAGAAAATCAACAAGGAAAGAATAACAATGAATGTCACACGGCACCAGATGGACTTCACAGATATATTCAGAACATTCCATCCTAAAACAGCAGAATACACATTCTTTTCAAAAGCATATGGGATATTCTACAGAATAGTACACAGACTAGGTTGCAAATCGACCTCAACAAAATCCTGCATCTTTTCTCACCACAATGCTCTGAAACTAGAAGTCAACCAGAAGAAAAATTTTGGAAAGACCACAGAAGTTAAGCAACATGCTATAACGATGAATGGGTCAACCAGGAAACCAAAGAAGAAATTAAAAACATACATGGAAACAAATGAAAATGAAAACACAGTGGTCCAAAATACAGCAAAAGCATCTCTTAGAGGTAAGTTTACAGCAATACAAGTCTACCTCAAGGAGGACAAAAATATCTCAACTTAACCTTACACTTCAAGGAGCTAGAAAAAGAGCAAATAAACCCTGAAACCAGAAGAAAGGAAATAATAAAGATTAGAGCAGAAATAAATGATATAAAAACTAAAAAACAAACAAATGAAAAAAAAAAACCAAACAAACATAGGTCAAAGAATCCAGGAGTTTTCTTTGAAAAAAAAAATCAATAAAATTGGTAAACCTTTAGCAGACTTACCAAGAAAAAAGAGAAAGGACTCGAATAAAATCCAAATGAGAGAGAATAATCAACACCACAGAACTACATACAATTATAAGAGAATATTCTGAAAAAATATATGTCAACAAATTGGACAACCTGGAGGAAATAGATAAATTCCTAGAAACATTTAATCTCCCCAAACTGAATCAGACAGACATAGAAAATTTGAACAGACCAATTACTGGCAAAGAAATTGAATCAGTAATCAAAAACTTCCCAACAATCAAACGTCCAGGACCAGATGGTTTCATAGGAGAATTCTATCAAACATTTAAAGAAGAGTTAATACCTATTCTGTTAGTACCTATTTTGTTCAAACTATTCCAAAAATAGAAAAGAAAGGAAAACTTCCAAATTCATTCTATGAGGCCAGTATTACCATGGTACCAAAACCAGATAAAGACACCACTAAAAAGGAGAACTACAGGCCAATATCCCTGAAGAACATGGATGCAAAAATTCTCAATAACATAATAGCAAACCAAATCCAACAATATGTTAAAAAATCATTCACCATGATCAAGTGGGATTTATTCCTGGATTGTGGTGATTCAATATTCACAAGTTGATCAACATGATACATCACATTAATAAGATAAAGGATAACAAACATATGATCATTTCAATTGTTGCAGACAAAGCATTTGACAAAGCACAACATCCATTCATGATAAAAACAAAGTAGGTTTAGAAGGAACATATCTCATGCACCAAAGGCCATGTTTGAAAAACCCATAGCTAGAATCATCCTTAATGGAGAACAATTGAGACCTTTACCCCTAAGATCAGGAACAAGAAGACGTCCACTCTCATCACTTTTATTCAGTATAGTACTAGAAGTTCTAGCCACAGCAATCAGACAACAAAAAGAAATAAAATGCATCCAAATCAGAAAGGAATAAGTACAACTTTCTTTATTTCCAGATGACATGATACTCTATATAGAAAACCCAAAAGACTATCAAAAAGCTGCTAGAACTGATAAACTAATTCAGTCAAGTCACAGGATACAAAATCAATGTACAGAAATCTGTTGCGTTTCTCACGCCAATAATGAAGCAGAAGAACGTGAAATTAAGAAAACAATTACATTTATAATTGCACCAAAAGGAATAAGATGCCTAGGAATAAACCTAACCAATGAGGTGAAATACCTGTATTCCGAAAACTGTAGAACACTGATGAAAGGAATTGAAAAGGACACAAAGAAATGGAAAGATATTCCATGCTCATGGATTGGAAGAACAAATATTGTTAAAATGTCTATACTACCCAAAGCAATCTACACATTTAATTCAATCCCTATCAAACACCAGCATTTTTCATAGAGTTAGAACAAACAATCCTAAAATTTGTGTGAAACCACAATAGACCCTGAATAGTCAAAGCAGCCTTGAAAAAGAAAAGCAAAGCTGGAAGTATCACAATTCTAAACTCCAAGTTATATTACAAAGACATAGTAATCAAAACAATATGGTATATTCTCAAAAATAGACACATAAATCAACGGAATAGACTAGAAAATCCATAAATGACCATTACATGGTCAATTAATCTTCAACAAAGGAGGAATGAAAACACGATGGGAAAAAGACAGTCTCTTCAACAAATGGTGTTGAGAAAACTGGACAGCAACATGCAAAAGAATCAAAGTGGACCACTTTCTTACACCATACACAGATAAACTAAAAATGGATTAAAGACCTAAACGTGAGACCTGAAAACATAAAAAATACTAGACAGCACAGGTAGCAGTGTCTCTGATATCAGCTATAGCAACATTTTTCTAGGTACATCTCCTGAGGCAAGAAAAACAAAAGCAAAAATAAACTATTGGCACTACACCAAAATAAAAACCTTCTGCACAGCTAAAGAAATAGTCAACAAAACCAAAAAGCAACCTACTAAAGGGGAGAAGATATTTGCAAATGACATATATGATAAAGGGCTAGTATCCAAAAATACAAAGAATTTATAAATCAACACCCAAAAAGAAAGTAATCCAATGTATAAATGATCAGAAAACATCAACAGACATTTCTCTGAAGAAGACATAGAGATGGCCAACAAACACATGGAAAGATGTTCAGCATCACTAATCAGGGAAATGCAAATCAAAACTATGAGATGTTACCTCATTCCTGTCAGAAAGGCTAAAATCAATAACACAAGAAAGAAGAGGTGTTGGTGAGGTTGAAAAAAGAAACCTTGGTACACATTTGATGGGAATACAAACTGGTAGCCACTGTGGAAAATTTTATGGAGGTTCCTCAAAAAGTTAAAAACAGAACTACCCTATGATTTACCCATCATACTATTGGGTATATACCCAAGAAGTACAAAACACTAATTCGAAGGAATACATGCATCACTATCTTTATGGCAGCATTATTTACAATAGCCAAGATATGGAGACAGCCCACGTGTCCATCAATAAATGATTGGCTAAAGATGTGGTATATATGTACAATAGAATATTATTCAGCCACAAAAAAAAAAAGAATGAAATCTTGCCATTTGCAAAGACATGGATGGAGCTATAGAATAGAATGTTAAATGAGATAAGTCAGTCAGAGAAAGACAAATTCCATATGATATCACTCATATGTAGAATTTAAGAAACAAACAAGCAAAGGGAAAAAGAGAGAGAGAGAGAGGCAAACCAAGAAACAGATTCCTAATTATGGAGAACTGATAGGGACCCTCAGAGGAGAGGGACCTGGGGGGATGGGATAAACAGGTAATGGGGATGAAGGAGTGCACTTGTCACGATGATCACAGGGACTATATGGAAGTGTTGAATCACTATAATGTACACCGGAAACTAATATAACAGCATATGCTAACTAACTGGAATTAAAATAAAAACTTAGAGAGTTATAAAAACACTGAATACACATTTTTTCAAGTGCACACTGATCAAAATAGACCATATTTTAGGCCATAAAAATAAAGTAAAAAAGGATTGAAATAATATTTTCTCTAGTAAGAATTAGGAATTATTAACAGAATATCTAAAAAATGTCCAAATACATTTAAATGAAATCACATACTTCCAAGTAATCCATGGCTACTGAAATAATCAAAATGGAAATGGTAAGTATTTTTGACTAAAATGAAAATAAAACTTTAAAAATTATGGGATACATCCAAGGCAGTATTTAAAGAAAATTTTGTAACACTAAAAACTTCTAATTAGGGAAGAAGAAAAATTGTGAAAAGTTGATAAGCTTCTAAAACTTAAGCTTAATAAACTGGAGAAAGGATATCAAATTAATTCCAAATAAGCATAAGGAAGGATATAATAAATAATGAACAGTATAGTACAAAACAATAGGAAAAAAATGGATAAACACCAAATTTGGCTCTTTATAAAGATGATGAAATCAATGAACCTTTAGCCAGACTATGGAAAAAGAGAGGAAGACACAAATTATCAACACAAGAAATGAGAGAAAAGGACATCACTACAGATTCAATAGACATTAAAACTCTACTAGGTGACTATTGAGAACAATTTTGTACCAAATTTGACAACTTAGATGAAATGAAAACAAAATTTCTGAGTGTTATATGACACTAAACCTCATTTAAGAAGAAATAGATATCATAAATGGTCTATATGGGTTAAATAAATACAAGGCATAGTTAAAAACATACTCACTGAGAAAATTCTGGGCCCAGATGGCTTCACTGGCTCACTTTCTACTAACTCTTCCAGATAACAGAAAAAGAGGTCATACTTCTTTATATATTTTACGAGGCTAGCTTTACCTGGGCACCAAAATCAGAGACACTAAAAATATTAAAATCATGAAGGCAAGAGCCTTTAAAAAAATTTTGGCAAATTAAATCATAAATAAAATGTTTAATATTTCATGATCAAATATGGTTTATATCAGGGATACAAGGTGCAAGTTTGGATTAACATTTAAAAACCAAACAATGTAATTTCTCTTATCAACAGATTAAAAAGAAAAGCCAGTGATCATCTAATAAATTTAGAAAAAGTTTTCAATAAATTCCCACAATCACCTGTATCAAAAAAAAAAAAAAAAAGACTCTCAACAAGCTAGGAATATAAGGAACTGTTCTCACATTGACAGATAACATCTATAAATCTCCTGTAGTTGAAATCATAAAACTGAGTATTTTTTCTACTAAGGTGGAGAACTGGACCAGGTGTCTGCTTCACCACATGTTACTAGAGTTGTAGGTCAGTGACTAAGGCATAAATATAAAATTCAAAGAAAGGAAAGCAAGAAGTACAGGAAAAGAAATATGGATTGAAAGGAAAAAATAAAACTATATTTATTATCAGATAATGTGATTGTCTATATAAAAAAAAAAACCTAACAAATATACAGAAAGCTACAATAACTAGGAGGTTGATTTAGTAAAAATCACAGGATAAAGGACAATATATACCAATTCCATTTCTGTATATTAGCAATAGACAATATAAAACTGAAATTTAAAACATGAAATTTATATTAGCATCAAGAAACATGAAACTTTAGGGATTAATTTAGCAAAATTACTGATATACACAAAAAATCCTCAGAAGACTAGACATGTATATTTGCTTGAGCAGAAAACTAGTAGAACAGATATTATGAATTAAAAAATTACCATAAGTGAAAAAATGTAAGCACAAACATTATATAATACTTTGATAAGAAAGTCTAGAAAAATCATAGTGATAGAAAACAGATAAGTAGTTGCCAGTGTCCAAAGCATCATAATGAAGGAGATTGAATGCATCATGGTTTGAAGCAATTTTTGGGGGTGACAGAAACTTTTTGATTTCATGATTTTGGTGATAGCTATGTGACCGTGTCAATCTGTCAAAATACATCAAATTATATGCTTAAAATTGGTTAATTGTATTGTGTACAAGTTATGCCTCAAAACTAACCAACTGAAAGTTTTTAAGTTTATCATTATATTCTTTAATACTTAGTGACTTTGGTTTATATTTAGTGTAAAGCATTTAAAAAGTGTTATATAGAAACAGAATTAAGATTTTCATTTATTAGCTGATTCTAAAATTGTTTTATCTTTTCTGTGCTGCAGTTTATTTGTACCAAGCAAATATGCCAACACAAGCTTTTGTCTTAATGATAAAATATGCATAAGCACCAAAATGCCCTACAGATACAGATTCTCTTTCCTCTGAAACAGCTTCAATAATGAAAGATAAAAACAAGAAAATGCAAAATTTAATCATGTTCAGTTGTGAGTCCATATTCATATTTTAAAAGGATTTCTTATCTCCCAGTGACAGGAGAATGAATACAATTTTTCCAGTAATTTTTTTAAGGCATGTCTATTGGTCAAAGGTATAAACTTATTTCTCTTTTTAACAAATCTCATTTGTGTGTGTGTGTGTGTGTGTGTGTGTGTGTGTGTGTGTGTGTGTGTGTTTTAATATAGGGTCAAGGACACATTTTCACATCCCAATTTTCAAGTGAATGCGTGATTCACAGAATATGGTGCTTTTAAATATTTTGTTGAAGAAAGTGGATCTTCCCAGCCTTCTTGGGATATAGGTAGAAAGTGGTCAAAGGATTTCATGTAACAAATTCTTCACAACTTTCCTATCTTTTAAGTATTTTGGTTCCTCCCTTTATAGTTTACCTTGGAATTTCTGCCATTTCAATTTCACTTAGCACGAGTAAATTGAGTTCATGTTTCCAGGAACTAGCCAAAAACCAACCAACTAAGAAAAACTAAAAACAAAAACAAAACAAAAAACAAACAAACATTGGGCTTATTCCCATCTTCTTGAGCTATAGTTGGAATCAGGGCTTTCCTCCAAGTCTACCCTCATCCATGAAATTTCATTCAATTTGAACATATATCCCTTCCTCTAGAAATCCATTCCTAGATTTCATTTGCAATAAAAAGTCTTCCAAATCTAGATGATGATGATTTATTCTTATTTTTCTAGGGTGGTATTTGTCTAGTTAAAGGTAATATGGTAATAAAGTAAGTGATACACCATCATATCACTTGGCAAAGTGCGCCACAAGGTAAGATAATGATAGGGCCTTAAAGAAAAGCAAGACCAGCTTCATAAGAAAGAAGCAGCAACTTCTGTGGCAAGATAGTCTTAATGTGCTTTGACTGTTTGAATCATTGAAATGCACTGACATTTTCCAGGTTCCATTACTTGAAATCCCATTTCTCAAACAACATCCTAACTTCCACATGAAAGACACAGTCAGTTTAATTCAACCTACAAAGTAATTTGTCCACCCACAGGATCAGATCCTGCAACTATCGCTATAAAAGATACAGAATTATTTTACGGAAGCTCCCTGGTCTTTAGATCACAAATTTAAGTATCTCTTTTATCTCCACGAATTATTTTCTTCTGTGATGTTTTAACCCACAATCCAACCAACATGGATTATTTTATTTTTTATTTAAAATTTTTTAATGCTTATTCATTTTTGAGAGAGAGAGAGAGGGAGGGAGGAGAGGTGCAGAGAGAGAGGGAGACAGAATCTGAAGTAGTCTCCAGCTCTGAGCTGTCAGCACAGAGCCCAACGGGGGCTCAAACTGTGAACCGTGAGATCATGACCTGAGCCGAAGTCCAACCCTTAACTGACTGAGCCACCCAAGCGCCCCCCCCACCCCGCCACATGAATTATTTTAAAGCGTCCAGTGATCTACTATGTTACCTAACATGCTCCTCCTTTTTGGTATTCCATTCTAGGTAAAGATGGAGGATGTTATCATCTTACTTTAATTTTCATTATGCCTTATCTTTACATCTAATTAACTCTAAATAACTCTAAGCTCAACACATTACACAACATCTTTTTGCAGTATAAATGATTAAAATTTTTTAGATGTTGTCCTATTTAACATTGGATCACTATGCTCCTTCAAGTCAAAGAAAATACTATCTGTAAGGTAAAAATAAGTCCTTGTTTATGCTAAAGGTAATTGTATCTTTTAATCTTCTTCACATTGGTTGTTTCTCACCATGTAAGCCTAGGCTATTTGGAGTTTTGACTTCTAGAGACAAGTGCTATGTGCTTCTGTGATATATCAAATGTAAAATATGAATGTTTAAATAATTTGAAGGAACACAGATAATGGCAGCAAATACAGTTAAGTTTCTCTGTTTCCCATTTCAGAAAAATTATATATGTTTTGGGTCTTGTTATTTCAACAGAATATCAAGTTCATTATGCTAAATGAGATTTTTTTAAGGACCAAATATTTTGAGTTGGAAAAGCTTGTATCAGTCTGTCTAAGGACGAACAGTTAAAAGAAACATCATCCCCTGACCTAGCTGCTAACAAAAATAACAGTCTTTATCGTGTACTTATTTGGCAAGAATGTTTTCATTTAACATTGAAAGGGAGGTGCAAAAGCCAACATTTCACGTAAACAGTCTGCTAATCTAACAAGCAAACCAGAAGCCCAAGATCTTGATAGCTCCCTTATCACACTATACTGAACTTGATGTATTCTGTTTCTACATACTGTTCCTTTGACACAGTCCCCAGGATGACCCTGACTGTCCCTTGGGATTAGTTTGTTCAAGAAAGTAGTAGCAATAATAGTGAGAATGGAGAAGTGTGTGACAAGCACTGTTCGTAGTCCTTTTCGTTTTTTAACTGATTTATTCCTTCCAACACCCCCATTTTATGGATGAAAAATACAAGGCACAAAGAATTTAAGAAAGTTGTCCAAGAGGACGGCACTAGTAAGTGGCGTAGTTGAAATTTCCATCCAAACCACTAACTCTAGGTCTTGGATTTTAGCATCATACTATTTGAGCAGAATAGAAAAGAGCAGTTTTCTTAATTTTTTTTTTTTCAACGTTTATTTATTTTTGGGACAGAGAGAGACAGAGCATGAACGGGGGAGGGGCAGAGAGAGAGGGAGACACAGAATCGGAAACAGGCTCCAGGCTCTGAGCCATCAGCCCAGAGCCTGACGCGGGGCTCGAACTCACGGACCGCGAGATCATGACCTGGCTGAAGTCGGACGCTCAACCGACTGCGCCACCCAGGCGCCCCAAGTTTTCTTTAGTCTCTCAGACTATCCCTGTGCTTCATGCCTCAGAGGTTAGACGTGACTAATTCTTGTCGGTTCCTTTTCATCAAACTACATGCTCCATATTCCTCTTTGAAAGTCCTATGAAATATTAACCCGTCAAAAGGTAGGATGAGATTTTTGGGGGGATTTTGTTTTTTTGTTTCAAACAAAGGAGAAAGTTTTTTCCTTCCTGTTTTGTTTTTACAGATATGGTTTAGAGAAAGAAAGCATTATTTAGTTTAACAACCTTTTTTTTTTGAGGTGTAGAAAATTTTCAATGCAATATTCCTCTTCTTGGTAATATCATGTGCTGACAAATAATCTAGTTAAGTAAGTAATGAACGTTGGCCAAAGAGAGATTTTGAATGGAAGCAAGTGGACTTTCATCACTTCCTCTTGCTGATCACTATAATTAACTCAGATCCCCTCATATTGAACAGAGTTCAGGTGCCAATAAAGTTAAGTCATAGCGCCATTCCACTTAAAAACACTTATATTCCTATTTTTTTTAACTTATACCTATAAAACTGAAGAAACAGTACATTTCAAGAGGATAAAGTTTATAGTGTAAGTCACTGATCAAGTTATATTTACAAATCACACTTATAAAAATTTTGTATGAACCACTTCTATTTCAAAATGGTAGCAATGTTTTTAAATCATTAGTTAACAACCTTGCTAAGTGGCCAATACCTAGAGCTTCTCTGAGGCATGTTTACTATTTCCATCTCACCACAGAGCCTGAGAGTGGAGCTTTATTTTGTGCCGAGCCATACATCTTCTGAGAAGAAAGTCACGCTGTTACCATTTTTCAAGTTTCATCACCACTAGAATAGTCCTTAAATTTAGGATGGTATGTTATAGTGTGCTTTTCAGCAGTTCCTGAATGTTTTCTTCTTGTGTTTACTTTGTTTTTTTAGTACATGGGAAATGCAACATAAGAAATAGGGTCAAGGTTGTAGGAACCAGAATGAAATAAAAGCAAATTAAACCTGTGGTAGACAGAATTGATAAAACGCTCTTCCCCACAGGCTGATATTGCAAAGTATCCCTGTATCGGCCAGCAGGTGTCTACCAGCAACTTGACAAGGCATGAAGAGTCAGAGATATCAGAGGAATTGCCATGGAAGGATAAATTAGCTTAAGTACTACTTGCAAGCAGAGGTCTATTGGAAAGTTCCCTTCCTCTCATTCTGGATCTAACATACCAAGTAAGTTTAGCTCTTCCTATGAAGAAAAAGGTATCAAGTAACATCAAAACTCTATTTTCTGGTTAGGAGAGAGGAAAGAACACAAACCTTCTCTGTCAGGTTATACCTATTCAAATCTCTGTTGCTATTTCAGCAACAATGTTTCTAAGTCACTTTGTCCATATTAGCAAAAACTATAAAATATTCCAAGAAGACAACTTTTCACGGTCAGACTATTTATGAGATGGAATTTTAGTCTAGAAGTTACGTCAATAAATTTTCTAGCCTGTATTGCAATAATAAGTAAACTTCATAGAGCAAATCACTGTTGATGAGGTACTACCCTGCACTCATGTGCCATACCTCTTGTGCCATAACTACAGAACTTAAAGCAATTTTTCTTTTATAGTAGAAATGTAACATTTCTCCAGGTTACACATCAATAATACTACTAGGCCATTACAACAAGCTCCTGCTCAGGTGGAAAATGATAGAACAGGATTTGAATACACTCTTCTGATTGTAAAGATCATGTTTTCATTCATGTTTATCACACCAAACCCCTCAGATTCTGACACAGTCCTGACTTCAAATAACTTTATTTAGTTCAATAAAGGCACTTAATTAAATACAGACAGAAATGTGTTTCGTTATAATAGAGGGAAAATTTCATGGAATATAAATATCATAAAAGTTCCTTTTAAGAGTACATGTCTTGATGTTAATGGAAAGTAAGGCATTTTTAATTATATCACCCTGACAGTTTAGTGAAAGGTTAATATTTGTTAGAGTGAAAACTATTTAATAAATGTTATACAAATATTCTTTCATTATTACTCAAAACAACCTTGTGGATTAGACAATAGCAACCTAATTTAAAATAAAAATCATGGCATTTTAAAAGTTAAATAATCAGGGGTGCCTGGTGACTCAGTCAGTTGAGTGTCCAACTTCAGCTCAGGTCAATGTCTTATGGTTTGGGAGTTTGAGCCCCATGTCTGCCTCTATGCTGACAGTCTAGAGCCTGCTTGGGATTTTCTCTCTCTTTCCCTCTCTGCCCCTCCCCTTCTTTTTCTCTGTCTCAAAACAAACAAATAAACCAACAAAAAGCTAAATAATCATGCAACAATTATGTAGTAGAGTTGTGAGGATTCAATCAGTCAGCAAGCTGCCCTGGTTTTGTGCTTTCCACTCTACTGTGCTGCCTGAAGAGGAATGCCCCTCCCACTGACCTTAACTTTTCTCCCTAACAATTTTGATCCTCGCTATGACATCTTTATAAATATACTGAATGTAAAGCTCCTTTCCAGTATTCATTTTCAGATTTGCATTTCTCTCACTTTCTAGTTCTCTATTTCTTACCCCATTAATCACTTTGGACTGAATATAGTTATTAATAATCTCTTTGGTTTCACTTCCACATTCAGCTATCAAAAGTAAGTTACTTAAGGAAATGATGGAAAGTAAAGATATACATCAATAATGAAGATATTAGGACTTTTTGAATAACAAAGGGACTAAAGTGAGTTCTTGGCTTGAAAATATAAACTGATGCTTTATATGCTTTATAAACTGATGCTTTATAAAAATCAGTTAGAAGTACTAGTCACTTCACACAGATGACTATTTTTGTTCCCTAGGTCTATTTAATCACCAATAATTACTATTATGTGTCTCCCCTTTTTGAAAATAAGACTATTTTCCACTAAAGCCATCTTAATTCTCTCTCTTTTCCTTTCATCAAACCAAATAATGGTAATGTGGGAAACAAAGGCAGTAAGAAATATAGATAAAATTAAATTTTCTTACAACTTGCAGCCCACTGACAAATACTTGAGACAAGCAGAGGATGACACTCCTCCAGGAACTCCCAACTATCTTAATGTCAATGTGTGGCCAGAGGTAAAAACAATGTTAGCTTAATAATAGCTAGGACTCCAGGACCCTGTGAATTCTCTTTAGCATGTGAAAATCCTTTTGGAAATTTCCCCTGGTCTTTACCTCCCCAACCCCCAAGTATATAATCAATTTACCTCCACAATCTCAGTGCAGCTCTTTCTGGGTCTTGTCCATAGCTGTTGTGGAAGAGAGGGAGCCATGGTTTCAGAGAAGTAGGGTGGGGGCAGAGGGGGAGAGAGAATGAGAGAAAGAAAGAAAGAGAGAGAGAGAGAGAGAGAGAGAGAGAGAGAAAGGAACACACAGGGGAACACACATGGAGAATGTTTCCCCAAAGACACTGCCTTGGAAAATGAGAGGGGCTGATTTTTTTGGAGTTCTCACAACTAGCAAGGCTTAACTCCTGCAGTTTTTTAAGCTTTAATCTGCTGCTTAAAGATCAGCAGCCTTGGCTGGGATAGAGCCCAGAGGGGATTGTGTTCCTCTTAGCATACAGGCAGGAAAACAATGAAACAACCTGGGGGAAGACAACATGGAAACAGACATCTGAAGGGTGCCTTGGGCACACAGTGGGGAAAGTATTTCTTTTTTGAGAGCCTGTCCTGAGAGGCAACATTCACAGAGACACATCTCTCTGGAACAAAGGATCTGGGGTGCCATTTCCCTCCCTGCCCCTCAGCATAAACAGAGTCACCTACAGGAAGCAGTATAGTGCTAACACTGGCTGCCTGACTTGCTTACAACAAGCCCCGCCATCTCTGCTCTGGTGAAATTGGACTTTCTCAGCCATTCTTGCCTTAGTGCCAGTGTAGTGGGCCCATGCCCCAGAAGACAAACAAAAATCCCTATCCACACAATGTCTCCCAACCAGAGAGATTTGCAGGGCCTCAGTTCTGATGGAGGTGGTGACAGGTCTCATTTCACAAGCAGACCAGAGCACACTCTAAAACTCACCACATTCATGCTAGGGACCAAACATGCCCACAGCAGACAAGGAGAACCTCTGCAGATAACTGACCTGAAGGATAGACAGCCAGAACACAACAGCAGAGTGCATGGAACACACATCAGAGACACTCCCTGAAGCTCCAGGCCCTGGACACTATAAAATCACTTTTTCATAAGGCCATTACTTTCAGGAGCAGGAGATATAACTGGCTTTTCTAACACAGAAGAAGGCAGAGACTGAGATAAAATGCTCAGACAGAGGAATTTATCCCAAATGAAAGAACAAGATAGGGCCACAACCAGAGATCTAAGCAAAACAAATGTAAGTAACATGCCTGATTGAGGACTTAAAGCAACAACCATAAGGATACTCACTTGGCATGAGGAAAGAATAGAAGACATCAGTGAAACTCTTACCATAGAGATAAAGTTAAAAAAAAAAAAGAATCAGAGATGAAGAGTACAATATATGAAGTTAGAAACAGGCTGGATGCAAAGAATAGCAGGCTGGAAGAAGCAGAGGAATTAATGACCTAGAAGACAAAGTAATGGAAAACAATGAAGCTGAACAAAAGAATGGAAGAATAATTATGCAAAATGAGAATACACTTAGGGAACTGAGTGACTCCATCAAACATAATAATATTCATATTATAGGAGTCCCAGAAGAAGAGAGAGAAAAAGGGGCAGAAAAGTTTTTGAAGAAGTAATAGCTGAATTCCCTAATCTGGAGAAAGAAACGGATATCCAGATCCAGAAGGCACAAAGAACTCCCATTAAAATCAATGAAAGCAGGCTAACACCAAGATAAATTATAATGAAATTGGCAAAAAAAAAGATAAAGAGAAATTTTTAAAAGCAGCAAGACAAAGTCAGTCCTTAATTTACAAGGGAAAACCCACAGGCTAGCTAGAGATTTCTTAACAGAAATGTGGCAAGCCGGAAAGGGGTGGCATGAAACATTCAAAATGCAGAATAGGAAAAATCTGCAGTCAAGAATACTCTTTCCAGCAAGGCTATCATTCAGAATAGAAGGAGAGATAAAGTGTTTCCTAGACAAAAACAAAAGGACTTTGTGACCACTAAACCAGCCCTGCAATTAATATTAAAGGGTTATGTTTAAGTGGAGAGACAAAAAGTGAGAGTTTAAAGGCAAGAAACACAAAAGCAATAAAAATGAGTATTTCTGTAAAAACAAGTCAAGGAACTCACACACAAAAAAGGACATGAAATATGATAACATATACCTAAAATGTGGAGAAGAGTGAAAAATGGGTTCAAACTTGAATGATCATCAACTTAATAGACTGCTATTTGAAAAAGAGGTTACATACAAACCATATATCAAGTATATGGTAACCATATATCAAAAACCACTAATAAACATGCAAAAGAGAAAAAAAATGCAAATAGATTACTAAAGAAAAATCAGCAAAACATAAAAGAGAAATAAATTATTGGAGAAAATTTCCAGAAACAACCACAAACAAGTAATAAAATGACAATAAATTCATATATATCAATAATTACTTTGAATGTAAATGGACTACATGCTCCAAGCAAAAGACACAGGGTGTCAGAATTGATAAAAAGACAAGATCCATCTATATGCTGACTGGAAGAGACTCATTTTAGACCTAAAGACACCTGCAGATTGAAAACAAAGAGATGAAGAAACATCATGCAAATGGATAGAAAAAGAAAGCCAGAATAGCGGTACTTATTTTGGACAAACTAGACCTCAAAAGAAAGAATGTAACAAGAGACAAAGAAAGACACTATGTAACAACGAAGAGGATAATTGAACAAGAAGATAGAACAGTTGTAAATATTTATTACCAAACTTGAAAGTATCAAAATATACAAAAATATTAATAACAAACATAAAGGGACTCATTGATAATAATACAGTAATAGTAGGGGACTTTAACACAATTATAGCAATGGACAATAGTAGTGGACTTTAACACAATTACAGATACAGATAATCTAAGCAGAAAATCAATAAGAAAACAATGGCTTTGAATGGCACACTGGACCAGATGGACTTAACAGATATAATCAGAACATTCTATCCTAAAACAGCGGAATACACATTCTTTTCAGATGCACAGGGAAAATCCTCCAGAATAAATCAGATATAAGACTACAAAACAGGCCTCAACAAATACAAAAAGATTAAAATCATACCATACATCTTTTCTGATCACAATTCTATGAAACTAGAAATCAACCACAAGAAAAAATTTGCAAAGACCACAAATACATGGCGATCAAGCAACATACTATTAAACAATGAATGGGTCGACCAGGAAATCAAAGAAAAAATTGAAAGAATACATAGAAACCAATGAAAATGAAAACACAATGGTCCACAACTTTGGGGATTCAGCAATAGCAGTTCTAAGAGGGAAGTATACAGAAGTATAGGCCTATATCAAGAGGCAAGAAAAATCTCAAATAAGCAACCTAATCTTACACCTAAAGGAGCTAGAAAAACAATAATAAACTAAGCCTAAAGCCAACAGAGGAAGGAAATAATAAATAATAGAATAGAAACAAATGATACAGAAACTAAAAACCAATAGAATAAATGAAACCAGGAGCTGGTTCTTTGAAAAAAAATTAGTAAAATGGATAAACCTCTAGCCAGACTACAAAAAGAAAAGAGAATGGACCCAAATAAATAAAATCACAAATGAAAGAGGAGAAATGATAACCAACAACACAGAATACAAACAATTATAAGAGAACATTTTGAAAAACTATATGCCAACAAATTGGACAACCCAGAAGAAATGGATAAATTCCTAGAAACATATAAATTACATATAAACATAAATTACAAAAACTGAAACAGGAAGAAATAGAAAACTTGAACAGAGTGATTGCCAGCAAAGAAATTGAATCAATAATCAAAGAATTCCCAACAAACAAGAGTCCTGGGCCAGATGGCTTCCCAGATGAATTCTACCAAACATTTGAAGAAGAGTTAATACTTATTCTTTTCAAACTACTCCATAAAATAGAAAAGGAAGGAAAACTTCCAAATTCACAATACCCCTGAAGAGCATGGATGCAAAACTTCTCAATAAAATAATAGCAAACCAAATCTAACAATACATTAAAAATCATTCACCATGATTAAGTGGGATTTACTCCTGGATTGCCAGGGTGGTTCAATATTTGTAAATCAACATGATGCATCACATTAATAAAATGAAGGGTAAGAACCATATGATCATTGCAATAGATGCAGAAAAAGCATTTGACAAAGTATAACATCCATTCATGATAAAAACCCTCAACAAAGTAGATTTAGAGGGAACATAGCTCAACATAATAAAAGCCATCTATGAAAATGCACAGCTAATATGCTCAATAGGGAGGACAACTGAGAAGTTTTCCTCTATGGTCAGGAAGAAGACAGGCATGTGAACTCTCACCATTTTTATTGAGCATAGTACTGGAAGTTCTAGTCACACAACAAAAAGAAGTAAAATGCAGACAACAAAAAGAAAATGCATCCAAAATCAGCAAGGAAGAATAAAAACTTTAACTATTTTGCAGATGACATCATGCTCTATATAGAAAATCTGAAAGATTCCACTCAAAACTACTACTACTAGAACTGATAAATGAATTCAGTAAAGATGCAGGATACAAAATCAATGTACGAAGTATGTTGCATTTCTATACATCAATAATCAAGCAGCAGAAAGAGAATTTAAGGAATCAATCCCATTTACAATTGCAGCAAAAACCATAAGATACCCAGAAGTAAACCTAACCAATGAGATGAACTACCAGTACTCTGAAAACTGTAGAATACTGATGAAAGAAATTGAAGATGACACAAAGAAATGAAAAGACATTCAATGCTCATGATTATCAGAACAGATATTATTCAAATGTCCATACTACCCAAAGCAATCTACATATTTAATGCAGTCTCTATCAAAATACCATCAGCATTTTTCACAAGGTAGAACAAAAAATTCTAAAATTTGTGAGGAACTACAAAAGACCTCGAATAGCCAAAGCAACCTTGAAAAAGGAAAGCAAAGAAGGAGGCATCACAATTCCAGACTTCAACTTATATTACAAAGCTGTAGTAATCAAAACAATGTGGTACTGGCACAAAAATAGACACGTAAAACAATAGAATGAATAGAAAACCCAGAAATGAACCCGCAAGACAAGAAAGAATATCCAATGGGAAAAATAATGTCTCTTCAACAAATAGTGTTGGGAAAGTTGGACAGCAACATGCAACAGAATGATACTGGACCACTCTCTTATACCATACACAAAAACAAACACAAAATAAATTAAAGACCTAAATGTGAAACCTGACATGTACATTGAAATCCAAGCCATACATTTGTATCTAGTGTTTCTTTTAAATCTTTTATTAAATTATAAGCATGTTTACACTCAATAATCATTCCCACTGGATTATGAGTAAATTCTCAACAATGTCTGCACTTTAGGCATTTATTCTTTTTAAACATCCAGTGCAGTGCCTAGCAAACTGTGCATCTTTAAGAGCGTTGAGTGACTGAGTAATACAAGAAAAAATTTTTAACATTTTACTATTGTGACACATCAAATTCACTCTTGGTTGCCTTAAAATTATTTTGAACAACAGTAATAATTTGATGATTACTGCTTGCTTACATTGGTTCTTACATGATTTAAACATTTCATGCTTATTTCTTCCAAATATCATACTAATAGTTATATTTTCTTGTCTTGGCAGAGAAATTTTGCTATAGATGAAAAATATATCAAACTCATATTCACATATAAGATTTTCTATGAAGTAGTTTCAGAAAAAATCATTTTAATAAAAAATAAATCATTTCAATAATCATTTTAATTGATATTAATTTAGCTTGAAAATGCATTTGTACATCTCGATTATAAATGCAACTCCTTCTAACTCCTGCGCTAAGTGGCAAAACTAAATTGTTAACTAAAATATCAAGCAGGATTGAGTCTGTATACAAAGAGAGAATAAGATGTATTTTCTTTACATTTTTTAATTTAATTTAATTTAATTTAATTTAATTTATTTCTTAAAAATTTTTTTTTAATGTTTATTTATTTTTGAGAGACATATCATGAGCAGGGAAGGGGCAGAGAGAGAGGGAGACACAGAATCTGAAGCAGGCTCTGGGCTGTCAGCACAGAGCCTGACACGGAGTTCAAACTCATGAACTGTGAGATCATGACCTGAGGAGAAGTTGGACACTTAACTAACTGAGCCACTCAAGCGCTCCATATTTTTTTTATTTTTAAAATCATATGTATATTGGGCACAGATATATCTTTACAATATTATTATTAATAACAATAAACAATGGTAAAAGGCTCATTATGAACTGAGTAAAAAATATTTTAAATAATCATAATGGACAGGCTAAAAAGTTCTTTATATAAAAATAAGGTTTTTTTTTTTTCTTGCTAATTACAATGACCCTGGAAAATACAAGCCGTCTGACTTTTTGGAAAGTGTAAATATACCCATGGATTTTATATATATGTAAGAATTTACTTCACTTTTCTAACTATAAAATATTCATTGCTTTTTATTTTCTCAATGCTTAAGATAAGTAATAACTAAACTCTATAAATTTCTAACATTCAAAATTTCTCCCTTTAAAATAACAAAATTACTTTCTCAAATTATTTCTTGCCATATTTTATTGTTACAACTAATTAGTTGCATTATGCTAATAGTTTTTCAGAAGCAACTGTAGTTTGCTGATTTTGTATATGCCTCTAATTTAAGTTAGGATGCTCTTTCTGCATACATTTCAAATAATATAAAAAGGACGATAAATAAAGTAGAAATATACAAGTTAGTTTTAATATAACCAAATAATGAAGGTAAAACTTATTTCCAAGACTCATAAAAATGAGTTGCAAAACAGTAATATTACTAAAAATGTTGACCTAGGTATTTCTTAACCAAAAGTTCCAACTAACCATTTAATAAATGACCCTGAATAAAATATATTTTCAGTATTCAGAACAAAATTTGCAAGTTGTATTTAAAAAATCAGAGTCCTAGACACGTTGATCTCTCAGGTGACATTACAGAAGCTTATATCAATACAATTAACTGAATAGTGACATAGAGAAAAAGTTTGAAGTTGCAGGATAAATACCTGTATGAATTATCACCATATCAACATAGTCTACATTTTGTAAACTTAAAAAGGTAAAAAACAAACAAACAAACAACCTTAAATTGTGGTATTGTCAAAACCTAGAGTAACTGGACCTGATTATCCTGCAACTATGTCATGCTCAGATACTTGTGTTAAAAAGAAATCTGGTTTTCCCAGTTTGGGACTATCATTTCAGCATTTTCTTAAAAATCAATAGATGCTCAAAGTAGCTGTTTTCAGTCTTTTCAAACGAGGTTTTAAAAATTCTATCGTCTCTTCTGTTTGTGTTATTCTTTCTCTCTCTTCTCAAGCAGTGAGCAATAATCTGTCCTGATGAGACTGAATTTAATAGCTTAATTTCTTTCTGCCTATCAGAGTAGTGATTTCATCCTGCAATTGCCTTTTCCTCTTCTGTCGAGTCTTCTGTAACACAATCCATCAGGCTCTTCCTTGAGTTGTCGCTACTTATTTCTCTTCTCCAAGTGCAGTGAAACTCTTCTTTCTTGAGATCAAATATAAAGATACACACACATACACGTGCATTTGTTTTTGTTAGTCTTTTCCATTAGAATATACTCCATGTTCTCACAGAGAAACCTATATGGCATCTGAGTTTTACTAGTTAATCCCAATAGCAATATACACTAGAGGAAAGAAATTATTGTCTTAGAAATTCTAAAGACACTGGATGGCAGTCCTGAAACTCCTATCAGCCGTGTGACTTTTCGCAACTATTTGCTTGTCTTGTACTTGTTTCTACATCACTGAGCAGCTAAAGGAAGAATGCAGTCTCGGTTATCTAATTTGTTGTGATTATTTAGGTTTCTTCTAGTTCTTTTGCTACCATTTCCACAAGAGATAAGGTGAGGACATTAAATGGATTGAAAAACAACTGTCACATCAAATTCCTGTTGGCAAAGGCATTTGTGGCCAACAGGTGAAACTAATGCCTGAATTGAAAATTTGGATTGCATTTATCTATTTCACCAGAGACTCCTTGTAATTAGAAGTGGACTGTACCTTTTTCCTATTTACTACAGTGACCTTGGGAACTAAGTAAATTCCTCCATGGGCTTCCTTGAAAAACTTGCACCTCTTTCACATTTTTTTCCTTTCTTTAGCATTAGTAATGCTATATAATTTTAGGTCTTTAACTTCTATAGATTTTTTTTTCCACATAGGTCAGAAAGAAAATCTAAATGGGTACTTGCATAGTGCATTGCTCCCTCCAAAATTTCTACTCACCAGGCACATTTCCTAGGATTAAGTTTGATATAATAATTATTTTAAGGAATCTTAATTCAGGGCATATGCAGATTTGAGGTAAAAACTAGCATGGATTTCAAGCTGCAATTTCATTTCCAGACTGCTTTTTCTTTATACCTACAAGAATTGCTGGAAGCCTTTTTGATTTGATAAGTTATAATCATTTGATAACTATTGTCTAAAGTTACTGACATTTTGCTCTTCCATTAAAAAAAAAAAAAAAACTGAATGATTTTAAAGGATACAATGAATTAATTAAAGACTGGATATTTGACCTGAAATATGAGGTTACTAAAACTTACCACACTGAAATTTAGGGATTCTCTGAGTCAGTAACCAGTTATTCAATGAATTTTTAACTACCATTATTTCATTTACCCTTAGTAAAAATAATTCTTCCTAAAAAGTCGTTACAATGATGTTTTAAAACTACTCTCCCCTCCCTCATACACACAAAGGTAGGAACATATGTGCTTTGGTTTCTAGATTAGGGGAAAATTCTATAAAGTGCTTCTGTGTAAAGCATCATTGTAACTATTCTGGACTACTTCAAGTCTTTGATTAACAGCGAATTATCCTCAGCCATTCAATTTCTTACTGAGCCAGGTTTTGACACTTCCTGCTTCCCCCAAATACAGAGGAAGATACATTTAGTTTGACACAAACAGAGGCACAAATATGAACTCTATGTCCATATTATTACTTAATGTGTACTACATATGTGTATCTACTGTGAATGAATCTGTCTTATAGATTGTTCATAAACTTAAGTTAGTAAAAAACAACAAACAGTAACAAAGAAATAAAAGTTATTATAGAAAACGGTAATTTTAAACATATATACTAGAATTTATTTACATGTGAGCACAAATGCTTCCCCTTCAAACTAGTCACGTTGGGAGGCTATATGTGTATTTTAACCATCTTAAATCTGAAATACATCATGAATGCATGTTTCTAAAATACAAATAAGAAAATGTATTAAATATATAAATATCAGGAAAGACAAAAATCAATTAAATTATATTTAATAAAATTTGGCAATTTTCCTCAGCTTTCAAGAGGGAAAGACTCATCCCCAGAATACATGAGACTATTAAATAGGAATAGGGGAGTAAGAAATTTAAGGAAATTGGTAGAGGCATAAGGCATATTAAAGAATACCTAGAATTCACAGTAGGATGTACCAAGAAAAACATCAAGAAGTTCAAAAGAAAAGGTACTTTTGAGTTTTGTTTAAAGACCAAATCAGATCTTGTAACTTTACTAGTTAAACCCTATAGTAACTACTTAAGAGCCTAAAATAACTTAATTGTTCTATGCCTTGCATGGTCTTCCAACTTCATCTTTCACTCTTCTACAAATCATTTACTTTGCTCCACACAAGGTTCAATAAGTGAGTCAAGCTGGTGTCAGCTCAGGGTTGTGCATTTCTTGTTTCATTTTCTTATTCCCTCTCCCTCCAGTTTGCTCCCCCTGTATCTTTGCAAGATTCATTCAAGTCTCAGCTCAGAGGCTGCCCTAATTATAATATTTTAAATTGCCACTTCTTCCTAAAGTTACTTTCTATTTAGCCTGTTTTGTTTGTTCTGAAGTACTTGCTACTATCTGAAAATTATCTCACATACCCATTTATTCTATTGTTTACTTTTCTTTGTCTTTTCCATTCATGGAATGCAAGCTCCAAGAGACTAACGACCTCACTAACTATAATTTGTCCATTGGTTAGCATAGTACTAGCATGGGTTAGGCCCACAGGGAAAAAAAAAAAAATGAACTCCGTGAATAAATATTTATGGACATATATAAAGCGTAAGAAACATTGCTAAATATCAGGAAGACTGGATATGAAACCAACTATTATTTTTACTTAGATTTTTCTTGAGTTATTTCATATTCTATACCTTAAATTCAATGCTTAAAAATAAGGATTAGGGCACAATGATCTCTCCTTATCCTCCACCTTATAATAGTATAGTCCCTATCATTTACGTTTCTAGACAGACGCATTTATAAATGCTAAACAACACTGAAATGAAAGATATGATCATGGGCTAAACTAAAATTATGTAGTTACAATACTATTCTTCAATGTATAGACAAATAATACATTTCTAGAAAAACAGAAAAACAGAGACAGTATAAAACCTGGTTGCCAGGAGACATAATATAAAAGAAATTTTCAAGAGAGTTATTTAAGCAGTTGAAGAAATGATTCCTCATGAAAGCATTAAAATACAAGAAAGAATAAGATTAGAACAAAGCATAAATATGTGAGTAAATATTGATCAAACAATTATAATTATAGTCTTGCGTGTTTTAGATTATAGGGAGAATTAAAATACATGATATAAATAACATAAAACACTGAAAGACAGCTTTAAGAAAGCAAAACAGCGAGCCAAATACTGAATGCACATGAAGTTTACAGAATCTGACAAATGGCTTTGATGTAGGACATATACAGAACTCCTATAAACAAGTAAGAAGATGGCCACCTGAATTTAGAACACGGACAAAAAAATATACAGGCATTTTACAAGTCAGATCACATGGTCAACAAGCATATGAAACGTTCTCAACTTCACTAGTCATTAGAGCAATGCAAATTAAAACCATAATGAGATAGTTGAGTTTACACCTCAACTAAAATAGCTCAAGTTTAAAGGAATAAAAATAACAAGTATTAGTAAAAATGTAGAGCAACTGGACCTCTTATTCAAGGCTCCTAAGAATGTAAATTGTTACAATTCATTTGGCAAACTATTTGTCAGTATATAAAACAGGTATATGTACATATACACTAATACCCCAAAACTCTTAACACATGCAGACCAAAATATAACCAAACAACACTTCATAGCAGCCTAAGTCAAAATAACAAAAAGCTATAAAGAAAATGTCCATCAACAGTATAATGGAAACTAAATTGTGATCTATTTATAAAATGAAATACTATACAGCAATAAGAAATAAAATACTTCTACAAGCAACAGCATCAACAAATCTTACAAATGATGCTAAGTGAAAGATATCAGACACCAAAAAAAGCACACATAATGTTGAAAATGAAAAAGAAAAAAAGAAGGTTCTGCTTTCAGTAATAACAAATAGCTTTAGACTAATTCTCCTATAAATGACATTTGTAAATTTTGTCTTTCAGATAACCTCAGTCACATTTCAGATAACCTCAGAACTCTTAAGAAGCAGTCTTTCCAACACCCACTTCTATAAATTTCAAGTCTTTTATATGGTAAGATGCTACATTTATTTTAGTATTTATGTGTTTCTTAACCATTTAGCATATGTAGAACTGGGATACCATTTTTACCAATGTTCCTTTTTTTTTTTTAAATGGCAAGATGAAGTTTTTGAGTGTTGTATCTCTGACACCATTTTTTCTCTATAAACCGTATGGTTTTTGTTGCAATATTTTGCATGTCATAATTATTTTTTAGAAACACATGTTTTGTTAGAGCAGAGCTGACTGCATTTAAAGTACTGTGTAATGATCAGAGATAGGCAGGGATTAGAGAGGAGGGAATTTTTAAAGAGGCAAAATACACTTGGTGATATTTGCTTTTATGTGTCCTTTTGTCTGGAAGCATGCCCCAATATGCACCAAAAGGAGATTATGTATGCTAGGACTCAGGTAGAAATCCCCTGTCATACTATCTTGAGAAATAAAGAATTAGAAGTTAGAATTTCAATGTGCCAGAATAGGTAAAAAGTGCCCAAGAAACTCCAGAACTGAGAAAGACAGAGGGAGATGCATGGTAATCTGTATAAATGTACCAGATCCTGGATTTACCTCTTAACTACATATGTAGGAGAGTATCCAAGAAAGGAGGCAGATGGTACCCTTAGGGACAGAAGTAGATACTCTGATCGCTCTCTACTGAGAGAAAGTGTTTGAGTCTGGCCAAGCTATCTGCCTGGTAGACCAAAACCCAATCATCATTATAGTCTATCATCTATAATGTCCAACATGCAATTTTATATTTTTTATTTTTAATTTTTATTCATTTAAATGAATTTATTTTTAGCTTTTTAAGTTTTGTTTATTTATTGACAGAAACAGAGACATCCCAAGCGGGGGAGGGGCTGAGAGAGAGAGAGAGAGAGAGAGAGAGAGAGAGAGGAAGAGAGAGAGAGAATTCTAAGCATGTGTGGGGCTTGAACCCACGAACCGTGAAATCATGACCTGAGCTGAATCCATCAGTCAGATAGATGCTCAATCAAATGAGCCAACCAGGCACCCCTGAAGTTTTAAAAATTTAAGCATAAAAAACAAAAACAAAAACAGAAACAAAACAAACAAAAAGCCACCAGGCAATGTCACACATAATCAGGAGAAAAAGCAGTTCATAAAGACCAACCCTGAAATGACTTCTGTTAGAATTATCAGACAAGCCTATTAAAACAGCTATTTAAAATACATTCCATAATTAAAGGAAAATATGGACATAATGCAAAAAGGGATTGAGAATCCCAGAAAAGGTAAACTATGAAAATGAATCAAATGAGAACTGTGAAATGAGAAGTAGAAAAAATAAAATTAAAGTTTTCTGGATGTACTGGACATCAGCTGGATGGGGCAATAAACTTAAGAGACTGGTAGAAATTATCTAGTCTGAAGAACAGAAAGAAAAGTCATGGGATAGAAAGAAGAGAGACTCAATTACTTGAAGGACACCTTCAAGAAAACTAGTATACAAGGAATTATAGTCATAAGATGAAGTGAGAGATTGGGGCAGAAAAATATTTTAACATATTACTAGCAGAAAATTTCCTGAAAACATTTTTTAAGTATATACTTGCAGATCCAAAACTGTCATGAGCCTCAAGTAAAACAAACAGAATGAAAGAACAGCTAAGCAAACCATAATTAAACTGCTAAAAACTAAAGATAAAGGGAAAATCACTACCATAACTAGAGAAAGCAGATAATGGTATAAATGAACACAATAATAATAGAGACTATAGACAATAAAACAAGTGCTGAAAGAAAAAAATATACTCAGAATTCTATATCCTAAAATCAAAACAAAACAAACAAAAAACCCTTCAAAATGAAAAGTAGGATAAAATTGGGTTTATAGGAAGGAATGAAAAAACCTGGTATGTGCTACATGCAGCTAAACAAAAAATGTTTTCTCTTCTCTTCATTGTGTTAAAATAACAAATTTCAATAAAAATTAAAATTTATTGTAGGTTTTATAATTCATGTAAATGTGATACATAGGACAATAGGACAAAAGATGAAGATAAATGGAACTATACCATTCAAGGGTCTTCTTATATGTTATATGCAACAATGTAGATGACAAATTAAGTATGCATACAGTGATAATCATACAAACCATTAAAATAATTCAGAGCTACAGCTAAAAATCCAATAGAGAAATTAAAACATAATAACATATATATGACTAAGTCAAAAGGCAATAAAGAAAATACAAACAGCTTATCAAATGATAGTCATAAATCTAAACATACTAATAATTGCATTAAACGTAAATGGACTGAAACCTCACAACACACAGAAAAATTATTTGAACACAATCACCTACCTCAACGTAAAGTCAAAAATATAAAGTATAAGGAATAAAGTTGAAGGATATCCGTGTGATCTAGGCAAAAGATTTTTTTAGACAGGCTTAGACAGCATTAGCCATAATTTTTTTTTTTAATCAGACATCTTCAAAATTTAAAACTTTTGTTTAATAAAACACGTAATTAAGAGAAAAAGTAGGCAAGCCCTTGACCAAGAGAGAATATTTAGAACACATATATATGGAAAAAGATTTGAAAACAACACGTACGGTTGACCCTTGAACGACATGGGTTTAAACTGTGTAGGTTCACTCATACACGGATGTTTTACAGGACAGTAATGTAAGTGTATTTTCTGGTCCTTGTGATTTTCTTCTGCTTCAATCAAATCCTTCTCCTCTTGCCTCTTGCATACACCATATCAGTTCCTACCTCTGTACCTGTGCTTATGCTAGCCCTCCACTACAAATCTCCTACTTTCCCTATAAAACATATCCACCCTTTAATGGCCACTTCCTCCTTGGTATTATCCTAAGCTATTATTTTATCAAGAAGAAGATATTTTCTCTTTCTATAGTATAATGACATTGGAGAAAGTTCAGACTAATGGGGAGGCTAGAGAATTATAGAAATATCTTTGTAGCTGTGCGGCCATAGCTTCAGCATATAGATTTACTAGTTTTTGAAGTATTCAAATTACTAAACAGTGTACATTTTTTATCACACTGTGTGTTTATAACACATTTAGTCATTTTGTAATTATTTTTATCAGTTTTCACCCCTGTATCCCGACAATTAAATACATAAGTAACTTATAAGCTCCTTAGGGCAAAAAAGCATTTTGCATTTATTATGTTCTTAGCTTTGAGCTAGACCCATCATCCTGATTGTATCTTCCCCTTCCATCCATGCTACTCCCATACTTAATTTATCATCTCTTGCCTGGATAATATCAGCAGCTTCCTAACTAATCTCTCCGCTTCTTGGGTTTCTACATAATTCATCCTTCACATGCCTAGGGAATGACATTTCTTAAACACAGAAATTCCCTACTTAAAACTCGGCAGTGCTTACTTATCTTCTAAAAGGTGAAAGTCCCAAGTCCTTGACACAGCCTATAAAGCTATCATGTACTCCTGTCCCCTCTTTTACTTGGACTCTTTTCTCACCCTAAAATGTGAACACTGCACTACTGATCCTTTCAAAGGCTTTCAGATTTTTAATGCTAGTGTTTTTTTAAGCTTCTTCTGCTTTTTCCCCCAACACACAACACAAACACACCTGAACTACTGAACTAGTTCTAATTCTTTGGTCTTCCTGGAAGTGTTTACTTTCTCTCAAGTGCCGTCATAAACAGTTCCTCTTCTCTGAGGACTCCCCAGGTTTGTCCCTCTATGATATCAACTCTTATGTATCTGCACTGCAAGATTAGGAGCAGGAAGCAGGGTATTTGTGTGTGTGTGTGTGTGTGTGTGTGTGTGTGTGTGTGTGTGCGTGCGCCTCCAGCAGGATTTGGATTATAATAGATAATATATAAAAGTTTTTTGACTAGATAAATGGAATTGTGCTCAGTAGTTTTGGTTTGATTATAGGCATATTTTGATTATAAGTATCGATAACTCTCATGTAAACATAAAGAGAAATTTATCTAAACATGGAGAGTGAAGAGATATAAAGATATACGGCAGTCCCCAGTCTTAAAGAGTTTCTCGATTCATCAATCACTTCAAGGTGATTCAAATTTCAATGTGAACATTTCTGTTTTAGAAACCAATCCAGCCCTCTGTAATACATCAATCTGTGCCATCCTCTCTAAGCAGGAACAAGGGGAAATCTTCCCACTTAATTGCACTAGGTGAACATAGAAATTATGCATCTAATTATACCCAGAAGAAGTAACCAACTAAATTCAATGAGAGATTGCATATGTAATTTAGGAGAAATTTCTTAGAAAATTTCTTTCTTGTAAGAAAGTACATGGTGGCCCTAAAATTTTCACATTTTTGAAAAAAATCCTCTTACATTAACAAAAATAATAAAAAGACTTCTTTTGGCCAGCTTTAACTTAACTCTTTCTGAGATAATGATGGGATATTTGTTAGCCTCCTTTGTGGAAGGTACTCCTTAATGCTGCAGATGTCCACAAAATATACAAAGATTCTTTTAGAAAATAAAGCATGAGAATGAATCAAGATATAGTTGTCAACCTTGTTTGTAGTTGCACTTTGGAACATTTGTTGGAATTTGGAGGATGCAATCAGGTACTTTGCATAATAAAAAATGCTGTCTAACCATCCCCCCTGTTCTCCCCCCCCCCCCCACACACACTCAATCTCTTTGGATTCACTACAAGCAGCATTCATGGTGATTGACTAAGATGCCCATATAAAATGATTTTGAAAGCTGTCATAACTCTCACCAGGCAATACAGTCAGAAAACTATTTTCATAAACTCTTAATATGATAGTATTCTCTTTTGAAAATTACTACAAAGATAAGAGGAAAAAAGACTTTAAATGTATACTCATTTAGAATAGATTCACCACAATAGGAAGATTCAATAGTAGGAATAATATACTAAGACAGCTTGGGATCCTTGGAGAGCAAAATCTGCTGAATTTTGAGCAAGGCGCAACATTGCTGTAATATAGCAGAAATATCTTCAAATAAAGAATTACAAAAATGTAACTTTGAAAAAAACAAACTAATCAACAATATAACTCCATCTTATTAAAAACTGGCTCTTGCAATTGTCCTTGAAATTTCTTACCAAAAAGGAAGCCCATGGGGATCTCATGCTTTTCAGAGTTAATTATATCAGCAATTTCTCCAAATGGAAAGTATTTTCCAGAGTGGAATCTTGAGAGTTCTTGTGTACCTTGAGAGTCTGAGTCATTCTTAAGAAACTAGTGTGTCTGGTGAACAATATTCCTGTATATCCTATTTCTAGATAATAGCATTTGACAAAATTATCCTGATTTCTACTGGATATTTACTATATTAAAATCTCTATTAATAATTCTAACTTCACAAGCAAATTGTCTCTTTATTTTATTATCTTAGGCAGATTAATTAGCTAACTTAGTCTTTTTCTACCCAGTAATGAAATGATTAAATATCCCAAAGCACAAAGTATTAAAGATGAGTGTTCCCTTACTAGTTCATTCAAATTACATTTATTGAGTATGTTTTATGTCAGGTACTGTGCTAGGTGTTATAGACTAATTAATGCTAAACAGATTCCTTGTATACCAAAACACCAGTATGTTTATTTCCAAAAGGAGGTACTCATGTCCATTATCCATGGGAGTACTTATCTGTCTAAAACTTCTAAGTAAATAACCTCAAAGGCTCCTGATAAGCACAGAATAAAAACAAAGAGAATTAGATTGTCTTGAGAGATATTTCATCCCATCTAAAGAGAAGCCTGATGAACTATCTCTGCCTCACAACAAAATAGATTTCCCTTGTGAATTAAATATCTGTGTCTTCCAGATACATTTTCTTTTTCATTTCGACTGTGTTAACTAAATGCTTACAAATTCATTATAGCTACTAGTGACTACCACATCGTTATTTCTGAAAATAAAATTACAACACAAGTGAATGAATTCCATCTTTCCTTAGGCCAGGTATACATTTTGATTCTTTTGATTGGATATAATATCACTCAAGTTTCTAATGACAGCACTCACCAAGATATTTTCTCTTAAGGTGTTTCTGATGATAGCTAAGTTATCCATTTTGTACTCACTTTTTACTAGTTTTATTCTTTGAAAAATTTTTAATTTTTGTAATGTTTATTTTTGAGAGAGAGAGACAGAGACAGAGAGACAGAACACGAGCAGGGGAGGGGCAGAGAGAGAGAGAGAGAGAGAGAGAGAGAGAGAGAGAGGGAGACACAGAATCTGAAGCAGGCTCTAGGCGCTGAGCTGTCAGCACAGAGCCTGACCCAGGGCTTGAACCCACAAACTGAAAGACCTGTGCTGAAGTTGAATGCTTAGCCAACTGAGCCACCCAGGCACCCGTAAAAAAATTTTTAAACGTTTATTTCTGGGGTGCCTGGGTGGCTCATTCGGCTAAATGACCCACTCTTGGTTTCAGCTCAGGTTATGATCTCATGGTTTTTTAGTTCAAGCCTCACATCGGGCTCTGTGCTGTCAGTGCAGAGTCTGCATGGGATTCTCCCTCTCCCCCTCTCTCTCTCTCTGCCCATCCATTGTTCATGCTCTCTCAAAATAAGTAAACTTAAAAAAAATAAAATGTTTATTTTTGAGAGAGAGAGCATGAACGAAGGGCAGAAAGAAAGGGAGACGGAGGATCTGTGGGGCTCAAACTCGTGAACTGTGAGATAATGACCTAAGCTGAAGTCGGACACTTACCTGACTGAGACACCCAGGTGCTGCTTTACTATTTTTATTCTAAGTGTGTAACTTTATCTCTAAATTCTGAGCTAGCTTAATGATTTCTACATCGTGACTGAGGTTTCTAAAATTTCATCATGTGTCTTGGATTTTTATCAGAGGGTTACTTTAAAATAAATATGAAATATGAATATATGCTACAACATTCATAAATCTCAAAAACATTATGGTAAGTCAATGAATCCATTTCATGTTTATGTGAAATATCCAGATTAGGTAAATCTATACCAATAGAAAGATTAGTGGTGGTGGTTGTCATGGGCTGGAGGACGACGGAAATATTTTGAAACTAAATACAAGTAATAGTTGTAAAACACTGTAAATGTAGTAAATGTTACTGAATTTTTTACATTAAGATATTTTTGTTTTATTTAGTATATATGAATTTCATCTCAATAAAGTGTTCTCAAAATAAAAGCATGCTATACATTAAAGCATAATAATGAAATAATACATATGAGAAGAGTAGTGAAATTATACACACACACACACACACACACACACACACACACACACACACACACACCAGACTGTGTTATTCAGTTTCAATGTGGAAAAAAAAATATGATCACGTTTTGCTGTGATATAATTGGCTAACTGACCAAGATGGTCTTTATAGAATTCTTTTCCATGAAGAAGTGGAGATAGAGAATTGAATTGTTTTGTGACATGTTGGTTTTGGATGGTTATTGCTATTTTCATGCAAAGGAGTGAAGTAGACAATTAGAAATTGAAGGTAGTGGCCAACATATATTTAAGAGTCAAGAGCATTTGGTGACAGGTAAATATATTTAAGTTGAACAAATACTAAGAAAGAAAGTACAGAGGGAATAAAAACAGTACCCTAAAAATACATACTTCGAAAGAGAAGGGTAGAAAATAGTGAAAGAGAAATCAGCAAAATTAGCTGATAATGTAAAATCAGAACAGAACTATTTGCAAAGTTAAATCAGTAATCATTGGATACTTATTTGTCCCAGGGTCCAGAGAAACAGCAAGAAATAATTATGTATGTTCAACGAGAGCAAGTGTCTCATCAGTCTGGTTGAATGTTGTGTTCTAAGACTGTAACCAAGACTGTATCTAGCATATAGTAGTCTGTGTGGTGTGATATAATGTTGTGATTGAAATGTATGAGGAGAGCATGTCTCACACAGAAGACTATTTTAATAGTCTTTGGAGATCCTTGTGACTGGTCTTAATATTACATCAAAACTCATCTAGTGGTAGTTTTCTAAAGATTAGCTGTAGTGCAGAATCTGAAACTATATCAATAAACTTTTCTTCTTCTTTTAATATTAAATCCACTCACTCAGTTTGTACTTTAAGTGGATAGATTCACCTAATTATGATTATTTAACATTATGTTATGGTCATTTGAGAAATTGATTCATCATACTGTATAAAAAAATCTATGTTCAATACTATTATTACAAATTTATCAAAAGATATTTAAGTACTGGGAAGCTGCAGATTCCATAGTGGAGGATACAGGTTGTCTCAACTCCTAATTTTCACTTAAAACCCACATTTTTTCATTGTCAACAAATGTCAATTTTTTCTCTGAAGTTTAAGACGCACTTTGTGTATTTTTGTAAAAATGTCTGCCAAATACCCAAGTCTGAATAATCTTAATTTATCAGTTATTCATTCAAGTGAAAATAGTGTTTCACTTAAAAAGTGGCTAGTTCAACTCACAACCCAAATATTCACACACGTTCTTTTCCCCAAGAAAAATACTATACTTTGTAAGCAGAAGTATTCTATGCACATTTATCATTATCATTTAAGATACTTTACAAACATAATCAAAAGTTGAAGAGTTACTAAGATAAAATTTTTTACCACTCTATCAAGGATAATCTTAAGTTAAACCAGCATTTTGTTTGCTACAAGTTCAGGATAGTGAAGAATACAATGACAAGTTTTGTGTCACTGTCTTGATTTCTACTAGGTTCCATCAGTTTCACCCACCATTGCTTTTTCATCGTCACTGCAAATATCAGCAGTGAAAGGCAAAGGTTATTTTAATATTATTATTAAAATAATTTGATCTTGCAGTTCCTTGAAAGTGTCCGTGATCTCAGCTGTCCACTGCCTACACTTAAAGGATTGCCATGAGAGAGAATGAGAAGAGAAATGCAATTGTTTCTTTTTTTTTTTAAGATGTATTTATTTTTGAGAGAGAGAGAGAGAGAGAGAGAAACAGAGAGAGAGCCCATCAGCAAGTGAAGAGCAGAGAGAGAGGGAGATAGAGAATCCCAAGCAGGTTCCATGCTGTCAGTGCAGAGTCCTACATGGCTTGAACCCACGAACTGTGAGATTATGTCCTGAGCTGAAATCAGAAGTCTGTCTCTAAACATATGGAGCCATGCAGGCATCCTGTGGTGGCTATTTTCTAATATCTTTTTCATTTCTGTGGTTAGTATATGGTGATCAGTGATACAGATATATAGATATTGATATATATCTATTTATACTCTTTGTACTTTGTAACCATTTATGTTGATAAACTAATTTAGGGATCAGCAAATTTTTTGTATAGCAGGCAAAATAGCAAATATTTTCAAGTTCGTGGTCCATGCTCAGTCTCCATCTCAACTGTTTAGCTTTGCCATTGGAACAGAAAGCCAGGCATAGGCAATACATGAAAGAATGAGCATGCCTGTATTCCAATAAAACTTAACTTACAAAATCAGATAGCAGACCAGATTTGGCACATGGGCTATAGATCGTATATGGCTCTGTCCTAACATTATATCCTAATATGAGTCATTTTAGGGATCTTCCACAAACACTTGAATAGGACCAATGTCTGTATTCAGGCACAGAATTCAACAGTTATACAAGTTCAAATGACTCTGTGCATTTTAACAAAGATATGTTAGTTCATTTCACATTCTATTTCCTGCCATTTTAATTTTGTGAATGCTGATCCATAAACTCCATAAATTAGATCTTCATGTGGACATACCAGTATTGATTATGAAAGCCCTTCCTTTACCTCATTTACACAATCTTAAATAAACATAATCCTAAGTAAAATAACCTTGTTTTCTCCCTTTACTGGTATTTTGAATTTCTTCCTTTCTACTTTGCTATACTTATTTCTCTTGTTTACCATTTTTAGCTGGGTATAAACTTTGTGATCAAATCTGAAAGTCTTAAAATAGGTGATGTTTATCCTATTTACATTTATAGGCATGGCAGATATATATATTCTCAGTTCTGATATTTTATATTTTTTCTTGTTTCTCCAGAATTTTCATTTTATAAGTATTTCACTACGTGGTTTATATTAGTTTGATGTCTGAAAATTTGTAAAGATTATGTTTTTGTCTAGTGATTACATTTAAAACCATAAATTCACTATCTATACATAATATATATATATCTATGTGTATATATATGTATGTATATATATATGTATGTATATATATATACATAGATATATATATCTATATATAGATACAGATATATATTATATTATATATAATATTATATATAGCTATATATAATATGTTATATATATAGCTATATATAATACACTATACATACAAAACACTTTTGCATTCATTTTACTACTAATTTATAATCAATTTTAGCTGATTATATAATTTCTTAGTGTTTCCTTTTAACTTTTTATATGTCTATTGTTTTCTCTTGGATTTTAATTAATTTTTCTAATGACTAGCAATAAAAGATGAGGAGATAAGCATACTTCACCACTTTTCGTCCATTCTAGCACTTTTTCTTCCAACTTTTGTTGTTTTTATCATTCTTATATTATCAGGATTTGAAACATGTACATTTGTCTTCAGAATGTTCATCTTCACATATAATTATATTAGTATACATTTAAATGGAAATCATGCTCATTGTTATTTCTTTAGACATAGGTTCTCCAATAATGCTTTCTAGAATGACATTTGTAACTATATGTATATATATGTATATGTATGTATATATACTCATATACATACATATGTATTTTTTTTCCCAAGAAAGGATCAGAGAAACTTAAATCCATGAGTTCTTACATGTTCATATTCCTTTACCCTTTAACAACTTTTCAGCTGAATATACAATTTGCATATACAATATACAAATTCCTCTAGTACCAAACATTGTGATAGAAGACTATGGGGAAAACTGATGTTTTTATACTTATATTTAAGTATCTTTTTTTTTTTTTGCCCAACAATTTGTGCTTTATGTTTGAAATCCCGTAATTTTAAGATAGGTCTCATTGTTAAATATTATATATCAATTTTGCCTGGCACCTGTTATACCCTTTCCACATGGAGAACTGGCTTTTATTCTACAATGTCTAAACAAATTAAATTTAATATTTTTACTATTCTATTTTTCTTATCTTCAAAGATACCAATTGCATGTATCCAATCCACTTTGTCTTAACTGTCCACAATTTTCTCCTTAGCTAGCAACTTTATTTTAGCCAAGGAGAAACTTTTCTTGCTTTTCTCAATTCTGATATCCTTGTCACTTAATGTGTTTTTTACAATATTATCCTGTTCAGTGGGTCTGATTCCAAACTGGCTGCACTGGCTATTATAGTTTAAGTTTTCTTTCCCATTTCTCTTCTGACTTCTGTTCATACGTTGCTTCATTTTCTGTTGTCCGGTTGTAGTTTTCCTGAGCTCTTATTTCTGCTCTCAACTTTGGACTTTTAAATTTTTTGATTTAATAAAAATGTATCATAAAGATCCTATCTCTCAATCCTTTTTGAAATATTTTATTTATGAGTGTTATTAATAGGTCTTTGCTTTTTCATTTTCTCATTTCTCCTGTACTATCTTTGTTCTGACTACTCATTCTTGAAGGATGGATCAAAGATTTTTGTTTGCTTTCTTAGTTTCTGTGTTCTGGTGGCAGAGTCAGCCAAGGACATGTTCCAGGTAGACAGAAATTTCTTTCAGAGACAGGATAGCATGAATTCTACCCAGCCAATCAGAATCAACAACATAGGAGTATTCAGAATGCTAATGTTTCCCTAATAAACAGGTGGCCTACTGTAAATTACCACCAGGTGGCTGGTCTTTTGTAATATATTGTTCATTCTTGTGTCTACGGCTTCATTTTGAAACCAAACTGGGTCCAAGGAAGTTACCACAAGTCTACACACCCCCTTTCCAAATACAGCAAATAAATCATCATTGGTTTTGTACCCCAGTGTATACTATAACTTCAGAGAAGTGTATTCTGAGAGTTCTTGAAGTCTGTAAGCAGGGCTATTAAAATGATTATACAAATTTCGAACTGCACAATTCTAGATGGCACTGTAAGTATTGATTTCCTGAGCAACCACAAGCATGCTTGAAAACCCAGGTCTCCTCTCTCTTGTTTTCATATCTTTGTTTGACATTTACTGGCTTTGGTTGAAGATATCAAGTATCTTCTGGTTTGTCAAAGATGGATTTTACAATTTAATTTCCCACTTTTCATGTTGCTTTTGGGTGAGTTGTAAAAGAAAAATGGAAAAATTATAACTGAAATACAGTTTAGAAACCCAGAGATTTTCTTACTAGTCTTAATTTCTTCCATTCATTTATCTTCCAAAACTAGAGAAATTAATTCTCTTTTATGCTTTTAGTCTTCCTTCAAAACCACCCAGACCAGACCCTATTTTAGTAAATGATAAAACCAGCTATTCAGTTATTTAAACTAAAATACCAGCAGTTCTCCAATGAATCTTCCTTGATGCACATCTTTGCCTGACTCCCCACGAGTCTTCTCATTTCACCTGCATCTCTGCTGCCACCTCTTGCCCCGCCCAGTCACCTCTTACTTAGATTATGCTAACCATAACAAGTTTCCCTGCTCCAGCTCTATATCTGTTCTTCCCACTATGATAGACAATAGCCACAGGTGGCTATGGAACACTTGAAACATGGCTTACCTGTGTAAAATCACATATGATTTTTGAATACTTAGTATAAGAATATGAAGTATTTTAATGAATAACCTTTTATGGTTATGTGGTAAAGTGATGTTTTAGATAGACTGTGCATTAAATAATTTATTTTTAAAATTTTAATTTATTTTTTAAAAATTAAAAAAAATATGAATGTTTATTTATTTTTTAGAAAGAGAGGCAGAGACAGAGTGCGAGCAGGGAAGGGGCAGAGAGAGAGAGAGGGAGACACAGAATCTGAAGCAGGCTTCAGGCTCTGAGCTCATAGAGCCTGACGCAGGCCTGAAACCCACAAACCCCAACACAAGACCATGACCTGAGCTGAAGTCAGATGCTTAACTGACTGAGCCACCCAAGTGCCCCTCCTTATTTACTTTTTTAATGGAGCTACTTGAAAATTTTAAATTACACATGTGGTTTACATTTGTGGCTCATAATCCAATTCTTTTAGGCAGTGCTTCTCCATATAGTAACAAACTTAAAACACAGAAAGGATGTCACAACTCAGCCTAAAACTTTCAAATGAGTTTTATACTTGAAATCTAATTCAAACTTCCATGACTTTTAAGATCTTCTTGATCTCACCTATCTGTCTAACTCTACCTTGAACCATATATCTTCCCACTCATTACAATTCTTGTCACGCTAGTCTTCATTCTATTTTTTTTTTTTTTTGGACGCACAGCATATTCATTGTCCGCATACTTTTCTTATTAAAACACACTTCCCCTCATGCTCAAGTGGAAGCTCATTTCCTTCTTTTTAGTCTCAACTCAATGTCACTTTTCAGAAAAGTATTCTTTGGCTGCCTAATATAAAATAAGTAACCTTTTATAATTCCTTATATAATTCCCTTATTAACTCATAGCCTGTAAATATTACATACAATATAATAATCAGGAAAATCTGTGGTAATTACAAAGTATTTTCAAATCCTAAAAATCTTTTTGCCCTCCATTTTGCCACTAATCAAATCAATAGATGGAGTCAGGGAGGAAACTGATACTACTAAGAACATAGGGCTCATATTTTAATATGCAACCATAAAGATTATTTCTTTTTAAATTCATAATGAAAAACTAGCCATTAAATTAATCAAAGGAAAATATTCTAAATTGTTTTTTTCTGTCAATGTTTCAAAAGCTAGCCATTGTGGACATGATAATATTAGAAGCGAAAAAAGATTCTATCTAACCCATGTAGGGAAGAAGAGGTAAGGAGAGGGCAGGAAAGGCATGAGGAGTGTATTAGTATTCCTTTTCCCAAAGTATATTGGCATAAAGAGCAAGAAAATTTCAGATAGTTTGGGGAAAAAAAAGCCAAAAACAGAGGGCATTTTTGTCTCACCTTCATAATAGGACTTTGAGACAAGACTGTCAAGCTAGATGGTCTTATAGCAACCTTAGAAGATCAATGGTGGCCAAAAAAAAAGCATGATTAGAGAGCAAGGAGAAAAGAAAAAGGTAAGGGGGAAGGAGAGACTTGGAGAAACTCCCTCACCTTCCAAAAGGGACCCAGAAGTTACCCCATGTCCCAGAGATAATACAGAATGGCAACATGCTTTTTGGAACCATAATACACACAAGTGAGTAACCCCAGTGAAAGTAGCTTCAAGGTAGACAGCCTCGTCAGGGTCCACACGTAGGATGTCTGGGCAGCCACAACAGGCTGCAAAGTACGTAGCATCCTAAGAGACAAAGATGATTGGTTGAATCAGTCAGGGAGAACCACTGAGCTCTGAAATTCCTCCAGAGAGCCAAAGAGAAATTCCGTAGCCTCATCTTAAAGTCACTTAAGTAGACCCAAGAACTAGACCAGATCAGCTCATCACAACAAAGACTTGTGAGGAGGTAGTGGTATCAGCTGGATCCTTTTCTACCTCTGAAAGGTCAGGAATCCCCATCTTATACCCCAGTCACCTTCTAAGAAAGAAAGAGAGGGGAAGAAATGAGAACGATTGCACATTTGCTGAAAAGGAACGAAGAGACTCAAAACAAACTGTTGAAACAAAAATTGCAGAGATAAATTTGCCAGTTTAAAATATCTTCATCACAATTCAAGAAGCTCAGGTAAGTCATAGAAAATTACATCGAAGTGCAGTGGATAATGTGTTCACTCTTACACTTTATATTCTGTCTCTGCAACCAAAATGTAAGCTGCATTGACATGACAGAAGTCTTCTTCATCATTATATGCCCAGCACATAGCATAGGGTCTGGCTTACAGTAGGTATTCAATAACACAAGAGGAAGGCAGGAGGTTCAGAGTTAGAGAAGAGATGTGATGACAGAAGCAGTGGCTGTAGTGATGCTTTGAAAAAGGAAGAACGCCAAGAGAGAAGGAATGTAGATGGCCTCTAGAATCTAGGAAAAGCAAGGAAACCGATTCTCCTCTGCCTCCAGAAGGAACGCAGTTCTGTCCATAACTTGATCTCAGTGCTTAAGACCCAGTTCAGACTTCTGACCTGCAACTCTCTAAAATAACAAGTATGTGTTGTTCTAAGCCACTAAGGTTGTGATAATTTGTTACCATAGCAATAAGAAACTAACACAGATTCCTTTTAATATCTTTTTTTTTTTAATGTTTGTTTATTTTTGAGAGAGATAGAGCACACACGGGGGAGGGATAAAGAGGGAGGGAGACACAGAATTGGAAGCAGGCTCCAGGCTCTGAGCTGCCAGCACAGAGCCCGATGAAGGGCTCGAACTCACAAACTGTGAGATCATGACCCGAGCCGAAGTCTACAGCTTAACTGAGTCACCCAGACACTCCTCCCCCCCACTTTTTTTTAAAGAAACTAACACAGATTCTTAGTAAAAGAGTAAATGAATGTCTATTTTGGTGACTTCCAATAATCTAAAGTAGCTTAAATATTAAAATTTGCTGTTAAAGTAACATTTTTAATTACACAATACAGTTAATAGTATGCAAACTCCTGAGTGCATTTCTATATTTTACTAGTTTAACCAATGGTAGAATGCTGAATTTACATAGCTTATGCTCAGAAAATAATACCAGAAGGTACAATTGTAGCTAATCATACCCTTCAGTATTTAAGTTAGTATCAGGAGTACACTGTGGTTGCTAGTATGGCTTTTATATACCCCAATAAATTGTTTTATAACTTCATAACAGTTGCCAGTCTTTTGTATTTACTGCACTAAAGCTTCTTCATGTTTGTCAGGAAATACATAACTAGTCATAAGGAAGACTTTTCATTAAGCTCCTGTGCTCAGTTACAAGCGTGTAGCCTTGCCAAAAAAGAATCTAATATACATAATTCCAAAATAACAAGATAACATTTAGGAAGTTAATATGCACTTGGTAGTTTACAAAATATTCTTTTATATGGAAAGCTCTGAAATAAAGTGTTTACCTGAAAGTCACTGGGCACTTGTCAGAAAGTCTAGAGAAATAGAATTTTCAGAACAAATGATTAAAGAAAATTAATTCAATCAGCGTTTACCAAATAATAAATGAAATAAGGTATTCGTTATATTCTCATCTGTGCCAGTGGTAAAGCAGTTCATTTAAAAATAACCATCAAATGTAACACATCCATTAAAGAACACAGGCGCTGTATACAGAAGATACATAATTTTTGTAATGACGATTTCTAGTGATGTGACCCTGCTTCACAACACACTGATTGTGACTGCAGATGGCTGAAAATGTGACCCTCACTCCCCACTGGGCAGTGCTGGGACAACTAATAAAATGGCATTTTTATCCAAATAAAATTCATAACAAGTACTAATCACAAACATCATCATTATCTGCCTCAGACTATTCATTTTTTCTTATGCTTAGAATCTCATAGTGTTCCTGCTTCCTCACTCTCTCAATTTTGTCCTACTTTAAAGTCAGTTGAGCCTAAGAAGAATTGAAGATGACAAAGGAATCAGACAAAATGTTCCTCGTAATTGTAACCGACAATCTAATAGAGAATCTAGGCCACCCTTCTAGGACTGTGACGAGACCATTGCATTTATGTAGAGTTCAGAGTCCATTTCTTTATTAAAGCTGCTCACCGGGCCAGTAATTCCATGGTGTTCACATGTCAATTAACCCCAAATAATAGGCTGCAACAATTTGTTTAGGTCTTACTCTTTCTGGTTATGTGGCGGCTTTTATTCTTGAAAATAAATTGCAATAGTATGAAAGGAAGAATAGCAGAAAGGTGGAAGAGGGAATGGGAAAGAGGAGAGAAAAATCATGTTACTCTCCAGATTAATTTTTTTTTTCTGAAATGTCCTTCGGCATGGCTGATTTAGGAGTTAGATATTTATGACTTAAATATTAGTGCATTAGTATGGTAACATTTTTCTACTAAAAAAGTCATTTTCTAATTTATCACCTATATTTCAGAACGTAAGTATGATAAATACTAAAATAATTTTACATATGCAGACATTTGCATAAGTGATTGTGAAAGATTAGCAAGGCTTCATGAATTTCCTTCATTATTTAACTACAACTGAGTGTCCAGTCTTATGCGGTAAAAGAATGAGTGAACATGTGCGTGTGTGCGGCTTTGAAAATAGATCCATTCATTAATGTATTAATTTATTCTACAAATATTTAAATATTTAGAGAAAAGACTAATTTACATAATAGGTCACTGTATAATCATTACAAAGGATTCACAAGAAAATGTTATTTTAGATTTACAAACACTTTACTGACTGCATCCATAGTGATAGATTTAGAATCATTTTTATCTCCAGTGTTAGAATAATAAACGTTAATTCTAACCTATTAGATATTTCAGGCTGCTTAAATTATGAGACTACTCAAATGTCTATATTTAACTTACATATATATTTAAATTAATGCTGAAAAGAGATAAACTTTTTTACTTTTCTAATAAAATATGATAGAAAATGACAATATAAAATATTAATGTAAACATAAAAGAATATATTGAATCTGAATTGTAAAAAATGTACTGTAATAAATATTGAGTCATATATATGGTAGTATTTTTTATGCTAGTGCCATTAAAAATATGTATCTAAAACAATAAATTTATGTATTTATTTTTAAAAATTTACTTACGTTGAGAGGAGGAGAGAGAGAGAACAATGTGCAAGTGGGGTAGGTACAGAGACGGGGGGGGTGGGGGGCCATGTAGAGAATCCCAAGCAGGCTCTTTGCTGTCAGCACAGAGCCCTATGGGGGGCTCAATCTCACGGACAGTGAGATCATGACCTGAGCTGAGATCAAGAGCCAGACACTTAACTAAGCCACCCAGTTGCCCCCAAAACAGTAAGTTTAAATAGGCATAAAAAATATAGCATTTGGGTGCCTGGGTGGCTCATTCAGTTAAGCATCTGACTTCAGCTCAGGTCAGGATCTCCTGGTTTGTGAGTCCAAGGCTCAAGTCCGACTCTGTGCAGGCAGCTCTGAGCCTACTTTGGATTCTGTGTCTTCATCTCTCTCTGCTCCTCCCCTGCTTGCATTCTGTCTATCTCTTTCAAAAATAAGCAAACATTTAAAAATATGGATAGCGTTAACTGCAACCTTGACCTTTCAATATTTTACGTTTATTTTATCTCAATATAGTCTTTTAACTAATTTTTACTTGATAAGTATGTGTTTGATTTGATACCAAAGTGGGCAGTCCAAGATCGGGTTTAAAAAAACAACTAGAAAATAAAGTAACAGCTGATTTAGTAAGTATAAAAAAAACTGTACATATTTAGGAGTTTCATTTTTCATTGCTAACAGGGAATTCTCTTTACCCAAGTTCAGAAAATAGGGGGGAAATATATGCAGCATTCTGTGGATTTGTTGGCAAGGAGGTGAGAGGGGTGATTTTTTAAAATACAGGACATTTTATGCTCTAATTTTCCTTCCTGAAAATACTTGACCTTTCAAAAATTTGCATAATGAATTCGGGTGTTGTCTTGATGGTTTGTTTCCTTTGAAATATTTCAGGAGCAATTCTCATTTCATCTGAAGATTTTCTTCTATTATTAGCTTTGAACAACCTCAAATAGAACATGGGGATGACTTCCTTGATTTTAGCTGTGACGTAGGGTTTTTAATCTTTTTTAAATTGTTCTATAGCACCTTTTGATAGAAAATATGTCTACATGTATGGTCTATTTCCTCTTAGTGTTACTTAAGCAAGTAAGAAATCTTATCACAGCTATCCTTATTATCCAGACTCTGTGTTCAGGTTTATTGAAGGGTGATGGGGATATATTCGAGTCTCATCCTTCCCTACTAAAGAAAAAGTTATCATAGATGTTTTTTTTTCTCTTATGTCATTAAGTTTTATTCATTTTTAGATTCCTGTTTTCTCTAGGTATTTATAGTCTGGTAGGCTGAATATTTTCGGTTCCCCCCAACCCCATTTTTCTATTAATTAAATTAGGCAGCAAATACTAGAGCTGCCTTTTGAGTGGAATTGGCTTTGTAGGATACAGCAGTTACAAACAGTCTTCCATGACCAATTTATTTTCTAAAAAAGTGCCACGTTCTTGGGCACTTCAGCATCTGCTCATTCATCCTGACCCAAATCTTTAATATGGCTGGTTACCTGCAACTCCTTTGCCACAGCTCGACAATTCTTTTCTATCTTCTCTGACCTGTTCTCCTCAGGGCCACAGCATTCACTGATGTTCCAGATGGAGTAGCACACATCTCTGGCATCCACATTCGACTGACTTACTCTCTAATCCCTTGAGATTGTCCTCACATCTCCAATGTTCCCAGGTCCAACAGCACTTACAGTAAAAGACAAGTAAGGGGAAACTGGTAGTTTATGGTTCCTATTAATTGTCAGGAGCATTATGAAATGTCATGACTAAGTTTTTGTTAAGCCTATTAGCTAATTGTAGGCAATCAAGAAGATGGATGTTTCTAGATCTCTGAAAAGCAAGCTACATAGACAACATTTAACATTATAACTTTTAAAACCTACCATTTAAGTTTATTTATTTACTTTGAAGGGGGGAAGGGGAGAAAAAGAGGAAGAGAGAAGTTGGAAGCTCAACCAACTGAACCACCCAGGTGCCCGGAGAAAGAATGCCAAGCAGGTTCCACACTGGCAGTGAGGAGCCCAATGCAGGGCTCAAACTCACAAACTGTGAGATCATGACCTGAGCCGAAATCTGGAGTCAGACCTTAGCAGGATTCTCACACAGAGAGTCATCACACGGAGGCTTTTCTTTCCAGGAAGCGACTTTATTCCTACCGGCAGGGCTCAGTTGGGTCCGTACCCAAAGAACTGAGCCCCGGATATCACATGGCATAATTTTTTATACATTTTGTATTTCTTTGTCTCTCATATATGGTAACAAACACGCAGTCTGATTAAGTGGTCTCATGTTACAAGGTCATGAGGGATTGTCAGATACGTGTATAGCCAGGTTACCTTGAGGTTTTTTTTGTTTTTTTTTGTTTTTGTTTTTGTTTTTTTTTTCCCACTCTTTAGGAAGGGGACCCTACCACAAGACACTTAACCAACTGAGTCATTCAGGCACCCCTAAAACCTACCTTAAAATAACTCTTAAATATGAAAAAGAGTCACAGAGAAGAGATAATGGAATTAGTTTATTTCACTTTAATGGGTATTAAATTTTTTTCTAAGTATCTTCCTTATTGCTATAGTGAATACAAGGATATGTAAGATATAATACCTCTACTGAAAAAGTTTATATTCTAGCCAGGGATATACAACCAACATTTATGAATGATTAAATTAAAATACAAAGCAGTCCATTTCATAACACTTAATCTAGTAAAGAGAGAGATATATGTAATTCTTAGGAGTTTGGGAAATTTCTTTTTTTTTTTTAAGCTTATTTATTTTGAGAGAGAGCACTGGGAGGGCAGAGAGAGAGAGGAAGAGACAGAATCCCAAGCAGGCCCTGTGCTGTCAGCAAATTGGTGAGATCATGTCCTAGGCTGAAATCAAGAATCAGACAATTAACCAACTGAGCTACCCACGCACTCCTGATTTTTTTTTTAATCATAAGAACAATGGGATAGAAGAACTAGCAGAGACTTTAGGAATAATTTAGTCAAGGTCCTCCATTTTGCATGGGTTAGAAAGTATGCACAGAGGTGAGGTGACTTGCCCAATGACACAGACCAGCTGAGTTCATTATTTCTACATCTACTATCTTAATTCCTACCTGAGGGCTCTATTATAGCCTATGTTCTTGTTAACCAAAATAATCTATTCTTGTATATTAGAATGGCAATCTAAATAGTTCCTGCTGAGTTATCTTAGGTAATCTTAGTAACAGCCCCGGTTAAATATTATATACTAAATCACACGTAATACTTGCTTTCCTGGGATTTATAAGACTGGTGGCAAGTGGGACCCATTGACGCAGTTGTTCTTAAAAGGCTGAGAAGTGACTCATGTATGCTCAGGAACATCTCCGTCAGCAAGCAGCTGGCTTCACCGCTCTTCTCTGAAGCTTAAACCCCTTTGGTTTTGCTGTAGCCAAAACTCTTGTCAAAGCCTAAAGCTACAGAGGCGCTGTCAACACTTCACTACAATTTTGGCCTCGGAGAAGAAAAATATGCTCTACTGTCTTTGTGATTTTTTAAAAGCTATGCAAATGAAATAAAAAGCCGAATTAAATCCTTTTTGTGTATTCAAAAGCCAAAGTACATACTGAATATCCTGTATATTAAAATATTGTGTTTCTTGCGCTAGTGACAAATGATAAACTAAGACGATAAGGTCAGTTGATTAAAAGCAAAACGACTTAATTTTCTTTCTTAACAACTGCTCCCACCATAAATTGGTTACTAAAATGTTATTCCTATGTGATGTGTAAATTAACTTTTATACTTAACATACAATGAAGTCTAAGATTTAATGCAAAGGAGAGTTGTACAAAATTTTATATAGAGGTATGTGAATAGTTTAAAAATGAACTTAACCTATTTAGCTGATTATGATCACAGAGTCCTTCTCCTTTTTATTTTAAATCAGAATTTCAAACTACTGAGGCTACAGCATCCAGGAAATACTCAATGTCTGAAAATCAAGAATCACCGAAGGACAAGAATTCTATGGACCAAGCACATTTATGGAAATCAACATGTGATTGGTTTTGTTTTCAAATACCAAAGTTAGTAGTTTTATATTTTGATATAATGGTTGTGGTAGGAGGCAGAAATAGATCTCACAAGGTGCCGAAGGGCTTCATTCCTCCTGATGGTTCTAAGGAAGAATCTGTTTTCTTGCCCTTTCCGGCTTCTATAGGCTGCCAGCATTTCATGGCTTGTGGCCTTCTTCCATCTTCAAAACCAACAACACTGGTTGTCTTTCTCATGGTGCATCAGTTAGACACGGACTCTTTTGCTTCCTGCTTCACTCTTATGGGCCATCAGGCCAACCAAATAATCTTCAATTTCAGTTACCTTTGTCCAGTAACATAGCATACTCACAAGTTCCAGGGATGGGTATGTAGACATTTGAAAGACCATTACTCTGCCTACCACACTTCTCTAGAGCCTCCAGAAAGAAATGCAGCCCTGCAGGCACCTTGATTTTAGACCAGTAGTTTGGTCAATTCAGACTTCCAACACTTAGAACTGCAAGGAAATAAATGTGTATTGTTTAATCCATGAAGTGTGTGGTAATTTATTTCAGCAGCAATAAGAAAATAATATAGTTGTGATGAAGGAAAGAGATTTAGACACCAGAATTTGTATCCAACCATAGTAAGAACCTCCTTGGAAATATTCAGTAAGCCAGAGGGATTCAGGCATTTTATGCACTTTAAGCATAAAGCTTCTAGAGTGTTAAAGCCAAGTAATTGGAAAGGGGAAAAAAATAGTGTACAAAAGAGAATTGACAGTAGACCAGGAGACAGATATTACCCTATGCCAACTATCTCAAAATGTGCTCCTTCGAGTATTAGTATTCTGTGAGATATTGATAGGCTTTCAGGAAAAAGAAAAGTTATCCAATAGCAAATAATCTGAAAAAAAATTTTTGTATGTCTTAATAAACCCAAGACTGTATTATGTTTACATGCATTGGAAATATTCAAATGGATGTGTAGTGTTTCAAAAACTTTTTGACTGTGTACTTTATTTTTTCTGCTAACACATAATTCTCCTCAGCATAACAAGGGATGGTGCAGGGGGCTTGGTATATTGGATATTCTATTAAGGCTGACATTCAAATAGTAAATATCTCTGACCATCTGATTTCTTAAACTTAATGAGAAATGAATGTACCTATCCAATTAGACAACTGAAAAGCAGCTCACTAATTCAACAACAAATGTATATTGAACATTCCCTATAAGCATAAGTTCCTTTAATAAGTGTTACAAAGAAGTAAATTAGTCCATGAAGCCACTATAGTCCAGTGCTTACCCAGATAAAACTGGAGAACTCTTTGGTTTGTGGCCATTCTTCAGTGAAAACATGAAAATCTGTGTAAAACTAGACTTGTTCTCTCAATTCCAGTCAACCCACTCCTTCCTGTTGAGGCACTTCTACAGTGGTATCAGCACTCAGGGTTAGCTCTCCTTCAGAGGCCCAATTTATAGGACTTGGCATCTCAGGTACAGCCATAAAGTAAAGGAGAGAGAAGAAAACCACCATGAGAAAAGTTATGGGCAAGGTTGAAGTAAATAAATGGGGTTGAAATAGGAAGGCATATTGATCTTTGTCTACAAAATAATATAATATGATTGTAAATAAGGTATATACACATCATTTGAAAGTACACAAAAGGAGTTGTGTGATGAGAAAATAAGTACATGGTTCAGGAAGTGAATTCTAACAGAAATTAGAAGGGAAACAATGTGTGTAAAATGTTCTGGAAACACTGATATATTACTTGAATCTTGTGGGTTTTCGTTTTCAGAAGAGTGAAAAAGGTATTCCTAGGTGAGGGAACATGAGAAAAATGTGGATGTAGGAGAGAGAAATACATTTGGACTTCAGTTAATCATGCAAGAGAACACTGTCTAGCATTAATCAAGTTTCTTCTATATTTATTTTGAGTGAACACCATTAATCATTTTCTTAAGATAGGTCATTATGAGTGTGTGTGTCTCTGTGTATGGGGGGGGGAGGGGGAGGGGTGGGGGAGGAGGAGGGAGGGATGCAAGGTAGCGAGGACCCCGTGGCCAAATTCCAGAAAAAAAATTAAGCCATAGACAAAAGTCAACATAGGCAGTGTAACTTCTCCCTTTAAGTCATTTGCCAATTTTAAAGCAGAAGCTAAGGGACTAGGAAAATGAACACAAAATAATAGCTGAGTGGGTGAGAGGCTGAGCATAGCTTGTGGCAGCATGATGAGTCTTGGAGGACAAAGAATGCCATCTGGACTCCCAAAGGAAGAGAGACCCTTGTAAACACCACAGGTTTTATGTTGAACATTTGGAGGACCACCCCTGAAGAATAAAAGTAATCCAGAAATAGATCCACCTGTACCAAGTATGAAGCCCAGATTCAAATAAGTATATTTGGGGATTACAGTAATCTTGCCCTGCTCATAGGCCTGTCAGAAATAGAAGTAAATCCTTGGCATGTTTGGGTGGCTCAGTGGGTTAAGCGTATGACTTCAGCTCAGGTAATGATCTCAAGGTTCGTGGGTTCAAGCCCTGAGAGTCAGGCTCTGTGCAGACAGCTCAGAGCCTGGAGTCTACTTCAGATTCTGTGTCTCTTCTCTCTCTGCCCTTCCCCCATTCATGCTTTGTCTCTTTCTCTTTCAGAAATAAACATTAAAAAAATTAAAAAAAAAGAAATAGAAGTAAATTCTCAAACCATCTCTAAATTTTTGTATGCAATATCTAGCATTCAGTCAAAACTTGTCAGTTATAAAAGGAGTGAAGATCACATTACAACAAGCCAAGAAAACAATAAATAGTCTAACAAAAAATTCAAATATAAGAGTTATCAGACATGGATTTAAAATATCTGTGATTAATATATTGAAAAACTATATGACAAAAGGAAAAATTCAGCACAAAATTAACTACAAAATAAGAAATAGTAATTGTAAAATTTAAAATAAAGATAGCTAAAATTAAAAACTCAATACATGCTCGTCTTAGCAAAAGCAGAATTAGACATAGTTGAAATAAGAATAAAAGAGGAATCAGGAATAAAACTGGATTAGAGCATGGAGAACAAAAATGATGAAAAATAGAGAAAAGAACATGAGACATATGGAATATGGCAAAGTGTTCTAACTAAATGGAATTTGAGTATGAGAGAGAGAACAGAGAGAGAATAGAGGAAGCAATATTTGAAGTTATAATGGCTGGGAATCTTCTACAAGTGACAGAGGATGCCATATAGGAGAGTGTTAATACGGCAGACCTGATCCTTTGAAGAGCCTGCTTGCAGGCCTGTTACATGGCTGGTGTCTGGGAATTTGGCTTTTGAAACGCTCTCTAATGTTCCTGCTATGTCTGCCTGTTTAGAATATACAAACAATGTGATTGATGGTGAACACCTTCTTTCCTTCTGGAAATCTCAGATTTTGGTGGTCAGAGAGTGCCTATGTCCCCAGTCCCTAACAGAAAGTTCCAAATCTGAATTTCAGCCAGGCTTCCCTGGACAGAAATATTGCATGCATATTGCTGCATTTTCACTGCTAAAGAAAGGAGTATGCAGTGTGACACTTCCTGGGCTGGAGGTGAGAGAGAGCAGAACATAGAAAACACGTGTCTGAGTTTCTCCAAACTCTGCCTTATGTGCATTTTCCTCTTACTGATTTCTATTCATTCTTACTGTGCCAGTATAATATATTGAATCTTATGAGTCTCCCTAGCAAAGCACCAAATAGAAGAGTGGGCTTGAGATTCTCTAAACAACTACTTACAATGCAACAAAGTCCTCAATACCAAATAGGATAAGTAGAAAGAAGATTCTATCCAAGTACATCATAATAAAAACGTAGAAAAACAAAGGCAAAGAAAACATTTTAAAGGCAATGACAGGGAAAAGACACATTAGTTTCAGAGGAGAAATATCACATCCACAGTTGGCTTTAGCACACGCAATGGTATTCAGAAAAAATTGGAATAAAATATTCAAAATGCTAAAAAAAAATCCAAACTATTAATTCAGAAATGTATATCCAGAGAAATAGCCTTCAAAAACATAGGATAACTCCTTTGTGTTCTACCTGCAAAATAAGACGTTACATCTTGTTACCCAAGTCAAAAGTTGTACTGTGGCAAGTGCCTATAACGAAGGGCTAGCACTTTTCAGAACCACTGTAATTGATGGCGGTTATATTTACAAGAAGCAACAAGCCACTGCTTTTACTGCAACAACTGTCGGTAAGATAAACTTAAAAATAAAATTAAAGACACAAGTATATTATATATAAATGAAGATAACTGAATAAGCATAAATCCCAGAGAGGGAAGAGCCCTTCCCAGGGAAGATGAGACCAGTAGTCAGTTCCTTCCTTTTTTGCCAACCCTGGGCAACCATTGATTATCAGGCTTGACTTAGGCAAAAGGAGAAATAGAACGCAACAGAATTTATGGCTAAGTAGGCTGCCATAATGGAATAGAATCTAGAGAATCACTGGTAATAGCATCAGTTTTCCCCCACAGGATATTTGTTGAGTGCCAAAGAGGCATGAGAGACTAGAGAGCTGGTTCAGAGATGTAGAATGAGATTTCCCATAAAGGAACAAAACGATGTTAGGAAAAGAGGTTACAACAAATGTATGACAGGTCTCTTTGTTTCTCATCACGCTTTGCATTTTTAATTATTTGAAATGTGAGGATAAAGAGTCAGCCTCAAAACACCCAGTAGGGCTGAAATTTCAAAAAGGTAGACAAAGAGAATGATCAGATTCAACCAAAAACAGGAAAGGTTGTAGTACAGGGCATAAAAGTAGAATATTCTTCTGCAGCCATACAATGCTTAAGAAATCTAGTTGCCATGAGAAGGAGAGTCTCCAAAGGCACATAATAATTCTCAGTTACAAGATTTTAAAGGTGGGCTGAAACTAACTGAAGTTGCAACTGAGTCACAACCTAGCTGAACATCTGATTAGACTGAAGTATTAGCCTTTCACGGTATCTGTATAAAAGAAAAAATGTTCTAGGAATAATTGATATCAACCTCTATCTCTATGGGTATTTGGTATAATATCATACTATCCATTAGGAGACATGAGAAGATTCATGAACTGTGATAGATAATCCAAAGGAAAAAAGTATACCATATAATCAAACCCAATGCTTATTCATATTTTAGGACTACCGAACAAGGACTTGAAAGAACACCATTAACAATATATTAAAGATAATAAAGGAAATGGGAAAAGAAATTAAAAAGATGTAGAATCTCTATAAGAGATCATAAAAAAATCATAGGACAACAAATATGACAGCCTAGAAGAAATAGATAAATTCCTGGAAACATATTCACTTTCCACAAGTCAATCAGGAAGAAATAGAAAATTTGAACAGATGAATTACCAGCAATGAAATTGAATTCATTAAAAACAAACAAACAAACAAACAAACAAACCTCCCAATAAACAAAAATCTAAGACCAGATGGCTTCAGAGGTGAATTCTAATGAACATTTAAAGAAGAGTTAATAACTATTCTTCTTGAACTATTCCAAAAACTACAAGAGGAAGAAAAGCTTCCAAATTCATTCTATAAGGCCAGCATTACCCAGATACCAAAACCAGAGAAAGGCATTACGAGAGAGAGAGAGAGAGAGAGAGAGAGAGAGAGAGAGAGAACGAACTACAGGTCAATCTTTCTGATGAACCTAAATTCAAAAATCCTCAACAAAATATTAACACAACAAATTCAACAATACTGCAAAAAAAATAATTTACTACAACCAAGTGTCATTTATTCCTAGGATGTAAGGGTGGTTCCATAATCACAAATAAATAAATGTAATGCAGCACATCAATAAGAGAGAGGATAAAGACCATATGATCATTTCAATAGATGTAGACAAGGCATTTGACAAAGTACAACATTCATTCATATAAAAACTCTCAACAAAGTGGGTTTAATGGGAACTTACTTCAACATATTAAATATCATATATGAAAAACCCATAGCTACATCATCCTTAATGGGGAAATACTGAGAGCTCTTCCCCTAAAGTCAGGAACAAAACAAGTATATCCACTCAGTACTTTTTATTTTTTATTATTTTTATTTTTTTAAATGTTTTTATTTATTTTTGAGAGACAGAGTACTAGTGAGGGAGGGGCAGAGAGAGAGGGAGACACAGAATCTGAAGCAGGCTCCAGGCTCTGAGCTGTCAGCACAGAGCCCGATGCATGGCTTAAACTCACAAACTGTGAGATCATGACCTGAGCCGAAGACAGACACTCAACTGACTGAGCCATCCAGGCACCCCTATTCAGTACTTTTATTCAACATAGTACTGGAAGTCCTAGCCACAGCAATCAGACAATAAAAAGAAATAAAAGGCATCCAAATTGGTAAGGAAGAAGTAAAACTTTTACTATTTGCAGGTGAGATGACACTATATATAGAATATCCTAATGACTCCATCAAAAAAGCTATTAGAGCTGATAAATAAATTCAGTAAGGTATCAGATTACAAAATCAATACACAGAAATTGTTGCATTTCTATACACTAATAAAGAAGCAACAGGAAGAGAAAATAAGAAAACAATCCCATTTACAATTGCAACAAAAATAAAATACCAAGTAATAAATTTAACCAGGGAGCTGAAAGACCTGTACTCCAAAAACTATAAAACACTGATGAAAGAAATTGAAGATGAGACAAAGAAATGGAAAGATATTCTATGTTCATGGATTGGGAAAACAAATATTGTTAAAATGTCCATACTACCCAAAGCAATCTACAGATTTAATGCAATCTTTATTAAAACAATAATATTTTTCACAAAACTAAAAAAAATTATCTTAAAATTTGTATAGATCCACAAAAGACCCCAAATAGCAAAGAAATATTGAAAAAGAACAAAACAGGAGGTATCACAATCCTAGATTTCAAGCTATACTATAAAGCTGTGGTAATCAAAACAACATGGTACTAGCACAAAAATAAACACATAGATCAATGGAACAGAATACAACTTTGAAACAACCATGCTTATATGGTCAATTAATCTTTGACAAAGGAAGAGTGAATATACAATGGAAAAAAGATGATCTCTTCAACAAATGGTTTGGGGAAACTGTACAGTTACATGCAAAAGAATGAAATGGGACCATTTTCTTACACCATAGCCAAAAAACCTCAAAATCATTAAAGACCTAAACGTGAGACTTGAATCCATAAAATTCCTAGAAGAGATCATAGGTACTAATTTCTGTAATATTAGCCATAGCATTTTATTTCTAGATATGTCTCCTGAGGCAAGGGAAAGAAAAGCAAAAACAATTAGGACTATACCAAAATAAAAACTTCTGCACAGTGAAGGAAACTATCAACAAAACTAAAAGACAACCTTTTGAATGGTAGAAGACATTTTCTAATGACATATATTGTAAAGGGTTAGTATCCAAAATATGTAAAGAATTCATTGATTTCAACACCAAAAAACAAATAATCCAAATTAAAATGTTCAGAACACATGGAGATTTCTCCAAAGACCTACAGATGGCCAACAGACACGTTAAAAGAACCTTGACATCAGTCATCATCAGGGAAATGCAAATCAAAACCACAGTGAGATATTACCTCATATCTGTCACTATAGCTAAAATAAAAAAAAATACAAGGAACAAGTATTGGTGAGGATGTGGAGAAAAAGAAATCCTATGCACTGTTGGTGGGAATGCAAACTGGTGCAACCGCTGTGAAAACAGTATGGAGTTTTCTCAAAAAATTTAAAATAAACCTACCATATGATCCAGAAACTACTGGGTATTTACCCAAAGGATACAAAAGAATTCAAAAAGATATATATGCCCCTAGGTTTATTGCAGCATTATTTATAATAGCCAAATTATGGAAGCAGCCCAAGTGTCCATTGATAGACAAATGGATAAAGAAGATGTGGTATATATACACTTAATGGAATATTGCTCAGCCATAAAGAAGAATGAAATCTTGCCATTTCTTTTTTTTTTTTAATTTTTTTTAACGTTTATTTATTTTTGAGACAGAGAGAGAGAGAGAGACAGAGCATGAACGGGGGAGGGGCAGAGAGAGAGGGAGACACAGAATTGGAAGCAGGCTCCAGGCTCCGAGCCATCAGCCCAGAGCCCGACGCGGGGCTCGAACTCATGGAGCGCGAGATCCTGACCTGAGTTGAAGTCGGACGCTGAACCGACTGAGCCACCCAGGCGCCCTGAAATCTTGCCATTTCAACAACATGGATGGAGCTAAAGAGTGTAATGCTAAGCAAAATATGTCAGAGAACGACAAATACCATATGATGTCACTCTTATGTGCAATGTAAGAAACAAAATGAATGGACAAAAATAAAAGAGACATACCCAAAAATAGACTCTTTTAAATGTCTAATTTAATTTTGAAAGAGAGAAAGAGAGAGCACTAGCAGGGGGAGGGACAGAGAGATAGGACAAAGAATCCCAAGCAGGTTCCGTGCTGTCAGCCTGGAGCCCAACGCGGGGCTCCATCTCATGAACCATGAGATCATGACCTGAGACAAATCAAGAGTTGGACGCTTAACTGACTGAATCACCTAGGTGTCCCCCCAAAACAAACCCTTCCCTATGAAGAATTGATGGTTACCAGAGGGCATGTTGGCAGGAGAGAGGTAAAAAGTGAAGGGGATTAAAAGAACATGCTTATCATGGTGGACACTGAGTAATGCATAGAATTGTTGAATCACTATATTGTACACTTGAAACTAATATATAACTGCATGTTAACTATACGGGAAATAAAATTTAAAAATAGACAATGTCAGATAATGAGAATATATAAACATTATAAAATATATTTTACAAAACTAAAAAATAGCATGAAATAATCCATTAGATGAATGAACAGCAGATCAAACAAAAAGCAACACTAGCAAACACTAAGGTAAAAACTAAAAGAACAGAACCTATGTAAGAGAATTTGAAGGTAGTGAAATGATCTTACATATATATAATTGGAAGCGTTAGAAAGAAAGGAATGGAAAATATGGAATCGAAATATTTTAAGTAATAGTTGTCAATAATTTTCAAAATTTCACTTTAAAAGACAAACAATATATTCAAGTAACTCAGCAAATACAGGAAGATAAAATCAAAGAAAATGCATCAGAATAAAAGTGTAAAAATCAACGGCAAGGAGAAAATTATACATACAGCCAAAGATAAAAGATCCATTACATACAAAGGAACAAGAACACCTATGGTAGATCTCTTTATGAAAAGATGCAAATTTTTCCCAACACAGAATTCTATTCCCAGGAAGAGTAAGAAACAAAGGAGGAATTTTGGAGGGTTAACAGATGGGACAAAGGAAAACAAATACACCGACAATAGATTTAACCCAAATATATCAGTAGTTAAATTAATCTTGAGAAATAAGAAAGCTGGAGGTATCACAACCCCAGATTTCGGTATATACTGCAGAGCTGTAGTAATGAAAACAGTGTGGTACAGGCACAAAAATACACACATAGATCAATGGAACAGAATACAGAGTCCAGAGTCCACTCAGGCTTACCTAATGAGAACTATATCTGAATGGTCACTTCATCAAGAAGACAATAATTCCAAGTCTGTATGTATCAAATAACACAGCTTCAAACTGTATGAAGCAAAATGTAACAGAATCAAAAAAGAAATAGAGAAATTCACAATTCTGGTTAGAGATTTCACTACTCCTTGTTCAGTAGTTGATGTAAAACCAGTGGATGTAAGAGCAGTATAAAGACATAAAATCAAACAATAATACAGAATATTTGATCAACACTATTAACTGATGCACCTAGGTGGCTCAGTCAGTTAACTGCTTGACTCTTGATTTTGGCTCAGGTCATGATCGCTCAATTTGTGAGATGGAGCTCAAGACACTGGGCTCTGCACTAACAGCAAGGAGCCTGCTTGGGATATTCTCTCTCTCTCTCTCTCTCTCTCTCTCTCTCTCTCTCCTCCTTTGTGCTCGTTAGTGCTCATGTGCTCTCTCACTCTTTCTCAAAATAAACTTAAAAAAAAAACTATTCACCAAATTGACATAGTATTTAAGCTTTATATCCAATAACTGCAGAATATATATTTTTCAAGAAAACATGACTTAATTATGAAAATGGACCATAAGCTTGGATACAAGATAGTCCTCAATAAATCTCAAAAATTTCAAACATTTAGAGAATGTTCTCTGACCACAGAAGAGTTAAACTAAAAAAGAAAACAATAAAGATAGAAAATATCCAAATATATGGAATTTAAACATGGTTCTAAAAAACTCGTATTAGAGGAGAAATCAAAATGGAAATTAAAACTTTTGAACTGCATGAAATTAAAATTAAAACATGCCATAATTGTGAAATATAACTATACCAGATCTTAAAGTGAAATACAGACTTAAAGCAAGTAGAGTCAGGGGATGGGTTAAATAGGTGAAAGGGATCAGGGAGCGCACTTGCTGTGATGAGCTCCTGATGGCGTATGCAAGTGTTGAATCACTGTATTGTGTGCCTGAAACTAATATTACACTGTAAACTAACTGGATTTTAAATAAAAACTTAAAAAAAAAAAAAGGAAGGTAGTTTCTGGCCAACAAGAACCGCCTGTAAGATTCTAGAGTTTTGTGGGCAAGGGTTGCCAAAATAAATTCTCTCCTGAGTACTTAAAAAATGTGTATATTAGAAAAGAATAATTTTAAAAAGCAATAGGATAAATTTCCATATCAAGAAGCAAAATTCTAGCTACTAGTTTTTCTAGGTTCTGGAAAAATAGTAAATTGAAACCCAAGAAAGTATAAAAATGAATATCCTAAAGATAAGGACATCAGTCAATTAAGAAGAAAAATATGAAATGAAAAACTAAGGAAACCAAGAGTTAACTCTTTGAAAACACTAACTAAATTGATCAATCTTAGCAACACAGGCTAAGAAAAAAAAGAAAAAGCTAAAGCAGTAACATCAAGAAAGAAAAAAAGGAGGGTCACTACAGTTGCTATAGATGTAATAATTTTAATTTTTTTTAATTTACATCCAAATTAGTTAGCCTATAGTGCAACAATGATTTCAGGAATAGATTCCTTAGTGCCCCTTCCCCAATTAGCCCATCCCCTCCTGCCACAACCCCTCCAGTAACCCTCAGTTTGTTCTCCATATTTATGGGTCTCTTCTGTTTTGTCCCTTTCCTGTTTTTATATTATTTTTGTTTCCCTTCCCTTATGTTCATCTGTTTTGTCTCTTCAAGTCCTCATATGAGTGAAGTCATATGATTTTTGTCTTCCTCTGACTAATTTCAGTTAGCATAATACCCTCCAGTTCCATCCACATAGTTGCAAATGGCAAGATTTCATTCATTTTGATTGCCAAGTAATACTCCATTGTGTATATACACCACATCTTCTTTATCCATTCATCCATCTATGGACATTTGGGCTCTTTCCATACTTTGGCTATTGTTCATTAGTGCTGCTATAAACACGGGGGTTCATGTGTCCCTTCAAAACAGCACACCTGTATCGAATAAATGCCTAGCAGTGCAATTGCTAGGTCTAAGGTAGTTCTATATTTAGTTCTTTGAGGAATTTCCATGCTGTTTTCCAGAGTGGCTGCACCAGCTTGCATGCCCACCAACAATGCAAAAGAGATCCTCCTTCTCCGCATACTCGCCAACATCTGTTGTTGCCTGAGTTGTTAACGCTAGCCATTCTGGCAGGGGTAAGGTGGTATCATTTAAAAATTTTTTAATGTTTTTATTTATTTTTGAGACAGCAAAAGACAGAGCATGAGCAGGGGAGAGGCAGAGAGAGGGAGACACAGAATCTGAAGCAGGCTCCAGGCTCCGAGCTGTCAGCACAGAACCTGATGTGGGGCTCGAACTCACAGACTGTGAGATCGTGACCTGAGCTGAAGTCGGATGCTTAACTGACTGAACCACCCAGGAGCCCCTAGTTGCAATCAATTTAAAAATGGATATTATAAAAATTATATGCCAATATACTGGAAAAATTAGATAAAATGGAAAAAATTCCTTGAAAACACAATTTAGCAAACTCACAAAAATAGGAAAATGTCAGTGGCCCTCTAGTTATTAGACTAATTGAGCTTGTAAATAAAATATTTACCACCAAGAAAACTCTAGGCCCCAGAGAGCTTTAATATTGAGTGTTCACTCACAATTTATAGTAGAAACAAAACAATGGTATATGAACTCTTTCAGGAGAACAGGCAGATAGTAATAGTCATAACTGTGAAACCAGCACAACTCTTATACCAAAATCTGGAAGGGATATTGCAAGAAAAAAAGAATACAGATGAAAATCTCTCAGGAATGTGAATACAACATTAAAAAATTAAGTTAATTCCAGTCATGGACAGGAAGCTTAGCATTAAAAAACAAAACAAACAGACAAAAAGCAATGGAATTCACATTAACAAAATAGAGGAGAAAAACTATGATCTCATTAAAAACAGAAAAAGCAGTTGATAAAATTCAATAACTATTTATCATTAAGAAAAAGAAAATCCTTAGCAACTAGAAGTTAATGACATTAAATGACATTAAAACTATCTTAAGTAAATTCGGTATCTATGTAATAAAAAGAACATTCCTCCCTTACCTTAAACCTTACAGCAAAGTCAGTTTCAAGGTGATTACATGTCTAAACAATGAACAATCTAAACAACAAAACAGTAAGGTTTCTAGGAAATAATATATGTGACTATCTTGAAGATCTTGGGGACAAGCTAAGATTTCTGATCAGGATATAAGAAATAATACTATAAAAAATGTTGGTATTTGGACTACATATTTTAAAAAGTCTATTTTTAGGGACACCTGGGCGGCTCAGTTGGTTAAGCGTCTGACTCTTGATTTCGGCTCAGGACATGATCTCATGGTTCGCTAGATCCAGCCCAGTGTTGGGCTCCATGCTGACAGGGCGGAGCCTAGTTGTGGTTCTCTCCCCTCCCTCACCCCCCACCCTGATATCTCTCTCTCTCTGTCTCTCTCAAAATAAATAAACATTTTTAAAAGTCTATTTTTAGACAGTACCAAAGTTACAAAGTAGGCCACACAATGGGGGAGATTTTTTTTTAAGACATATCGTCAACACACTACTTGTATCCAAGCTATATACAGTTTATATACAGTTTACTGATAATCAATAGGGAAAAACAGACCAAAAACATGATAAAAGATATTTATAAGCACTTCATAGAAGAGGACATCCAAATGGTCAATACCCTAGTGCTCTATTTCACTACTGCTCAGTCAGAGTAAATGAGATAGTTAAATATGCAACTACTTTCTCACCACCAGAATGGCTAAAATGAAAACAGTGACAATACCAGTGCTGGTAAGGACATGGAACAACTGGAACTTTCATACACGGTGGGTAGAGGTGCAAACTGGTACACCTTGAAAAACCGGCAGTATGTGCCCAAACACGGGTATATCCCATGAGCCATCAGTTGCATTTTTACGTATACAGCCAACATAGTAAGTATGTAAAAGTATAAAAATATTCAAGGTAACATTTTTGAAATAATCAAATTTTTCCACCTACAATAAAAGCAACAATTGAGCTATTATCATAAAATGGGATAATACATAGCAACAAAAATCAATATAGTACTGCTATACACAATATTTACAAATCTCACAAACCTATTTAGTGAATGATGCCAGACACACACAAGACCATCAACTACGACATCTAACTTATGTAAAAGTACTAAAATAACATGAAAATTTATCTATGATGTTAAAGCTAAGAAAACAGTTACTTTTAGGGAAGGAGGTGAAGCTAGTGGCCTGAAGGGCTTCTGAGCTGCTGGTATTCTAGTTCATCATCAGCATGGTGACAGAGGAGTGTGACTATACATTAATCTTAGACTTCAGTTTTCTGCATGCACCTTTCTACATACATTTTGTATCACAGTTAAAAACTACGTAAGTGTGGTAAGTTCTTTATGTTACCCTAGTACTATGAAAACCAAATGAAACCAGTTCTTAACTGGGTAATGAACTATAATCCATGAACACTAATTTGTCTGTGTTGATTTAGTCTTGGAGATAGGACTCTATCTTCACAAATGCCTTAGTTAACATTTAACAAAACCACTTGGAAATCGTAGTCATCATATGCTATGAGGACACAAACCTGGGTGAAACGAACACATAGGAGAGTAAAAATATATTCAAAATAACCCTACAAGCTGGGATTCAATGTTTGGTGGTACGATATTTTTAAAATCACATTCAATGTAAGTAAATGGAAGGTCTGCACTTGGTTTAAAATAGATTCTGAACTAGTCTGGGCAAAGAGCATTATAAACAGAAAGAAATAGGGTCTTAGATTAGGTGCTCTGGAAGCAGACAATTAAACCAAATTTAAGTATGTGATGTTTATTATATATGTTGAAAGGCAGGAAGAGAGGGGGACCAGAAGAAGCAGTACTGGACAGAGGAAGAAGTGAAACAAAGTTCAGGCCAACTGAGTAACTATGGACCTAATATTGCCCATCAGTCATCAACCTTTGGACAGACATGGCTGGGCTTTTAAACAACTGTCTCCCTCAGAAAGAATGCAGGCTGCCCTGGGAAGTAGTGGCCTTGTGACAGTTTGGCTTTTTTAGACTCTGATCCCTGAGAACTAACAGCTGAAGGCTGCTTTCCGTCCTCACTTACCCCACCTGGGCAGCAGTTTGAAGAAGGGTCCGAGTCGGACACTTCCATGTCTATGACATAGGTGGAAAAATGGGAGCATATTCAGGAGAGACTAATGAGGAGAGTGATTATGTTGAATTTTAATGAAACCATGGCATATATGGAAAATGCCATGCCTATTCCAGAAAAGGGAAAAAATTAAAGTGTATTTGTATATATCTAAGAACTTGTAAGGTGGATGAGGTTTTAAACTTTAATCATAGAAGCAAATGGGGACCAACTGACAATAATTAATTTAAAGCACATATATGTACAATATAATGAGCAATATTAAGTAATGTAACTGTCTTTGTGAGGTGGTACGCTTCCCGCCTTGCAGGCATCCAGGCAAACCTGGAAAACCATTTGTCTGGAATACTACAGAGAAGATTCCAACAGCAAAGAGAATACTTAACTGCTGACATTCATGGCTCGTATCAGGACTAACAGTCGTGGTTTTCTGTAGCCACAGGTCAAGATAGATTTTAAGACAAAAATGTAAATAAATTAGATATCATTCAAATTGGAGTCGCCCAGAAAAACCTTTGGTAAGCTGAAGTACTGTTATTAAAGTTTTTAAAAGTATGTATACCCCTGAATTATAGTAAAATTCACTAAATTCAAAAGAGATAAAATGAGAGAGGACATTGCTTTGCTACAGTTTGTGAAGAAGTTTCCAGTAGAGAGGGGAGAATGTGGAACAGGAAGATCAAGCTGACTTTGGATGAAATATTGAACGGTGTGTGGGACATACAGAATATTGGAGTGGAATAAAAAGGGGGAGATTGTGCAAAAGATACGATGAAATCAAAATAAAAGGTCAATATATTTTTATTTTACTTCATTCCCTTGAGGATTTTACAAGCTTTGATGGAGCTGCTCTGTCACCCTTAATTATGGCTGCATGTGCCCCAAGTACAAATAGCTATTTTAGTCTAGACAATTCATTGAGAGAACTCTCAGAGGATTGTACACATACTTATATCAAAGTTGTAGATTTGGTAGTTTCAGATTTTATTTTTACTTAAAATTATACCTTAAATATTTCAGTTGAATGCGTGGCAGATCTGTATTCCAATCTTCAGGAGTATAGGATGGACCCAAATATCATTGTGAAAGAAAGCAAAGAAAGAAAGGAAAGAAAAGGAAAGCAAAGGAAAGCAAAGAAAGGAAAGCAAAAAAAAGAAATTCTGTGACTTTTCTCTTTCTCTAAGCTGTAGATTCCAAAATACTACATTGTTTTCCAGTGTTTTGACAACACAATTCAAATGTTATTTGCCTCGACTAGTATGTTTTCGAACTGAAAGGGTTGGAAATGTCTGGTCCTGGCTTCCATGATTATCCTTCTATCCCACCTTCCGAAGATTAAAAGAATATATTTTGCTGCTTTACCAATATGCAAATTCAAGCTCCCTGCCCTAAGAGTTGTAGAGTGCATATTGTTGTAACTGATGGGGAAGTACAAGCTGTTAGAAATGCTGCTCTTGGCCTTGACATAAGAATAGATGATTGAAATAAAATTGCACTTCTCTTGGTGGTGTTAAACATTGGCCAGCTGCCCAAATTCAGTAGTGCACATTCCAGTAGGTTTAGCTTCTCCCCTGCCACATTGCACCACTGAGCACAGATTTCCCCTGCCTGTTACTTCAGATGTGCTGGGATTGATATATTCATCCTGCCTTATTGCCTGGGAGTACCCAAAGCATTAAAGAAAAGATTAACCTATAGGTGTGATGAACACTCGGGACTCTAACTTTAGATGTCACTTCTCAAAGCATTGCCTTTCAATGATGGCACACACAAGCAAGATCAAAATGGAACTTGTCAGTAGTTTTAACCATTTGCTGGAGGATTAAAATTTGTGTAAGACCTCACAGCCCAAAGACCTATACAAATTCTTACCTTATATAGCAGACCAAAAACTGAAAAGTTATTTTTAAATTAATTTCAGAAATACTTCCCTTTCCTTGCCCTCCCTTACAATGGAGTAGTAGCTCGGCTGCATTTTTACAGATTCAATAGAATTGAATTTTTACTTATTCACATAGTATATAAATCATCACAGTGTAGTGACTGGAAAAGCAGACCCGGAATTGCCAGAATTGCAATGGAGACCTCCAGCAGATTTCTAAATATGTCTTAACATATCTCAGTTTTAACATGCCTCAGTTTTCTCACCTGTAAAATAAAAATAGCTACTCCCTTATAGAGTTGCTGTGATAATGAAATGATTTAGTACATAGTAAGCACTTAGAACAGTATTGACACATAATCGACTTTTGTTTGAGGTCATCTATGATTAAATGGGACAGTGAGCATACTGAATGTTCATGAAACCATGGCATATATGGAACGGCCTGTGTTTACCAGAGAAAAGAGAAAATTGGAGGTGAAATTATAACTGTTGATAAATGTCTGAGAAGTGGTTAAGGCTTTAAACTTAATGTATGTATTACAAGAAAAAATGGTGACAAATTATATATATGTACACACACACACACACACACACACACACACACACACACAAATTACCTCTCTGTTCCCAACCCAAAGTCATGCCCCCAAGGGTCTTAATATAAACTTAAAATTTTATTATCCAAATGATTTCTTTCTAATCTGTACTTTTACATGCTATGTAGTCTATAAAATATAATCTGATAATGTACAGATATTGGGCTCTTAACAGACTGAGGTATACACATATACAGAATAAACTAAAAAAATAGGGTAAATTCTCAAGCAGCTTCCCCATAATTCCATCTTCTCTCAATGAAACAATATAGCTGCTTATACTCTGGTGATGAAGGGAAGAAGGAGGACAAAGAATAAACAGCCTTTTTCTTGAGCTCTGTTACCCTGTTCTTTAATGTTAGCAAACCATAGTCTGTCAGACAACTCAGCCAATATACAAAACTCCTTAATTCTAAAATTATTTACACTTAAAAAAAAAAGAGGCCTCCAAAACTTTTCAGACCTACCGGTATCTTACTCGGAAGGTCTAAATGAGTTCGAGAGGCAGGGATTCAGTTCTGGATGCACATTAGAACTACCTGGGGACTTGGGGGAAATGCTGATATCCAGGTACCAGCCCCAAAGAGTCTAATTTTATTAGTCTGGGGTAAACTGGAATAATTGCTTGTGAAAGCCCTCCAGGTGATTCTAATATGCAGCTAAGGTTGAGAAGCATTTATAGAATCTTAATTATTTAGAGGTATTCTAAACAATTAGCCAGGAAGGAAACAAACAATGAAAAATTACATATGTTTATAACCATGTAAAGCCAGAGTACCTTGTAGGAAAAGGATAATAGGCTTGAACTCTTATAATTAAGTTCTCAGTAAAGTTATAGCTGATGTCAGGTTTCTGTGTGACTATTAATACGACTACAACACATATAAAAACAACCCCCAAATGTGTCATTACAGTGTAGCCACTGGGGGGAAAAAAGCACCAACTAGGCTCAGAAGTAGGAATATAAAGATGACTAAAATAAGGTCTCTGCTTACAAGAAGCTCAAAGTTGAGTTTTGACATAAACTAGCAAGGTAGCTTGAGTAGGGAGTAAATGTGTATTTTTTTTTTCCATGTGTTCTGCATTGTTGTAAGCACATCACATAAATTATCTTCTCCCATTTCATAGTTGAACAAATGGAAGCACTTAGATGATGAGAAAATTATCCACGGTATTTATTTATATTCATTGCTGCTAATGATGGAGTCAGGATTTTAATTTCAACAATATACCTAGGGAGTTGTACTCATAAGTACCATATCAAAGTGCCCTTCAAGGTCCAAACATCTGAGTTTTGTTACTCAATGATCCACAGTGTCTTCATGTGAAAATCCATATGCATTTACTAAGAAAGAAGTGTTCTTTTGAAAACAAATTGATGCCTTATTAAAAGATTTGAGATGTATTGATTTGTTTTAAGGTTTTGAAAAATATCTAACAAAAATTAGTGATATTTGATTGCCGACAATGAAAAACAAATCTTAGAACTTGTAACCTAGATAATTTTACGGCAGTATATGAATGAAGTAACTTATAGAACTAAAAGAAAACCTGAAAAACCAAACCTTGGGAAATTCAGGAGCCAAGGCAGTGGGGACATTACAGGGAGAAGGAACATGGAGAGTCTTTTCAGGTCCCCATTATTGAAATGAACTATATTCAACCATTTCTTTACCTCATATCACTTCAAAAAACATCCAAGTTTTATGCAGAGTCTGATTGGCTGAACTTAGGTACCTTGCCCACCTCTTGGCCAAGAGAGACCTGGCATCTTGGAAGTTAATTCCACTATAAACATTTGAAATGCAGGGAAATAGTTCTCCAAAGAAATCAAGGTACAGTTACAAAAAAGGAAAAGGAAAGCCAGCAATAGCAACAGCTGTCCAATAAATCTCTACTATTTTGAGATCTTATGAGTCTGCTTGTTGGTCAAAAACTGCCCTTGAACAGGAAGGTGGGAGGAGGGCAAAGTGTAATTCATTCACAAGATAGCTGCGAGGACAATCACTATGCATCAATAAGCTTATTCATCCTCCCCTGAATCCTACCTTCCTATCGTCCTACCTTCTGCATTTAGAACAAGATCATTCCTTTCCTAGATAACTAAGGCTGGAGCTGATTAACCCAAAGCTTCTATCACTGAAATTGATTTAATGTGAGGCCAGGATGAAAAGTTCTTTTATAATTTAGCTAAGTTAAAATTTGAGATTCCTTGCCAATCTTCCCTTGACTAGTTCCCTTATAAAGGCTGGATCTCACACCCTGAGTAGAACAGGATAAGCATTTGTCAGGACATTTGTGGTTGGGCATAGGCATTCTGTCACCATCACTCCTACATTTGTTATAGTATTTTCCTCGGCTCACTTCTGTGCTAAAGATCCTTCTGTTACTCATAAAATCAAGTTCAAATTCCTAGTCATAGCCCCATTTCCCAGTTACAGATCACTCCAAACTCAAGACTTACCTGCTGTGTTGTGTTACTTCTTCTCTACTGGAAAAGGAAAGTAGGTACAATCACCTCTGGAGAGGTGCATGAAAACAGAGGCCCTAGATATATTCTAAGGAAAATCAACAGTAAGAAAGATGATAGAAAGGGCTGCCTAAAAGGCAAAGTGAAATAGGATAAAACAAAGAGGTTGGATGAAAAACAGGAGTTTGTGTATAGCCACTTAATAAATATTCAATGGCTGACTAGATAAATATATTAATATAATCATGAAACAAGGTTTCTTATTTTTTTTTTCTTCAAGAGAGTTTAAGGATCATTAACCATTGTTTAAGAACATTTAAGAATATTCTGTGGAAAATACATCTAAACATGAAATCATTTAAATGACATTTTTCATTTATGTTGAGATAGACTCAACTGGAGACCTGTACTTTAAATTGTGTGGCTTTATTATAATTCATTCTCAACAGTATATACAAGGTAATTTGATGATTACTTATTTAAGGTCTTATACAGTCTTCTTTCCTCAAAAACTGCTTACAAGTAGAAATTGTCAACTCACTGAAAGCCTTGACAACATGATCCATCAAAAGATGAAACTGCTGACTAGATCCTGCATTTAATATTGGGCTAATTTTGACTGGAGCACTCAATAAATGCATTACCATTTTTACTTGATAGACAACATAGAATACATTCTTAACACACATCCAAATGTTCAAAGCACAGAAATTACTACACATTAGTGAAAAAGGAAGTTTTAAATTGTTACTCTACAAAGAAAGAGCAAGGATGGAACCCATTCAGGATAAACATTTAGGGTCATCTTTCCAGATGATATTTAAAAATATGAGAATCATGAGAATTTGTATAGCCTGGGTCATTAGGGCTATTTGGTAGGCCTCAAAGTATACAATTCATCGACCTGGTCAGTGAGGGGATAAGGGGAGAACAAAGGTAAATAAATGATGGATTTCATTCAACTCAGATCGCTGGAATATTTAAAATT